>NC_080782.1:117459548-117763715 GCF_028018385.1 Neofelis nebulosa | reverse complement strand
CTGTAGAATGACCTAAAATTCCACATGCATCTATGCCTGTTAGGTTCCATATTAAAGTTCAACCCTGTCAACTATTCACTTCCTCATTCGTTGATATTAGCTTTAGACCTGTCTTATAGCACACCTGGTTATCTGTACATATTGCCAATGCAATGCAATCTGTTTCAGGCACCCTTACTGCATTCCTCTACAACAGCTAAAACTTGACTTAAAACACCAAGCAGTCCCATCCTGGTTCCTTCTAATTGCCTATCACTCAGTTCTTTTCTTTTTTTTTTTTTTTAAATTTTTTAAGTTTATTTATTTATTTTGAGAGAGACAGAGATAGCATGACTGGGAGAGGGGCAGCGAGAGAGGGACAGAGAGAATTCCAAACCAGCTCCACACTGCCAGCAGAGAGCCCAATGCAAGGATCCAACCGATGAAACCATGAGATCATGACCTGAGCCAAAACCAAGGGTTGGACGCTTAACCGACTGAGCCACCCAGGCGCCCCATCGTTCAGCTATTTTCAAATGCAGACATCTTTTGCGAGAGTCATGGAGGTCTCCAACCTCAGGCTTAAGACGGAAGAAGGTGAAGAAGATAAAAAACAAGTAGGGAAATGAAGGCGTTATCCCAAATAAAGTGTCTGGAATAGAAAAATCTACTGAGTCAGAAAAGGAAGTTATGTACTAATACTGGGACTCAACTGAACCACAGTTTATATGACTAGACTTGAATTCCTCACTCTCCCTGCATGCTTCATGCATAAAGAGTCAAGGGCTCTTCAACAGAGAAGGGAAGGAAGAGATTAGCATCTGACCATCCAGCCACGTTTGCAGTCACACTTCTCCAGACCTGACCGACCATCCCGAAACACCACTTGCCCAGGTCTACCCTCTCTCTGTGCAAACCTATTTCACTGTAAGTTCATTTCAGTGCTGCCTCATTGGTGGGAATAAAATAAGCTTCAAAAGAATAAAAGGATAGAAAGGAATCATTAAATCTATTTCGAGCTCAGAATGCTATTCTGGGACGTGTGGGGCCTTCCATTCGTGGACACAAAGGTGAATGTTTTCAAATCTGGAACCAGCACAAACCCCAAGGAAGCAAAGGCAAAGAGGAGAGGAAGCTTCTCCTACCTTCCGTGGCTCCGATCTCGATTGTGCCTTTCACTTGGCTGAAGCACCATAGTGTGTCCTGGGCGAGCGCCCCAATTCCTGAAAACAACACAAGGAGACACTTCAGGTTAGGTAAGAGCTCCCTGTTGTCCTCAAGAGGCCAACCAGAAAGGAAACGCGTCGTGTAAGCCATGCATTTCTAAAAGTAGACTTGCACACCAGGTATCATGGCGTCGGAGAGGAGACCCTAAGGAGTGCTGGGAGGATGGCCGGTCTGTAAGGAGCACGTCCTGCGGTGGTGAATCAGGGCTCTGTCTCCTCCATCTGACCACGCCGGGACTGCTCGGAGCTGGAGCAATTGGAGTTCGTCCCTTCTGGCCCCTGGCAGCGTCCTGGAGCCGGCCTGCAGTCACACCCTGTGTGACTGCCCCTTTTCATGGGAATACTAATGCTTTCGATTGTTTTCCTTTGGTGGCGGTGGGGAGGAGAAAGAGGCAGTTCGCTAGAGGGGAGAGAGGAAAAGAAAGGCAACTTTTTTTTTTTTTTTTTTTTACTGGTTTCACAGCTTGCCTGGCTGAACGGCCTTAAGTAAGGGGTCAGATACTCAGAATGTCCATCTCTCTTGTTCACTTCTTGACGGCTTGCCAAAGTTCGAGCTGACTGGAGAGGAGAGGAAAGCGAAAACAGGTTGGGGATGGGGGCGGGGGTGGCTAACAGCACTGTGGAGGCAGTCCTGACAAATGCGGCCTCTTTCCTTCCATGGGGATTTCTGCCTCAAATCTGAACCCAGCCATTGGTGAGGTTAAATTTTCTGGCTTCTGGTTTCTACAAATATATGAATCCAATGCTAATACATATGCTGATACACCTACTAATATATTCATTAATATACATATCAAGTTGAAAAGTCCTTTTCATAACACTTCTGAATCCTGCCAGTTTGCCTCTCAACAGCCTGGCTGTTCCTTCAATTCTGTGAGGTTTTAAAATAAAAAGGAATATTGCATCGTCAAATTTTAGGAGAGGCTACCAGTTTGAGAATGGTTATATTCATAGGAAAAAACATCAAGCATCAAAACCAAACTGACCTTTTAAAACACACACACAAAACACAGGAGCTATCCTCACTGTCAACGACAGACTTTTCACTGAACTCTGTGGAAACCTTCACTCACTCAGCTACGTGAGAAGAGATCCAAACCCTATACACTTTTCTCACGTTGGTCACCTCACATTTGCAGGAAGCCATGTGGCATCATCCCTTAGGAGCATATACACTTTGTAGTCAGGCAGGGTGTATAGTTTGGCTCTGACCTGGGACAAGTTCCCAAGCCTGAGGAGATGTTTTTCTTTAATGGCAGTAACAGTAATAGTACCCATCTCTCCGTTTTTATAGATACTAAAAGGGCTTAGTAGAGTCAAGCAACTTAGTAAAGGATGTTATTATCATTGGCAAAGATTCTAAAATGTTCGATAGTGAAAACGAAGAGGCACATTAGCTGAGAAATTTTCAGTCAGTTGCTATAAGGCAGGCACCGTGCTAAGCACTGTACAGAGATTATTCTGTTCTCATACAAATAGTGAGGAGGGCCCAATTTTAACCCCATTTTACAGGTAAAGAGAGACCCAGGAAGTGTGACCAACTCATCTGAGGCCGTGCCAAGGATGCGGAAGAACTGGGATTTCCACCCAGGCTGTCTGAATCCCAATCTCCCAGGGTGCTGAGGTCAGCCTGCCCATTTAACAGGGCTTCAACTGTAGTTGCATTCAGAGGGCTGAGTGGGAATACAATTTCCCACATCAGTTATTACAAAACCGATATCTCCTCTCAGAGTACACAAGGCTAAAGTTGCCCAATAAAATTGGCATCTGGGGAGGAAAAAGGAAGGCATTTGGCAGCATTTGTTAGTGCATAGAAAGACCACATCCCCTGCCCTACCGCTGATCCTTTCTTGTACTTGTTGCTCTAGCCTTGGATTTCAGCATGAGACTTTCTCTGATAATTTCTTACTCTTCCTGTGAGCTCTCACTGGCCCTCTTTTCAACTGCCAATCCTGCTATTGAAACTGTGTCTATGTCTGTTCATAGGGAGCTATCAGCTACAGATAAGGTTCTTCCTGATTTTTGTCCTCCTGGCACAGTTTTTTTTTTTTTTTAATGTTTAGTATTTATTTCTGAGAGAGAGAGAGAGAGAGTGTGCAAGCAGGGGAGGGGCAGAAAGAGAGATCACACACAGAATCCAAAGCAGGCTCCAGGCTCTGAGCTGTCAACACAGAGCCCGATGTAGAGCTTGAACTTACGAACCATGAGATCATGACCTAAGCCAAAGTCGGACACTTAACCGACTGAGCCACCCAGGTACCCCATGGCACAGTTCTTTATATCATTAGTTATGATTCTGGGTGTAGAAACTTTACTGACCACAAAACATTGAAAGTAAGCAGACACACATACACACATAAACACACAACATGCACAAACGCATACATGCACACATACCCCTAGGCAGATTGAGATGAGTCTATGAAAAGGTATTAATATTGCTTCAGAGAATTTGAGCTTTACAAGGAACCTTGCCTACATGTGAAATCAACTTCTTTCAGATTTGAAAAATCAAGCTACAGAAAATTACCAACTTTCTGTGAGTCACAGAGGAATCATGTGACCAATTCACTACCCGTGACAGTTGTGACCATCACCCCTAGATAGGTTGCCTGGGGCTGTGAGCTCGGTTGATCAGAGCTCAATTAATTAGTATGAGAAATCAAGGCAGCCTAAGCTTTTGTCAGTTTTCTTGTCCAGGGCAGTCTTGGATTGGACCCAGTTTCTGTTCCACCAAGATCAGTGCTAAATGATGCCATCAATGGTGTAAAGAGAGTTTGGGCTATGCCATCTCTGTCCTAAAAGTGCCAAACAGCAGGTGGAAACTCAAACGCCAAACTCAAATGTTCTTGTGACAATCCGGCCAGGAGTGGGACACCCAGAGGAACAGACACTTGATCTGCGTCCATGATCGGCTGTGGAAGCGGGGGATGGTGGACCCTGGAGGACACAGGCCTATGGGGGCAGTAGCTACTAGATCCAGCTGAAAGATGCCAAGGAGGAGTCTAGCCTAGTGCTATCGAATTGGCTGTGTGTTTTCCACGATAAGCCAGAAATCAGGATTATTATGTGAAAACTCCCAATTTTTAAATGGTGCCAATCAATTCAAATAAGAGCACTGTGTGGCTCATACACCATAGGGCAAACACATCACATCTGCAGGCTAAATATGGTCTTTGTGCCACTGGTTTGCAAACCTCTGGCTTGACTATTTGGGCTGAAAGACACCTTGGAGAATACACAGTCCATCTTTACCATGTGGCCGATCAGGAAGCAAAGTTTCAAGGTGAGAAAGAACTCACAACACAGTGTCTGCAGACTTAGGACTCAAAGGTGACAATTCTAATTCTTATACCAGATTTCCTTTTACCTCCAAGCTACCTCTCATGGTAATGGTTTGGTGAGATGTCTGTCTAGATTTAATGAATGCTCTTTAGGGAAGGGTATCTGATTGCTAAAGTGGATGGCAGAGAGAATTAAGCGGAGACAGTGAGGAAGGAAAATTTGTTTCTCTTAAATTACAGACCTTGACAGCTTCCCTAAACCCCAGTGCCAAATGACATTCCAGTTGCTATGGTAACAGTGTCAATAAGCAACATTCTCTACCAGGAGGCTGAAGCAGATACAGTGGCTATACATCTTGGAAGATGCTCATTCCTGTCTCCCTACAACTATGGCTCAGGAAGGTCCTGAGTCTCATCTACTGAAAGGCCAGGAGGTCAGCCCACTGAAGGCATACACTTGTCTTCTTCCTAGCATCATGTGTAATAGCTGATCTCTGAATCTGATTAGACCTTGGAGATCATTTGGTCCAAGTGCCTCATTTGAAAGCAGAGGACACTGAGGCACAGAGCAGGCACGGCCATGCAGTGAGATCACCGCACCTCGGGAGCCTGATCCCAGAGCTTCTATGCCCAGCACAGGCTCTTCTCCTTGTACTGCCCCAGCAGGGCCCTTTAGAGTCGAGGCTGGCCTTTGTGCCACCTCATCTGTGCCAGCTCGGCTGTGTGAATACAATGAACAGAGGGTGTGACACGCAGCAAATAAAGCTCCTTATTGATTGGGAGGCCACTGGAAAGAGTTGTTTTCATGGACTTGGCATCAGCAATGTGCTCCTCTCTGCAGAGAGAGGGAGAGAGAGAGGTGATCCTTGCCCAGAGAAATTTCCTCTGAGAAGAATGTGTTTTGAAATTGGCTATGCTATAGGGCTATAGATGTATATTCAACTACTTAGAAGGAGCCTATAATTATGCCATCCTCTCTGAGTGTGTTGTTATGATAGCAGGAGAACTTAAGGCAGGCACTCATGATGAATGGGTATCTTGATAAAATACCAGCCCAAACTTGGTGTGAAAATCTTTCTACTGAAGATGCCAGATTTCAAAAAGAGACACAGCTGCACCAGAGACAGTTACAAACAAGTGGATTCCATACTTGAAGTAATAAAAGAGAGACTTTCACTTTCTCACTCCCTCCCTTAACACCTTGTATATTGCTCGAATTTAACAATTCCTACTGTGTTTAATAAATACCGGTTACTTCTATGTCCCCAGCTTGACAGTGAGCTCATGAAAAATAGGAGCAAGCAGGAAAAATAAATAGGTCAGACTTTTAAATCAAACTTTTGCTTTCCTTTGCACCAAAGTGAATCAACCGTTAGAGATATTATAGTAAAATCATCATTGACTTGATTCTGCTCTATTTAATTCACTGGCTGAATTCAAAAGACAGTGAAGCAAACTGTTAACTGCCTAAACTCACTGTTTCAACAGTCCATCTGATAGAAGAAAGATAAAGTAACCTGAAGAAAGTGGCTACTTTGATTAATAGGAAAGTAGCAACAATAGAGACCTATGGAGGTGATTTGATACCTGAGTGAGGAAATCTTGGGCTGTCAGTGACACAGTGCAACTACTCATTCTTTATTGCTTTCTTGATCCTGCAGTGTCAGAATTCATTTGCTGAATAAAGAAAAGGAGTTTTACACTCTCAAAGAAGTAATAATGCTGCAATATGCCTCACTGGAAGCCTCACTCTAACAAAACAAAGGAAATACAGGTGTCAAACATCATCAAGAAGACTAATGTAAATATTTGTATGTTAGATACTGAGAAAATAAGAATACTGTTGTTAATTCTCACCCGGGGCATCCTATCTTGTCAACCTATTTGTGTCTTTATAGCTAAAGTGTGTTTCCTGTGGCCAGCATCTACTTCTGCGTTGTTTTTTTTTTAATCCAATTTGAGAATCTCTGCCTTTCTATTGGAGTCTTTATAACATTAACAGTTACTGTGCTTACTGACATAGGCTAAAATCTATTATCTTGTTTTCTATTTTTTTTTCTGAGTTTTGTTTTCTTCTTCTTTTTTTAATGTTCTATTTTATTTTTGAGAGAGATAAAGAGAAACAGAGTGTGAGCAGGGGAGGGGCAGAGAAAGAGGGAGACACAGTATCCAAAGCAGGCTCTAGGCTCCATTCTGTCAGCACAGAGCATGACACAGGGCTCAAACTCACTAACTGTGAGATGGTGACCTGAGCTGAAGTCGGACACTTAACCAACTGAGCCACACGGGCACCTCATGTTTTCTTTCTCCACTTTTACTGCCTTCTTTTGGTTTGCTGGATATTTTCATGATGTTATTTAATCTAATTAGTATTGAGCTACACTTCTTAGTTTTCTTATTTTAATGTTTGCTACAGACTTCATAGTATACTTAAATTATCAGCTTGCCTTTTAGTGATTTTATACTACTTCATACATGGTACAAAACCTTAAATAGTATATTTCCATTTCTCCTCTCCCATTTCCATGATATAATCTTCCACCATTTAGTTTTATGTGTTACAATCCTCACACTTTTTAAATTATTTTGTTCAAATAGCCAATTATCTTTTAAAGTGATTTCAAAAATAATAAAAAAGCTTTCGCTTTTACCATATGGTTACCACTTCTGGTGCCCTAAATATCTTTCGATAAATCTGTATTTCCACCTATATCATTTTCCTTCTGACTGAAAAATTCTTTTAATACTTCTTACAATGCATGTCTTCTGGATATAATTCTTTGAGCTTTTGTATGTCTGAAAAATTTTTTACAGCCTATTTTCACTGGGTATAGAATTGTAAGTTGACAAAGTTTTGTCCTTCAGTACTTTAAAGATGAAGCTTCATTGTTTTCAAGATATCTGCTGTTAATTTTATTTTTTTCTTCTGTATACATCTCTTTTCTTCTGGCTGCTTTAAATTTTTCCTTTATATCTGGTTGTGAGCAGTCTTTTATTTCTTCCATGTTTCAACTTGATTTTTGAATGCATGTAACAGAGTTATAATGACTGTTAAAGTCCTTGCCTGCTAATTCTAACATCTGTGTCAGTTCTGGATTTCAACTAATCCTTCTCCTCATTATAGATTATATTCTCTTTTTCCTTTGCCTTCCTGGTAATTTTTTATTGGATGACAGACACTGTGAATTTTACCTTGTCATGTGTAATATATTTTTGTTTTCCTATAAATATTTTTTTTATCTTTCTCCTGGGAAGTAATTAAGTTGGAAACAGTGTGATCTTTTTAGGTCTTGATTTTAAGATTTATTAGGCAGCACCAGAGCTCACTTTAGTCTAAAGCCAATTATTCTCACTACTGAGGCCACACCTTTATGAGTACTTCATAGCATGTCATTTTGACAGGTTTGATTTTGAATTATGAGGTTTCATTTTGGCAGATGGGAACAGGCGCTATTCCTAGCCCTGTATAGGCATTGGGTACTGTTCAATTTAACCCTCTTGGATGGCTCCTATAGTTTCTTCATATGTATACATTGATCAGTACTCTGCTGAGTACTTGATGTGGAGCCTCTCAACATTCCTGGAGTTCTCTTTCTGTGCATATCTCTTCTTTTCAGTTCCTTGCCCTGCAAACTATAGCTTCCTTGGTCTGACTCTCTGTTCCACCTCTTCAATTCAGAGAATATTCTGGGATCTGCCTGAGTTCCTCTCCTTTGTGCCATAGCCTGGGAATTCCCTCAAGGCAGTAAGCTGGGGGCAATTGTGGGATGGATATATATATATATATATATATATATATATATATATATATATACATGTGTGTGTGTGTGTATGTGTGTGTGTTTTGTTTTGTTTTTCCTGAGAGACCACTGTCCTTCATTGTCTGATATCCAAAATGTCTCGAAAGTCACTGCTTCACCTATCTTATTCTAGGGTTTATTTGTCACAGTCCCTATTATTCCATTTGGTCAGAAGCAGAAGTCCAATAAACTAAAGTAACATTCTTTAAAGTGCTTCTCTAGGTTCAAGGATCTACTTCAGTAGATCCTCACTGAGCACCAAACTGATATTTGGACCAGGTTTATCTGTTCTCTCCACTTTTTTTTCTTTTAACCATTGGATATTTTGTTCCATACAGTCACTCATTAGTGAGGAAAAACAAAAGGAACTGCACCAGGCTATGTTTATATTTCATAACTCTTTGCCCTTTCATCAGGTGCTTTCAGAATTATTTTGCCAGCTATGGTGTCCATCCAATCAAAACACTCATTGGCCTTAGAAGGTTCCTGCCTTCCACTGTGGCAGCCTATCATTCCTGTGACTTCAGTTGTGTCTATACTGCATATCACTCTCTCATGTTTTCTGAAAAAGGCATAAAACCCCACTGCCAATGAAACCAACTCTTCTAAGCCAAAAGTCACTATTTTATTATTTATAATGAACGGCACTCTAAGAGATTCTTTCAAAAATTCTTACAGAATTCCATAGAAATTTAAGTCATCATACATGACTATTTCTAGAGACAGGAGTATTTTGATTCTCATCCTATCACACTAGGCAGGTGAGAAGAATCTTTACTTATATGAAACTAACTTTAAAATTATGTGCACAATCAAAACCATTTATGATATAGCTCTGGCTTCCAATAGGATTATTGTTTCTATACCAAAACTCACTTCCAGTAGTAGACTCTATCTCCTCAGATAGTTTATCATTCTCTCTTCCATTTTTTTTTATCTTTACTTTGTACTTATGGCAAAGTGGTGTGCCAGGGACACCTAGTTGCTTATGTCATATCCATCTATTCCTTCTAGGTATTGACAGATTCCCCTGTTTCAACAACAAAAGCAAACAAAAACACCTATAACCTCAGACTCCCTTGCAACTAGACTTGTCCATATGACTCTTATCTGCTTCTCCTAGGAGTACGTGGAAACAGGTATGAATCCATAATACACCTGCTGCTTTTCTCCCATTTACCACTGCTCCACCCTTTCCTTTCTGAAGTCATGTGTGATGACTGGAGCTATTGCAGCCTTCTGGCATTCAAAAGACAAGATCACAGAGACCTTGACCCTGGTCTTCAAGCCACTGAACCGGCATAGCAGTTGTCAGTCTCTGACTTTTCCCAGCAGAAACAAACAAACCAAACCAAACAAAACACAACTTGATTTGTGAGAGATACTCTTTCTTCAATTACAGCTGAATCAAATCCTCCATATACAAATGGGAAAGAGGATGTTACCGCTGCATAATTACACAATTTCTATTTCTGCCACAATAAAAAGCAGTCATTTTTAGATTTTAAGAGGTAAATCAGTTCAGAACAATCCATTTTACTCATCTTCTAGCTCACCACTTTCAACCATTAGCCAAAATGTCAAGCATGAAAGCACGGATAGCACTGTGTTACAATTCTTTATTTACACCTCTGTTTATAGACTCTGAATTCTTCAAGGGCAATACCTGTGCTTTATTTATGCTTTCACCTTTAGAACTTAAAACACCTCTTGGCACCTATTAAAAGATTAGGAAGTGATTGTTTAATTGGATTAGAATAGAGGCAGAAGCAGCCCTTTACTCCCATAGAGGAAGTTGTTCCCACAGGATCTAAACCAGTGCTCAGACACATGATATGATAACCAAGCAGAAGGGAGCCGGAATATAGGGCCAGTACTTTGTCATTGAACCAGTGTCACACCCCCTAGAACACAGGGAACCTCATGTGGCCCTACAAGGATGAAAGTGTCTTCTAGCATCCTGAAGAAAAATATCTTGCAAAAAAGAAGACTTGATAGATGCTTTAGCAAATACTCCTCCATTCCCAGCATTTTCTGTCTATAATTACATTTCCCAAAAGAGGGCAACATATTAAAAAAGAGGTGTCATATTTACTGCACTGCTTCCCTTAAACTGGATGGTGAATTATAAAGCACAAGTGGCAAAGAGCCAAACAATCCTTGCTCATTTAATCTTGTTTTCTCCTGTGCCAGTTATTGACCAATCAATTGCCTTGGATCTGGCAGGAGTGGTTTTCTCTGAGGGTCTGAGACCAACAGCAACCAGGAGCAGCTCAAACTGGATTTCTTCTCAGCCCTGTACATAAAAGTTAGACAAATTTTCAAGGCAGGAGACTCCCGAGCCTTGACCCATTGACAAATGAAACCGCCTGGGTATGACATCATACTTCTGCTTCAAGGCTTGCAAGACCATCTTTGGGCTAGTATTGCTGTGATGGAAAGAGCAAATAGAGTATTGCCCAAAGGGAGTAGGCAGTTTTGACATTGAAAATTATTTTGTAATTTTATATACTGGACACCATTCTCTTCAAATCCACATGGCTGCAATGCTAAGAAAGATCACTCATCGAGTAGAGCCTTGAGTATTTTGAATAGATTAGGAAAAGCAGAATTGAAAAGCCCAGTTTCCCTACAAGTTGGGGGAGGGGGTGGATGGATTTACAATGAAGATTTTTAAATGAAGGTTGAATTTGCAACCATTCATCTCAAAAGGCATGCCTAGACCACCTGATAAATAATACATTTGTATTATGCTTATGAAACATGCAGATGGAGTCCAATTTGCAAATAAATGCCTTGAGGAATTTTTCAAAACTTCACAGGTAACCAAATCCTAGGATTCTCTATATCCTTATTTGTGACATTTTTATTTTATTTTGTGACAGTTGCCATAAATTCAATTAATCTCTATGGCAAATGAAATTTTGTTGTTTTTTTTTTTTCTTGCTGAAGGAACAAAATGATCAAAAAGTTGGGAAGATGGGAGGCAACAAGCACATTTGCTAACAGGGAAATCAAACAGCGTCACATCAAAATGGGAAGAAAGGACATCTGGGCAGCCTTACCTAGTAACCTTGTCCACCACCACCCCTCCCCCCCCCCCCGCCCCGCTTTCAGGACATTCTTTCCTTGCTATGGAAAAAAGCAGATGCAATTAGAACCTGCTAAGCTAATAGCTAAAATAATGCTCTGACAGCAAACAGAAACAGAAAGCGAAAACTTGGAATTTGCGGGCATGGAAAATACTGCAAGGGAAGGACAGTTGAATGTGTTCCAGGATCCTAGGGCAGCCCCTGGCAGCTGCCCAGAGCACAGCAGGTAAGCATGCCCAATATCGGCTTCTTGTACCAAAATGACAATTCTGCCTGATGTATATACCCATTGAGGCATACACATGTAGCAGGAACATGCATACAGAAATGGAAAAACATGACCACTGAATTCCCTTTACACATGACACATGTTCTCTAGTCTGCAGTGACTACTGTGGGGCTCTGCTTTGTGACTGGCCCAACAGAAGCACAGCTCACATAGTCCCTACTATAGCCCCATGGGTTAAGTGATTACACGTCAAGAAATTAAAGCACGGAGGGGTGAAAGGCTTGCCAAGGTCAAATGGCCAAGTGTGGCAAAGCTACAATCAGAAATCAGGTCTGATGAGCCTGAACTCAGGCTTCCCACCTCACGTCTTCTCCAGTAGATGCCTATGTTGTGTGAAAAGCAGATGGTATTCCTACAACCCAAATTCTGTCCAACATGTGTGACAGAGCATGCTGGTTAAAAGGCATCTCAGTGTTCCTTTGGTAAATAAAGCGTTCATTAGTAATGGCAAAATAGTAAATTCTGATTTTTCTTAAAACTAGACACATGCCAAGGACAAAGATGGCAGAGGGGCATAAGAAAGGAAACACCTGCAATTCTCTTTTTGATGACCTAAATTTTTCCCCTCTCATGCTTGTTCTTCCAGGTCACACTGCTCCTGTGCAAGGAAAGACCTTTTCTCTCACTGGAGCCCAGGCTGCTGGAAAGTTTCTCCTGAAACAACAGGACACAGGGATAGTCCCACAACAACATAGCTCACCTGCTGAAACAACCCCACTGAACTAGATTCTGGAGCATAGACAGGGAGAGGAGCTGCTAAGGGAGATGTCACTGTGCAGGGAACACTCTACTTTCTGTCTCCTACATGCTGGTGCCAAAGAAGATGTGTGAGTCATAAATCAGAGGAAGGACGATTACAATGGCAGGAAAGATGAAGTGAGCAGAATGTCATTGGAATTGGGCCATTTCTCCAAGCTATAGGGCTGACGTGATGCTATTTGTTGCATCATTTATTCACCTAATAAAGTGTTCAACAAATATTTATTGAGAGCCACCTATGTTCAAGGCTGTAGCTTTTCTCATGAAACTGATATTCTAGGAGATGGAAAGTTATGCAAATAAATAAATAAATAAATAGATGGATAGTTAGGTTGGGATAAGTTCTGCAAAACAGAAAGACACTGCTTAAGGAGGACAAAATCTACTAGTTTGTATAGTTCATATACAAACTAGTTATATAAGGTCAGGTGAGTCCCCTCAAACAAAGTGACATTTGAGCAAAGACCAAGAGAAGTGAGATGGACAGCTAGGAAAGGTCATTCCAGGGAGAGGGAACAGCCTATGCAAAATCCTTAAGATTGGTAAGTGCCTGGTATGTTGGGGAAACATTAAGGAAACACTGTATGACCACAGAGGGAGCAGCAGGCAGCAAGGACAGAGAGGCCATGCTGGCGGGCAGATCACATGGGGCTGAAATACTTAGGACATTGAAAGGACTTTTACCATGTAACTCTGAATAAATGAAACTCACTGGAGAGTTTTAAGCTAAAAAGTCACTTTGGCTGTATACAAAACAAGAGTGAAAACAGAAACACAGCCAGTTAGGAGGCTAGAGCAATAATCCACAGAGAAATAGACCAGAATGGGAACAGTGAAGGTTGTGAGGAGTGTTGCATGTTGAGTATGTAAGAAAGATAGTGACAAAGAGGGACACTAAGATATCTTTGGCCCAAGTGACTGGAAAAATGGAGTTATCACTAATTGAGAATGGGAGGAGGAGAATGGGAGGTGTTTTGTATAGGTTAGGCTTTCATGCCTACCAGGTATTAAAATAGGCATTAGACACCATCACCTGCCACTGCTGTGACTCCTAGCTCCATGATAAAGCTATATGATTTAATAGGATGCATGAATTTTATTGACAGCCATCTTTCCTGTTATACTGTGGTCTGTTGAGAGCAGTGATAGGTTTTTTTGTTGTTGTTTTTTTATCTCCACTGTGTTCCTAGCACCAAGCACAGTGCCAGACTAGTAGCCTGCACTTGGTAACTAACGAATAGGTGAATGGATGAAAGTGTGAGGCAGTGAGTCCTCCCAACACCTCCACAGGGTAGGTTCTGGGCCAATGGAAACTTCTAGTCAGAGAACCAAAGAACTGCACCAGTGGAAGGACCCATGCAGATACGATCGTAGTGGTACTTTCTCTTTCCCATTGGTTCAAATCGTACCTTCACTTCATTTTAAGGTTATAAGATGCTGATTTTTTTTTACTATTACAGAATTTAGGAGAATACAAAAAGATCTATTTCCAAAATAAAATACCACAGAATTCTTTCCTTGATTTTAAATGGCACCATGGCTGCCTAACTCAAGTTTTCTAACACATCAACTTGAAAATTCCTTGTGGGGTTCCTCCATAGTCTCACCCAACCCACCAGAACATTCCAGCCATACATTTTTGTGCCTCTGACATTACACCCTGGAACACTCATCCACATGCTAGCTTTCCCTTCAGTCAGGGCAGGCTGTGGCCTGTATTTTAGTTCCAGAAGGGTCCTGCAACAACACATTCTCCAAGAAAAGCTGATCTTCATGTGTAGAATGCCACCATTAAGAGGCATTTCTTTGTACTGACTTTCACTTTTCAAAAACACTTTAATAAGATGGGTTAAGAAATGAAGCCATTAGGAGTGCCTGGGTGGCTCTGTCTGTTAAGCATCCAACTCTTGATTTCTGCTGAGGTCACGATCTCATGGTTTGAGAGATTGAGCCCCACATTGGGCTGCATTCTGACAGCATGGAGCCTGCTTGGGATTCTCTCTCTCCCTCTGCCCCTCCCCAATCCTCATGCATGCATTCTCTCTCTCTCTCTCTCTCTCTCTCTCAAAATAAATAAACTTAAAAAAAATAAACAAAGCCATTATTTCCTAGTCACATGTTATCAAACTAGAATGATCTGTATGTGAATCAATGGACCTAGAAGGAGATGGTTCACTAAGGGCATCTAAGACTGAACTTGGTGGGGGGCAGGTGGTGTCCTGGGGTAGCAGAAGAGCAATGAAGACAGACTCACCAGTTCCCTGGGGTGGCAGTTAGGGGGACATAAGGTCCAGGTATTCAGAGGTCAACAGTTTCAGTGCCAGTATTTTTAAAACCCTCCATCCCATTACACAAGGGCAAGGGTAATAGAGTTAAAATCTTATCCGTGCTAGATATATTGGGTGACCTTTATCTGAGAAAAACTGTTCTATAGTCAGATAACTTGGGGGCATCCTTCTTACCACGTCCCTGCCTTGGATATTTACAATGGGCATCATTAGTGGTTTAGAAGCTGAAAGAAGTCTTACGTTTTAGAAATCTGTTTAACCTTGTTTCATATAACGTTTTTACAAACCTATATTTATTTATTTGGAACACAGTTTATAAGAGACAGAGTAAATTCATGAATTTGCCTTATCTGGAAGTTAACAGTATGAAAGAAAGGAGACTGCCCAACATTGCACAGCACAGTCTTTCACCAGGTTCGAGAGAACCAAGTTCAAATCCTCCACTATATTTACTGGCTTTGTGGTACAGTGAGTTGCTTAACCTCTCTGTGCCTCTGTAAACTGAGGATCTAATTCATTTTTACTTCTAAAGCATGTAAAATTACACAGAATGAATAGTAATGAGGCTTCTATGACCTGGGCTCACCTTCGCCCTCTTCAAGAGTCTGCTTTCACCTCTGGTGAGCACTCTGGTTTAACAGTGGCCAGGAGCAGCGACTAACAGGAAGAGCTCTGGAGGAAGGCAGGTTTAGTTCAAATCCTAGCTCTGCTATTTACAGCTGTGTGGTCTTGGGCAAGTTACCTGACCTCGCTAGGCCTCAGTTTCTTTATCTATGAAACCCAGCTATTGGGAAGATAAAAATAATAAAGCCCATAACAGTGTCCAGCCAAGGACAGTACAGAGTAAATGGCACAGCAAAAAGCTGTTACGAGTGCTCTGGTTTTTATTTCCTGTCCCCATGCTCTTTATCTCGTGGGTTGGCTGGGCTACGACCTGCCTCCTTAATCCCTAAGCATTCGTGATCCTGGTACTGACACTCCCTACAATGGGGTCTCCCAAATCACTCCCCAACCCCCATTCCTAAACTGTAGCTTCCTCCCTGGGGCAAGCAGGGCTTGTAATTTACTGCCAGATCCCTGGCCCAGCTGCAGGGAAGGAGGACAGACAATGATCTCTCTTCCCACAGCCTCCCACGCATTACTTTTCCCTGCATGTCTGACGTTTGACTTCTAACTCCCCTCCGGCTGTGATTACTCAGGCAAAGTGAAGTGGACAGATGGAACAATTATTTGGAAAGCTCAGCCGTTGGAAAACAAAACAAAAAGAACAAGAAAACCCTACACCAAACCATGCAATTGAGGGGAAAGAGTTTATTGGTTTAAATTATTCTTATTGCCTGCTGGCATCGATTGCATTTTCCAGGTGATTGCTCAGCGCTCCCATTAGTGTGTCCACATAGAGAAATGATATCTTCTTAGATATTGGCACCGTGCGCAGCCCTCTCCGGAAGCAAGAGCTGTGTGTGGGCAAGGCCTGTCTATACAGCAAATTTTTGTCAGGTGACTCCAGTCAACTCATTAGCTTTCACAATAAGCACAAGGCATGTTGCCAGAGAGGGGAGAAAAGGGTCTTTGTGTGTAATAAGAAATACCACGTAAAAATAAAGTAAACTTTAAAAATCTTAAATTTGAAAACTTTCTGAGAAAACCATAATTCACGTTTTGTAAGTATGGGCGCAACGGCTCATGGGCTCAATTTCTGGCTCTGCTATACCTTTGAGGTGCCACCTAGTATAGATTACTTAGTCACAAGGCCTCTGTTTCCTTGTCTCCCCATGGGAGAGAACAGTACTTACTCATAGAGTTATTAGAGGAAAGAGTGATGTATATACATCACTCTTAGCCTCGTGTCTCCACACAGCAAATTCCCAATAAACAGTGGCTGTGATTAATGAATGATGAACACAGAGACTTATGTTTTGAGTTACAAAAGCTAAAGACACAAAGCCTAGCCCTCCAGATGACGGCAGCTCAAGCTTCATACTCTATGGGTTCTGAGCTCTTACTTGTCTGGTTCAATTCATAGACTCCTCCAGCTTTAACCTTTGGTGCACATTTCTGTTCACTTGAGAGGTACCTGTATACCTGTATATACCTGGTCATACCTACATACAGGAGACTTTCATGTAGTGTTTGGAGTCAGTTATTCCCAAATACAATGGGAATGTGGTTCAATCATAGCCCAACAAGGAGTGTAGATTGGCTGGGGAAGCTACAGGCCCTAATTAGACTTTTGAGGTGGAAAGAGCCCTCTTGGCAAGAGAGCAGGGTGCCTGCTTTGGCCCTCCCTGGACACCATCCCGCCTCAACTCAGGGAAATGTGCTACATAATATAAGGTCATATACATAGTGCTTCAGATTTTCTACTATTCTAGAATAGAAATCAAAGGCAAGCTTGGATAGCTTTAAGCCTAAATTTTTCTCATCTGTGTAAAAGGGCCAGCCAAAGAGGTCCAAGAACTTCCCTGAAAAATGATAAACAACTTTACTACATACTGAGTGCTTAATAGACCAGGCACCATTCTGGATGTTTTACAGGAATTGTCTTATTTAATTTTCTTATTTAATTCCTTCAACCATCTTCCTAGAGCAGAATCATTATTAAGTTTTATGTTTCCAGAGAAACAGAACCAATATGAGAAGAGAGAGAGGGGGAAGGAGAAAGAGAAAGAGAGAGACTGAGATTTATTATAGGAATTGGCTCACATGGTGATGAAGCTGAGAGGTCCCATCATCTGCCGTTTACAAGATGGAGGCCCCAAAAGCTGGTGGGGTAACTCAATCCAAAGGACTGACAACTGAAGGGCCGATATCAGTCTCAGTCTGAGTAAGAAGGTCCAAAAAGCAGGAGTGTCAGGGTCCGAGGCAGGAGAAGAGGGATGTCTCAGCTCCCCAAGCAGAGATTGAATTCGCTCTTTCTTCACCTGTTCACTCTATTCAGGCCCTCAGTGGACTGGATGACGCCTACCTGCAGTGGGGGGGTGCTCTTTACTCGGCCTAGGGATGCAAATGCTACTCTCTTTCAAAGCCACCTTCACAGACGTGAGCAGAAATAATGCTTACCAGTGATCCGGGCATCCCCTTAGCCCAGCCAAGTTGACATCGAAGAGTAACCATCACGGAAACCTTTTGTAGATGAGGAAACAGGCCCAAGGAACTCACCGGTAACTGGTAGTCTTCTGATTCCAGAACCACAAGCCTTAATTGACCACTCTATGACCTATTGCAAGAGTTTGTTTCAATCTGGGAAAGAGCAGAAGCACCTGTTTTCCTAGAAAACACACTGATCTTGATGGGAGCCGTATAACCAATCCATGGCAGCCCATAAGGAAACCCAAACTTGAATCCCAGATCTGTCTAAAATAACAATAATGGAGACAATTGATACTAATTCAACGGAGATAAAAATAACCGCTGTAATTTAGTGAACAACTACTTTATGTCAGCAACCAGTCTCAGCCCTCGAAAATTAACATAACAAACCCTCACAGAAACCGCAGCTCCAGTATCGGATCAGCCTGTCTTTTGTGTCTAACTCGGCATTTACCAGCTGTGAGATTTTCAACAAGGCATATAGTTTTTCTCTCTCTCTCCCAATATTCCTCACTATAAAAATAAAAGTTGCTGTGAGAATTAAATGAGATAATGCAGTCAATGCTTCCACAGTACCTAGAAGGCGTGGGCCCCAACCAACGTTAACATTACTAGTATCCCTCTCCTACAAGATGAAACAAAAGTCTCCTGGAAACGTGGATGACACAACTCAGGCCACACAACTGGCAGAGTCTTCCCTCTGAGTCCGTTCCACCCTAAAGTCAGATGGTGCTTTCCACCTGACCAGTAACTCACACATGGCCACACGTCAAAAGAAAGTAGACAACGTGTTTAAAATCCAGGGCCTCTACCCCTATCCTAGGCCTGGGCTGTTGCAGGGCGAGGTCAGGAACCACCACCTCTCCAGCTCACACACTGCCTCCTTCTCCAGGTCTCCTCTCTTCGGACCATCTAGGGATTATACCTATTATCAGTGACTGCAGAGAACCCACCTATTTTAGCTTAGGGGGCCATGACAAAACACCATAGACTGAGTGGCTTAAGCAACAGAAAATTATTCTTCATAGTTCTGGAGGCTACAAGCCCAGGATCAAAATGCCAGCACCAATGGGTGGTGGTGAGAGCCGTCTTCCAGGCTTGCAGATGGCTGCCTTTTCCCTGCTACTTCACAAGGTGGGGGGAGGGCAGAGCACACCCTCTGGGATTCCTTCTTACTGGGGCACTAATCCAGTCATGAGGGCTTCACTCTCATGGCCTCATCCCAATCTAATTACTTCCCAAAGGCCACATTTCTAAATATATCACACTGGGGGGTTAGGGCTTTAATACTTAATTTTGGGGAGACATCATTCAGTCCATAGCACCTTCGTAATTAAGATGTTTTTTTCTGTCCCAATTCATCGGCAATAGTCTTATTGGTTGAGCACTTGTTTGCTGGGCACTGTACCCAAAGGACTATTTATTTATGCATTCATTATATATATGATGTATACTTGGTCTGCTTTCAGAAAAAAGGAAAAGGTGCCTTCTGGAAGTTCAAAACCATCACAGGAAACATTGGCATGGACACACTAATTTGCAGGCTATGGAAAAGAGGATAATCTTCCTGGTTGTTGTTTCCACTACCCCATGGAATGATTCACACAACAGTGGGCATCTGCCCCTATAGTCATGTTTTCATTCCCTCAGTTACTGTGGGAATGAAACTTCTCTGCCCTTCTGGGTTTTTGTGGCTGGGTTCAGTGCCTGACTCATCAGTTGGCTCTGGCCTTCAGGTACCTTAGCAGAAGCAAAAGGCAGCATCTTTGTCCTAAGTGATGACCTGAAAAACTCACATCTCCACGTTCCTGAAGTAAAAATAATGCCGATGATGGTAGCAACTTATCTCTACCAATTGCTGACTGTGTGGCCAGCATGATTTCATTTAATCCTCCTCACAGCCCTAAGAGATAGGTACTATTCTACCCCATTCCGCAGAAGTGGAAATTGAGGCTGAGCAAGTCTAGGTATGTTGCTCAAGGTCACATGCAGCCAATATATTGGGGATCCACAGAGCCAAGCACATTCGGGTCTCGACAACATTGTTTTCATCTCCTGAAATGTTCTCTCCTACTGAGTTCCCCTACACACCTTGGCTTAGAAATAGGGCGTCTCACTGGCCAACTTTTCCACATCATGGACATGGTATGAATACACAGGGAGCAGGGAGGGCATGGCGGCCAACAGGAAAGACCCCACCATCACCAGTCTAGAGAGTCAAGAGTGTAAAACAGATTCCCAGACCCAAACCTCATTACTGACAGTATTAAAACTAATTGCAAGAGACAGCCACTGAGATGGTTGAGCAATTACAAATCCAATTTAATACATTCTCTCTGATCTTACTTGTCATGTACTAGAACTAGAATCAGAACCTAAAAATCATAGTGAAGTTGGAAATGCTCATTAAGCAGGGGATCTCAAATAAAGTAAAAAAGATGAAATTCAATTATATTTTCTCAGCCTCACTGGGTAAGAGATGTCTGCAAAATATCATTTCCCTGTTCAATGTGTATTTCTCAAGGAAAACACATAAACTGCACTCCAGAAAGCATTCAAATTTAAAAATGGTGATGAACCATTTGCCTGGCACTTGTGCCCAAACTTCCTGTGCATAAACAATTCTCATGAAGTATTAAATGTATATATTAAGAAGGAAGTAAGACTGAGAACCCATTTTCCTTTTTTTTTAAATATAATTTATTGTCAAACTGGCTTACATACAACATCCGGCACTCATCCCAACAGGTGCCCTCCTCAATGCTCGTCAGCCACTTTCCCCTCTCCCCCACCCCCACATCCACCCTCAAGTTGTTCTCTGTATTTAAGAGTCTCTTGTGGTTTGCCTCCCTCCCTCTCTGTTTGTAACTAATTTTTCCCCTTCCCTTCCCCCATGGTCCTCTGTTAAGTTTCTCAAGATCCATATATGAGTGAAAACATATGATATCTGTCCTTTTCTGACTGACTTATTTCACTTAACATAATACCATCCAGTTCTATCCACATTGCTGCAAATGGCAGGATTTCATTCTTTGTCATTGCCAAGTAGTATTCCATTGTATATACAAACCACATCTCCTTTATCCATTCGTCAGTGGATGGATATTTAGGCTCTTTCCATAATTTGGCTATTGTTGAAAGTGCTGCTAGAAACATTGGGGTACAAATGCCCCTATGCATAAGCACTCCTGTATCCCTTGGGTAAATTCCTAGCAGTGCTATTGCTGGGTCATAGGGTAGCTCTGTTTTTAATTTTTTGAGGAATCTCCACACTGTTTTCCAGAGCGGCTGCACCACTTTGCATTCCCACCAACAGTGCAAGAGGGTTCCCGTCTGTGAACCCATTTTCCAAGGAGACTGGCCTGCTTGCCACCAGCATGCCCTCCTCTTCAGGGCCTGCTCCTGGTGTCACCAGGGCCCACATGTGCATTCAGAAGCCATCTCAGGTGATTTCCAGTTGAGTTCTGGAATCTTCCATGCATCTTTATAGTTTTTTATACACATATTGGATATTTACTCTTTACAATCAGAAATGGGGCAGGGCAGGGTAGTAGGGTGTGAGATTAGGTAGGCACAGATTTAAACTTGGGGTCTGTGATCTTGACCACCACATTTCATCTGTCTGTCTTGGGCCTCAGATCCAGAATGAACGTGTGGATGACAGCAACCTCCTAGGGCTATTGTGAGGCTTATGTAAGCCACATAAGACAAAGAGCTAAGCAAGTAATGGGAACCCACCAACCAATATGATCTCTACTACCAACACCACATCCCTGCTACTGGTATTATCACCACTGTTACAATTCCTTCTCCTTCTCCAACTATCATGGCTACTATCACCACTATCCAATCACAACAGCTATTATATTTTAATAAATGAAAAAAATATCTTTTCTACCCTCTCTTTCCCTTGTGTTCTTTTGCTCTTTATGTTTAAAATGAAGAATAAAGTTTTTTTTTCCTGCCAAGTGAGGAGCTTGAGAACTGGAACTTTAATTTATTTGAGCAGAGATGTGTCAGTGTTGCTCTAAATAAAAGGTCCCAGTATGTTCTGCTGAGGTATTTCAGAAAAAAAAAAAATGAAGTATGGGGCACCTGACGGGCTCCATTGGTAGAGTGTAGGACACTTAATCTTGGGGTCTTATGTTCAAGCCCCACATTGGGCATGGAGTTTACTTAAAAAAATGAAACCTGGGTAAATAAATTCATATTTCAGTTCATTTCCCACCTCCTTCCCAAAGCCTTTGGCACACAATGATGTTTCCCTTCTCTGAAACAATTATCATCATATTCGCTAATTCTTTCATGCTTGTGAGAGTTATCTTCCCAATTAATAGACTTCCTGCAGTCTGACTTTAGTACCATAAGTATAGCAGGCATTCCAAAAATACTAATCTTTGAAAATGGTACTCAAAAAAACCAAGATTCCAAATCCTATAAAGATATTTAATAGCTCAGGGGCGCCTGGGTGGCTCAGTCAGGTAAGCATCTGACTTTGGCTCAGGTCATGATCTCACAGTTCATGAGTTCGAGCCCCACTTCGGGCTCTGTGCTGATGGCTCAGAGCCTGGAGCCTGCTTCAGATTCTGTGTCTCCCCCTGTCTCTGCTCTTCCCCACTCACATTCTCTCTCTCTCTCTCTCTGTCAAAAATAAACATTTTTAAAAAAGACATTTAATTGCTCATGTAACCCAGAGTCCTGGATTAGGACAGGGACAGTTGGATCCAGGAGCTCAAAAGATACTCTTAGGGTCCAGTCTCTGTATCTCTAGGATCTACTTCCCTCTCTGATGTTTCCAGGTGGACAGGTCACTGGTGCTCACATCCTCACAGCAACAAATCCAGACGAAAATAGATGGCCCTTCTCCAGCCACACCTACCCTGTATGTCGCAGGGTAGGTAGCTTTGCAGTGAATAAGCTTCAGTCATGTGCCCACGCTGGACCTCCAAGTGGGTGCTCAGCCCCATCCAACCACCTGAACCAAGTAAGAGGAGAAAATGTTTCCCTGAAGAAATTTTGGAATAAGGGAGATGGGCTGTAGGTGGGAAAAAGCCTTTATAAAGATCTGTCTTATCTTGTGTAACTACATTAGCTCTAAAAACAGTAAAAACAAACAAACAAACAAACAAAAAACATAGCAGATACTCAAAGTCAATTTTGAGATTGATAGATTTTTGTGCATCAGTCCTCTGATATAAATCCTAATTTGTCTTTCCTTATGTTTCTGCTTTGTGGCCAGATCCTAAAAAGGTAGAAATGGTTCGCTCACAATCAACATCATTACAAAGTTCAGATTAATTCAGGGGTGGTGAGTCCTCAAATGACTAGTGTCACCTTCTCTCCTTAGTATACTGTACATTTTCCCCCTGCACTCTGGGGAGTAATCCCTCTATCCCCTGTACTTCTACTTTATTTAGCTTACATATTTGCTATGGCACTTGCCATATGGTTCTTTGCTGTTATGTATATTAGGCAAGATTGCTTAAATGATAAAATTCCCAATTCTAAAATGCTTCAGAAAAAAAATTACCAGTTCACAAAACTGCACAGTTTGGGGATAGTTGTCCTTCAGAAATGGCTTGATTCAAAGTTCATATGATGTCAACCTATGATGTCAGGATAGGGTTTTTCTCTGTTTGTTGACCTCATTCTTAATATTTACTATATCTTCAGTCCCATTACTCAAAGGCAGCTGCCACAGCTCCAGCCATTGTCTCCTGTTTACCTCTAATGGTAAGAGGAAGAAGCTCTTTCTCATCATTCTCATGGTAATTTCATTGCTTTGCGCCAGCATTATTTGGGGCTTCTGCTTCTTACTGGATCAGTCACTGCCCAAAGCAATGGGGCTCCCTATCACCTGAGGTCTAAGTCACAGGCTCCATCCCAGGGCTAGGTGTGGAGTAAAAGTTCAGTCTAAAAATGAGGAAAGGATCATTCTCAGATGAATATCCAATCTGGTAACAGGAAGAAAATTGTCTGCAAAGGCCACAGAAACAACAAATGTGAAGTCCGATTCTCCCTTTGGATAATGCATTGATTCATTCTCTTGATGGCAATGCCTGGTGTTGTGAGTGACACAGGCCGACAGGGTGCTTACTAACTGTTTATTAGAGGGAAGGAGGAAGAAAAGGCTGGGTGAACCCTTGATTAGATATTCCTGACATTTCATAATGCTTCAATCAGGACGATCTTCCTTGGGAAAGCATATTTGAAATGGGATTTGGAATCAGGGAATCCAAAGTTACTCATCAGTTTGATTAGCATTAGCCTGTGCCAACTAAAAGTTTTCCACAAGCATTAGCTGTTTGCTCCCCTTACTTGAAATACTTCTTGGCGAAAGTACCAGGGAAAAATATAATTCATGTCTTAATGAGGCCGAACTCTTAACTTTTGGCCCCTGGAATTACAAAGTGGGCCCTGGAGTCATGTGATAGAAGAACTATTGCCCATTTTGGAAAGAATTTTGAATCGCCACTGACAGAACCAGCAAACTGATTTAGTACCATCTGCCTTGATGAGGTAATTTACCTTCCCTTCTGAGCTTTGCTATATTTGGGGGCCCAGTGAAAATTCAATGGCAATAATAGTTATTTCCGCACAGGAGTTAGTGGCCTGATGAGAAGACAAACCAAGCCAGTATCAGTGTTGCTTCTTCCATGCAGATGTCACTGGTACAATATAGAGGCTCCTTCTTTTTTCACTTTCCCTCAAAGACCAGACTATCTGAGCACAAACACAGGAATTGGAAATTACACATTCAGAATCGTTGATTTTCTTACGCCCCTGTCGAAGCCACTTAACCCTCCTTCACTCTTCAGCACCCTGCTCATCTCGCCCATTGACTACAAAGCAGAGACGGGCTTAGGGTCCTCTGATGAGGACCATCAATACCTGCAAATTCCTCCGAAGTCTGAGTTCTCAAGAGCTCAATTTCTTTTCTTTTTTCTGAAGAGAAAATAGCCTGTGTTCAGTATACTTTATATTTAAATGATCTCGAACGAAATCTATCTGCCTCATGAGGCTAGAAGGTAGGAGAAGGCATATTGTTGAAGATTCAACACGGGGGTGTGTTGGAGTCTAACGTCACCAGTAGGTAAGATATTCTATTTGTATCATAAAAAACAAACTATAGAAGGTCAGCTATGGGAACATCAAACTTTTATGAAGTTTTATTTTAAGGTAACTATCAAATCATTATCAGTCATTAAAAGCTTGGGCACAGCACCCTAAGTAAAGAGTTTGACCTGTTTCTGTGGTAACAAAAGAGAAGCAGGTGGGAAGTGAGAGAAGGAAATAACACAGAAAGACTCAAAAGGACCTTGTTGACTGTTTGTTTTTTCTTTAGGTTTCATGACTCCATTACACTCAGGACCTCAGGATGTGCAAAAACATTATCTGCCACTACCATTTTTGGAAAGATTCTAATTTCTTGATGTTAAAAGCAGAAGCTTGGCCCAAACCGCTGTAATTAATTTCCAACAGGTCTAGAGTTTATTTCTGGCTTGATGCAGAGAATTTAGGAGAAGAGTAATGGGTACCATGAGATGCCTACTGAAACGAAAGAAGTAGTAACAGATTTTGTATAAAAATAAAATAAGCAAGGCCCCTGGGGGATTAAGCATCTGGCTCTTGATTTCAGTTCAAGTCATGATCTCATGGTTCGTGAGATTGAGCCCTGCGTCCGGCTCTGCACTGACAGTACAGAACCTGCTTGTGATTCTCTCTCTCCCTCTCTCTCTGCCCCTCTCCTACTTGTAAGCACATGCATGTTTGGTCTCTCTCTCTCTCTCATGATAAATAAATAAACAATTAAAAAATAAAGCATTTTTCAAAGAATCAGATTCTGAAAACTGCTATCAACTGATGGATCTATAGAAAAACAGAGACTAAAATCTGAATACAATCTACAGGAATAATTTCAACATTTATTTTTTTTCAATATATGAAATTTATTGTCAAAATGGTTTCCATAAATTTCAACATTTAAAACAGATAACATTATCCTCAATTTAGGTAAGAGTAATAAATTGTTCATTAAACAAATTTTGGAAAACTCTAAACATTTAAGGGAAGATTAAAATTATAGTCTCATTATTCCGAAATAGTTACTTTAAGTATTTCAGTATTTTTCCTTCTATTCTCACCTGTATTTCTTTTTTGCTTTTTTAAAAAAGAAACTTTCTAAGTCTAAAAGTAATTCACACTTATTAGGAAAAACTTGGAAATTAGAAAAGTATAAAAAGGTTTTTAAGTTACTTGTACATCTATCAGCAAGCCATCACCACCGTTAATATTTTAGATATATTTGTTTCTAGTATTTTAGCATCAATGTTTACGTAATTTTCACATCCAGTGCTGCCCGGGGTTTTGCATTTAAAAATTACAATCATACAGGGGCAGCTGGGTGGCTCAGTCAGTTAAGCATCTGACTTTGGCCCAGGTCATGATCTCACTTTTCGTGAGTCCGAGCCCAGCGTCAGGCTCTGTGCTGACAGCTGGGAGCCTGGAGCCTGCTTCGGATTCTGTGTCTCCTCCTCTCTCTGCCCCTCTCCCCCCACACACACACACGCTCTGTTCTCTCTGTCTCTCAAAAATGAATAAACATTAAAAAAATTTTTTTAATTGCAATCATACAACCCAGCAACTTCGTCCTGGGGCAGTTGTCCTACAAAAATGACAACTTGCATTCATACAGAAACCTGTGCACAAATGTTCACAGTAGCTTTCCCAGTAACAGCCAAAAGTGGAACACAACCTAAATGTTCCTCAAAGGCTGAGTGGTTAATCAAACTGGGATGCATCCATGTCACAGAATACTACTCAGCAATAAAAAGGAAGAACTAATTCTGTGCAAACACGTGAGTGAATCTCAAGTTAATTACACAGAGAGAGCAAAGCCTATCTTAAAGGTTATACATCATATATACTTATAGAACATTCTTCAAATGATAAAATGTCAGAGAGGGAAGACATATCAGTGGTTGCCAGGAGAGGAAGGGCAAGGGGGTACCTGTGGCTGCAGTAGGGTAGCAGGGAGAGATGCTTGTGTCAGAACTATTCTAAGCCCTGACTGTGGCAGTGCTAACACAAATGTACACATGCTCTAAAATTGCGTAGAACTGAACACACACACACACACACACACACACACACACACATGCACGCACCTCCAAAACTGGTAAAATCCAAATGAGATCAGTGGATTATATCAACATCAACTTCTTGGTCATGATACTATACCATAGTTGAGCACAATATTGCCCCTGGGAAAAATGAGTGAAAGGTACAGAGCATCTTTCTTATACTATTTCTTACAACTGCCTGTGAACTTACAATTATCTTAAAGAGTTAAGACAAAACAAAGCAAAAACCAAAACAAAACACAGCGTAAGCATCTCACCATGTAAACATAATTTTAGATAGGAAAATTCTCTGTAGAGGTAATTTTAAGGCCGATATAATATCTTAGTATAGGATCATCATTTACCTGTTTCCCTAATACTAGATATTGAACACAGAGTTGTGTGCAACATTAACATATCACAACAGTGCAAAGGTCTCTGTGCATAAGACACTATCCCATGTCAGAGTATTTCTTCACAAAAATATTTAATAAAGTGAATGTCATAGGATATTAAAAATTATAATGCAAAAATAAGGTCCTACATTCAAATATATTTGGGAACGAGCTTTTTCATTCTGGGAATTCTCACAGTCTTTTATGGACAAATGTATGCTGTGAGTCAACCAGAGGTAATGATGTAATCAATGTTTCTAAAGCATATTTTCTCTGAAAAACCCCATGACAGATTAAAGATGACCTCTAATTCTTTGGCTCTACCAGTCTGCTCCCTGAGTCTTGGTGGGCTCTGTGACTGCTTTGATCAGTGGAATAAAGCATAAATGACACCGCACCAGTTTGTGGGCAAAAGCGAAGAAACCGAGAGATTCCACTTCCTATCTTTTGAAAGGTTCCCTTTGGGGGAACTGAGAAGCCACATATAAATAGCCTGTAATTGCTCTGATAGCCCAAACCGGCCATGCAGAGAGGTGCTGTGAAAAGAGGGAGATCATCAGCCACCCCCAGCTGTTCTAGCAATCCCAGCTCAGACATTAGACATGTGGGTAACACCATCTTGAAAATTTTAGCTGCAACAGAAGCAACTGGAGTAAAACCAAGTAATCAAGCCAACAGCCAGAACTGGGACTCCAGATATATGGTACCAATGAAGCTTTCCCACATATCTCAAGCCATTTGAGAAACCTGGCTGAACTCATTATGGAACCGAGATGAAGTATTCCCACTGTGTGCTGCCCAAATTCCCAAACCATAAAATCGTTGGCACAATAAAATGGTTGTTTATGCCATGAAATACAGGGCTGTTTGTTACACAGCAGTAGATAATCATTACACCTCTCCTTTTTTTGTCCATAGTGCTGCATGCTATTTAAGATCATTTGGCCTTAGAATTAAAGTACCAAAATACTCTGTAATTTACTAACGGTGTTACCTCGGAAAATCAACTTCTTCAAAACAGTTCTCTCATTGGTACATATATGTTACTCAGTTGGGAAGCTAAATGAGATTATGCCTCAGCGCTTAGTATCATTCTTGGTATGTAGTTAAGTCCTCAGAAGTAATTTCATCTACCCTACCAATGGTCAACCAGGGCTATGTCATACAAGAGAAGAGTTATTACATTAAAAAGCACATCTGTTTTTACTCTTATAAGGATGGTTAGATTGCTTTCCAGAAAGTAAGCACAGGTTTACATTCTTATCACTATAAGTATGAAGGTGAGAAAAACATTTTACTCTGGAGCAGGGCTTTACCAAATTTTTCTGTACTGGGCCAGACAGTCAATATTTTAGGCTTCTGTGGGCCATATGACTTCTGTCACAACTATTCAACGTTGCTGTTTAAGCATGAAAGCAGCTACAGACAATTTGTAAACAAATGGGCAGGACTGTTTGCGATAAAGCTTTCTTCACAAAAGTTGAGGTGGGCTGGGTTTGGTCTGCAGGATTCACCCTGCCAGTTGGACACAGATGGGTTTTACCCTGGGGATATACTCATAAGCCTGTTGAGTAAATGAGGAACTTAGTCCAGGAAGAACTACCCTCAAGGCCCTTGTGGGTTCTACTCTTTCAAAACAAAAGGGCTACTTTTCTAGAGCACCCAGAGGAGTATAACTTCAATTTTGCACATTACTTCCCACAAGATTAGCTACATCAGCTGCTTCTACACACTTTAATTGGTAATGATCTATGCGCAAGGCATACATACTCTAGTACTTGGTTGAGCTTGCAATTAGGAAAGTCAGCTTTTTTTCTTGAAGCAAAAATGATTTGGGTTCTTTTTTAAGCACAAAATAGATATTCAGAGTTAACTAAGGCAATAAGCATAATCACTAAATATAGACACTGGGCTTTGACAGAAAAAAGGCCTTGGTTAGCAAAGAAAAGGCCTGAGTTCTACTTCCAGTGTTGGCTGCTAACTAGCTGTGTGATTCTGGGGAAGTCATACCCCTGGGCCTCAGTGTTATAAATTTTTGAAATGGGACTAAAAAATTGTTTCCTTGACTGCCTAGTATCATTTGGAAAAGTATAAAATGCCACATGAAGTTTATAAATCTCATATTTCATCATAGTTTACTGTTTATGTGTCATATCCCCAATTAGAATATGAGCTCCTTGGGGATAGGGGTGATGTCTTAAGCATTTTTAAATCCCCATTTTCTTGGTGTAGTGCTTACATACTCAGTAACTATTTGCATAATGAATAACTAAATGGCCAGGCAGCTATGAGAGTTTGTGGACATCACCATGGTTAAGAGAAGAAATTAAAATGAGATTAATTATCATGAAGCAAATCAATACATTTTGACAAAATATTTGAAAAAGAGTAGAGTATTATTTATGCCAGGAATTTCATGGGGCCATCTTCTCGTATATTCCTGAGATGTGAAAAGACTTTGTGTCTCAGGTGACTCACTCTGTATCGAATCACCAGTCAACTTTCGTTCAGAGAGTATGTATTAGGTAAAGATGACGGCCCCATTTTTAAACTAAAAATGACTGCTTTGTCCCAAAGCCATGTACACAAATGGCATTTGCAGCCTTTGCAAAGAGAAGAAGATATCACTGTTGTGCTCTTTTCTGTTATGATTAAAAGTAATATTGTTCCTTTAAGAAGCCTAAAGTGAAATTGAGACAGATGGATGGATTCAACAAGTACCTGTAAAGCTTTTTGATCAGTACAACTGATGCTTTAAGGCAATATTATCTCAAGGAGCAATAGCATTTAGGGGAAATATTTAGCTCTTTGTAGAGTGATACATTTCTTCTCCTTCACTGGTTAAGTTGCCCATCCTTGAATGAAACTCTTAGAGCCCTAGAGAGCTTTGGGCCTCTCCCCTTGGCAAACACACAGGACAGAAGTTCCTGCTGCCATGGTATTTTATATCCATTTTGATGAACTGATCAACAGCTTGCAAATGAGTGTTTCCTCCCAAAAGATCTCTACAAAGGAAAAATTTCCAAGAGCATGACGGTTAAATAATGGATATACTTAAAGGACTGGACACTAATTTATGTTAAATAAACACTTTCTTGGCAATATTGCAGATTTTCACATCTTCAAGTGAGGACCCTGCATTAGCCCTTTTGTACAAGGGCCAGGTATGGCTGCACTGACCTTACTGCGGGAGGAGGAGAAGGTCAGAATCTTAACCTGACGACTGGAAGAGATGGCTGTTAATCAGAGTGACTGTTTCTCCCCTGAAAGTGTGGGAGAGGAACCATATTCCTTTTCATTACCTTCCTAGTGTGACACCAGCTATCCAGAGGAAAGAGGACTTGTGTAGAACCTTGTTTTCCTGACCCACATAATTTTGCATAATTCTGACTCTAGGTATCCAACTCGTTCTAAGTGTCCTCTGTCATAGGACATACTTGATGGTGCTGCTGTGGTGTATTTATACTTCAATGTCTCCAGAACAGAGAATTAAGAAAACTTGGTCTCTCTCATACCTCATTTATCTGAATTTACATGATTCTGATAACGGGATGCATTTTCTTTTTTTCTTTTTCTTTCTTTCTTTCTTATTATTTATTATTATTTTTTTTTCTTTTTTTTTTTAAATTTTTTTTCAACGTTTTTTATTTATTTTTGGGACAGAGAGAGACAGAGCATGAACGGGGGAGGGGCAGAGAGAGAGGGAGACACAGAATCGGAAACAGGCTCCAGGCTCCGAGCCATCAGCCCAGAGCCTGACGCGGGGCTTGAACTCACGGACCGCGAGATCGTGACCTGGCTGAAGTCGGACGCTTAACCGACTGCGCCACCCAGGCGCCCCAATTTATTATTATTTTTTACCCAGACACATTTTAATTCCATAAAGAGCATAAAATCTGAACTGTAGAAAAAGTTTATATGTTATTATCCTTGGATGGGAGAAGAGCAAACAAAGGAAGTGAAATGACTGAAAAGATCTATAATTATTCTATTACAAACTATAATTCCTTTATTTAAGTAAAAATTTACTGAGTGACTCTAAGGAAGAAAACATAAGACTCATTTATTGTGAGTTCATACTAGATCCTTGAGAATGTCACACATAGGTACTTTTTAACACTCCTTGCTTGGCTACAAGGAAATGCCCTCTGATTTTATCTTGGGAAACTTCGGCACAGAATGGTTAAGTCAGCATAACAGTGGCAGACTCAGGTACTTCCATTACCATACTGAGAAATCACAAGCTTTGCTTCTCAAAAGTATAACAGTTTTCAAACACACAGGAAAGTTGAAGTCATTGAAGTAAATTGAAGTAAGCACCTGATATCCACCCAGAAAACATCAATCTTATGCTATATGTGCTTTAACTTTTCCATCCTTCTATCTATTCATCAAACCATTTCGTTTTTGGTGCATTTTACAGTAAATTGCCAACATGAGAACACTTCTTCCTAAAGACTCAGTATGTATAGCTTTAACTACACTTCAGTATTTGTTCACATTTTTTTCTTTTGATGTAAAATCTGTACATCATAAAGTGCAAAAATCTTAACTATATACTTGCTGAGTTTTGACAAAATCATACACCCTTATAACCTAAACTTCTGTCAAGATACAAAACACTGCCTTCACCCCAGAATATTTCCTTATTTCAGCCATTAGCTATTCTCACGTCTCATTACCAGAGGTAACCACTATTTGGATTTTTTTTCCACCTCAGAGTACTATTGTCTGGCCCAGAATTTCATTTATTATTTTTTGTTTTTATCTATTTATTTTTGAGGGGGGTGATACAGAGAGAGAGAAACCCAAGCAGGCTCTACTCTGTCAGCACAGAGCCCATTGAAAGGCTTGATCCCACAAACCGGAGATCATGACCTGAGCCAAAATTAAGACTCGGATGCTTAAGAAGATGTGGTAAAACTATACAATGGAATCTTACTCAGCAATCAAAAAGAATGAAATCTTGCCATTTGTAACAACATGGATGGAACTAGAGTGTATCATGCTAGGTGAATTTAGTCAGTCAGAGAAAGACAAATATCATGACTTCACTCATATGAGGAATTTAAGACACAAAACAGATGGACATAAGGGAAGGGAAGCAAAAATAATATAAAAACAGGGAGGGGGACAAAACATAAGAGACCCTTAAATACAGAGAACAAACTGAGGGTTGCTAGAGGGGCTTGGATGGGTTAAATGGGCAAGGGGCATTAAGGAGGACACTTACTGGGATGAACACTGGGTGTTATATGTAGGGGATGAATCAATGATTCTACTCCTGAAATCATTATTGCTGTATATGCTAACTAACTTGGATGTAAATTTAAAAAAATAAATTTAAAAAAATAAAATAAATACAAATTAAAAAAAAGTCGGATGCTTAACCAACTGAGCCACCCAGACACCCCCAGAATTTCATTCAAATGTCATCACATAGTATGCACTCTTTTATATAAGCCTTATTTCACTCATGATATTGTTTCTGAGAATCAACCGTGCTGTTGTGTGTCCCCGTGGTTTCTTTTAACTGCGATGTAGTGTTCTTCTCATGAGCATATCAACCTTTGTTTATTCATTCTCTGATTGCCCTCAGGACTGCTTCCAGTTTTAGGCAATTAAGAACAAAGCTGTCAAGGGGCACCTGGGTGGCTCAGTTGGTTAAGTGTCAGACTCTTGGTTCTGACTCAGGTCATGATCCCAGGGTCATGGGATTGAGCCCCGCATCAGACTTTGTGCTGAGTATGGAGCCCGCTTAGGATATTCTCTCTTCTCTCTCTCTCTCTCACCCTCCCTGCCTCTGGCCCTCTCCCTTGCTCACTCACACTCTCTCTCTCCCTCTAAAACAAAATTCCAAGACTTCTAGTACTAGTCTTTGGTACGCTTCTGTTTTCCTTTCCTAGAGTGTATGGTTAGTTACAGAAGAGGCAGTGCAAATGTTTCCAAAGTCATTGTACCATTTACATTCTTACCAACAACAAATGAGAGGTGCATTTTCTCCAAAACTGCATCAACATTTGGTGTCAGTCATTTTAATCTCAGCCACTGCAGGAGGCCTGCAGTCACTTCATTGTGATTATATTTGTATTTTTCTGATGATAAATGATATTAAGCACTTTCTCATGGGTTTATTGGCCATTCATATATCTTTCTTTGTGAAGTGTCTGTTCAAGTCTTTTACCAATTTTAGGGAGGGTGTTTATCTTTTCATTATTGAGCTCCAAGAATTATTTATGGAGCCTAGATACCAGTCTTTCGCCAGATAGACATTTTGTGAGTATTTCCTTCCAGTTTGTGGCTTGCCTATTCATTTTTTAAATGCTGTCTTTTGACAGGCAGAAGTTTTTAATATTGAAGAACTCCAATTTATCTTCTATTTCTTTCATGGTTATTCCTTTCTGTTATTTTTCTAAGAAATAGTTTACTACCCTTAAGTCAAGAAGATATTCTACTATGTTTTACTCAAAAGTTTTATGCAAATTATACAAGGAATGAGCTTCATTATTTTTCTTATGGGTAAGCAGTTATTCTCACTTGCTTTGTTGAAAAGACTTTTCTTTCTCTGCTTGTTTCCTTTAATGTCTTTACTGGGAAAAAATACATATATGGGTCTTTTTCTGCATCTTTGTTCTGTTCTATTGATCTATGTGCCAGCACTCCTATTAGCATCACAATGTCTTGATTACTGTGTATTTGTGATAAATCATGAACTCCAATAGTGTAAGTTTTCCAACATTGTTCTATTTCAAGATTGATTTGCATTATTTAGGTTCTTTGCTTTTTCATATAAATATAAGAATCAGTTTGTCAATTTTTTAAAAGACATCTGCCGTAATTATGATTTGGGTATACTTATCTGTAGATCCATTTGGTGAGAATTAACATCTTAAAAATATGGAGTCTTGGGGCACCTGGAGGGCTCATTCAGTTAAGTGTCCGACTTCAGCTCAGATCATGATCTCGCAGTTTGTGAGTTCGAGCCCCGAGTCAGGCTTTGTGCTGACAGCTCAGAGCCTGAACTCTGCTTCAGATTCTGTGTCTCCCACTCTCTCTGTTCCTCCCCTGCTCGCAACTCTGTCTCTCTCTCTCTCAAAAATAAGGATTAAAAAAAATTTTTTTAAATATGGAGTCTTTCTATCCATGAATATTTAAGCCTTCCTTAATTTCTTCAACAGCATTCTATTGTTTATAGTATAGAGGTCACTTGTTAAATTTATTCCTAAGTGTTATATCTATACCTATGTCTATAACTATCAATAGCTATGTCTGTGTCTACATCTATATCTATATATTTGATGTTACTATAAACAAAAATTGCCTTTTTTTTAAAGTAAGCTCTAAGCCCAATATAGGGCTCGAATTCATGACCCTGAGATCAAGAGTCACATGCTCCACTGACAGAGCCAGCCAGATGCCCCAACAGAATTGCTTTTTAAAATTATTTCTAATATTTTCCACTAGTATATAAACATACAATTGCTTATACACTTATTGTTTCTTGTGGTTGTTTTTAATTTTCCTTAGAAATTTCAATATAAAAAGTTACTTCAATTCTAAAGACAGTATTAATTTTTCCTTCCCAATTATTATATCTTTTATATCTTTTCCTTAAAATATTTTAACAGCCAGGACCTGTGGCAAAATGTTAAACAGATGTGGTAGTATTTAGAAATGGGCATCTTTCCATCCTTCTTGATCAAACATTGATCGAGATTTAATACTGATTCAATATTTCAGCAAAGAATAAGGTTAGCTGTAGATTTTTTATAAATGCCCTTTTCAAGAATGAGGAATTTTCCTACTATTGTTAATTCTTTAGTTTTTATTGTGAATGGATTTTTAATCTGGTCAAAAGGCTTTTCTTCACATATTTGAAAGCATCACATGTCTAGAAGTGGGAGGACACCATTCCTCCCAAATTCTATCGATCAAGGTAAGTCACAAAGCAGGAAAGCCTAGATTCAAAGGTAAGGGGAACAGGCTCTCCCTCTTGATGGATGGGTTAACAGACACAGACATGGATGGAAGGAAGTGATGGCAGCCATTTTTTGAGACTGTCTAACATAGTATTCTATGGTACAACTAGGATTCTAACCTGAGTCAGTCAGATCCCTAGAGACAGAGTCCTTCTTTGAAGCACAACTGAGGGAAAACTGGAGCTCTTTACATGGATTAACATGATTAATAACTCTCCTCAGCTTGCTGTCATCAGAAGGCCTTGGTCTCCTGCCGTCACTACCACCAAGCTTTGGTCTGCACATCCCAGACAATAAGGAAGACTTTGGGGGTAAATTTGAGCTTTTGAATCAAGCTGTTCAATTCAATTGCAATCCTACAGATTAAGCCCTCGTTCCAATATTGTCTCCACTAGAGATACAAAAACTAAAACATGCTGATCTTATTTATTATTGACTTGGCTACTTGTATTAGACTCTCATCTCTCTAGAATCTATGCTTCTTCAGGGCAAAAAAAATTTTTTTTAATAACAGTTTTTTAATAACATTTCATGATTGTTATTTCTAAACATAGAATAATGTTGGGCTCATTGTAGGTGCTCATTAAACCTTTGTGAAACAATTGATTCAATTAAAAAAAAGTCTCATTTCCTTGCTTAAAAACTCTCTTTATTGCTTTTCATATGATCTGTGAAACTTCCCATGATCTCATTATTACTTACTTCTACAGCTTCACCTGGCTCAAATTCTCCTTTAACTATTAAACTTACTCTTCCTTAGCCATCTACTATGCACCAAGAGTGTTCAATACTTTAGGTGATGTAATCTTTGGAAGGATATTTAAGGTAGATGGTATTATTCTCATTTTGCAGAAGAAGAGCTTAAAATTTAAGGAAGCAAAGTCACTTGTCCAACTAAGTGACAGAATCATGATTCAAATCCACGTCCATTATCACCATGCCACAGCACCTCCCCTCCAAACATATTCAGCTATGCACATTGCCCTAGCAGTCCATGCTTCCTCAGACTTTAGCACAAAACCATCCCCTTTTTCCCAAAACACTTTATCTAACTTTATCTGACTTACTTCTACTCCTCGTCTGAGAGTCAGTTCAAATACCAGGTCCTCCAGAAGACATGCCTGTGTTTCCCCTTTGATAGCCTGGGTCATGGCCCCTCTCGTGTCCTCCCAACATACTCGGTGTATTCCCTGTGATTGCATTTTCCATACTGTGCTGAAATTATCACTGTCTTAAATGCTTCTTCCCCTGTTGCTTCCTTGAGAGTGGAAACCCGATTTATTTACCCCTCCTCCAGCAACTTTCCAGAGCTGTGCTGTTTAATGTGGTAGCCACTAGCCATATGTATCTATGGATCATTTGAAATGTAGCCACTTAAGAAACAGGAACCCTCTTGCACTCTTGGTGGGAATGCAAACTGGTGCAGCCGCTCTGGAAAACAGTGTGGAGGTTCCTCAAAAAATTAAAAATAGTTCTACCCTATGACCCAGCAATAGCACTGCTAGGAATTTACCCAAGGGATACAGGAGGGCTGATGCATAGGGGCACTTGTACCCCAATGTTTCTAGCAGCACTTTCAACAATAGCCAAATTATGGAAAGAGCCTAAATGTCCATCAACTGATGAATGGATAAAGAAATTGTGGTTTATATACACAATGGAGTACTATGTGACAATGAGAAAGAATGAAATATGGCCCTTTGTAGCAACGTGGATGGAACTGGAGAGTGTTATGCTAAGTGAAATAAGCCATACAGAGAAAGACAGATACCATATGGTTTCACTCTTCTGTGGATCCTGAGAAACTTAACAGAAGATCAGGGGAGAGGGGGAGGGGGAAAAAAAGTTACAGAGAGGGAAGGAGGCAAACCATAAGAGACTCTCAAATACAGAGAACAAACTGAGGATTGATGGGGGTTGGGGGAGAGGGGAAAGTGGGTGATGGGCATTGAGGAGGGCACCTGTTGGGATGAGTACTGGGTGCTGTATGGAAACTAATTTGACAATAAATTACATATAAAAAAAATAAAATGTGACCACTTAAAATTGAGATGGGCTGTAAAATATATATTGGATTTTAAAAACTTAGATGGATAATAAAAATATGAAATATGCTGCTGATAGTTTTTATATGGGATGAATATCAGAATGGTACTATTTTGGGTCTGTTAGTACAAATAAGATATACTGTTAAAATTATTTGTGTCTGCGTCTTACTTTTTTAGTGTAGCTACTAAATGTATATTTCTTTTTTAAAAAATTCTGTTTGGGGCGCCTGGGTGGCTCAGTCGGTTAAGCGTCCGACTTCGGCTCAGGTCATGATCTCGCTGTCCGTGAGTTCAAGCCCCGCGTCGGGCTCTGTGCTGACCGCTCAGAGCCCGGAGCCTGTTTCGGATTCTGTGTCTCCCTCTCTCTCTGACCCTCCCCTGTTCATGCTCTGTCTCTCTCTGTCTCAAAAATAAATAAACGTTAAAAAAAATTTTTTTTTTAAATTCTGTTTAATGTTTATTTATCTTTGAGAGAGAAACAGAGTGCAAGCTGGTGATGGGTAGAGAGAAAGGGAGACACAGAATCTGAAGTGGGCTCCAGGCTCTGAGCTGTCAGCACAGAGCCCAAGTGGGGCTTGAACTCATGAATGGCAAGGTCATGACCTGAGCCGAAGTCAGAAGCTTAACCGACTGAGCCACCCAGGCGCCCCTAAATGTATATTTCTTTCGGGCAGTAGTGTTCTAGCATTCTATCGGATAGAGAGTTCTGAGTAAGCCTTTGCTAATAATGAAATGATTTGAAGGTATGTACAAAATTATCTTTATAGCATTTACTTATTTACTTACTTATTTATTCAGTTTTCTCTATTAACTTTGGAAAGGCCCCTTCTGGGGAAGATGGAGATTTTAGGATATGAGTTTCTGTGTGTACTTTTACTGTAGTTTGGAATATTGATGGGCAGCAGCTGGTTGGATCAATGGGTAGATACCTTACTAGCTGTGTTGTTGTAGACAAGGTACTAACTAACCTGTCTGTGTCTCATTTTCTCCAGTATACAGAGAGGATGATAATAAAATCCACCTGTAGGAATATAAGAAAGGAGGCAATGAGTTAACTTCCCGAGTCATATCACAGATCATTCTCTACCTGGCATGGAACGAAGGCTCAGCACACGTTAGCCTTATTACTCACGCCGTAGTTGTGTGACTCCTGGTGGTGAGACACAGAGGGAACACCTCACTCAGTGCTCTGCCACATTTTGTGGAAGCCCAGAGGAGAGAATTGCTGTCTCTGTGTCCTTGACAGGAAGAGGCTCCTCAGTGTTAAGCTGTGGCGACGTGGCAAGGTCTTAGGAGGCCAGGCCATCCTGCGGCTGAGTAACAATCTGGTGACTCTTCCTGTCAGCTCTGGGGCCTTCACACAGAGACAGTTTCCCTTCCTCAGGGCACTGGGAGCTGAGCATCTGGAGAACAGCAAATTTAATTAACTTTAAGCAAGGGGAGCACAGCGGAAGAAATAATGGTCATAAGTTCCAAACTTCCTAATTAAAATGCAGAAGTCACTGTGGGTCACACATACACAGCAACCTTATTCATGGACTAGGCCTTCTATTTGAGTTTCCACGGTGTGTCTATGCAAAACTGATCCTCGACCCAAAAAAGAAGACAAAGGGAAGAGAGCTAGATTGGGTTCTGTTGGCATTTAGGGCATCTTCAAACCCACGAGGGAGCTCCTTCCTTCTTTCATCTCATGTAATGTGGGCTGGGCTTCAAATTAAATTCCTTTCTATTCAGATCTATAAGAAGCTTTTCAAAGATCAAATGTCTGTGGACGTGGTTGTTCCAGGGGACTGATGGGATTTTAATGATTTTTCTGGCACTCATTGCTAGCTGAGACTCTTGCAGTCAAAGAGTAGTGGAGTTGGGTATTTTTAGCCTTTCTGCCTTCCTAGAGATGCTTGGGCTCTGAATGTAACTCTGGTACAGAAAAGATCCAGCCAACACAGGCAGAAGAGCTGTGACATGCCTAGAAGAATGTGGGTTTCAAAGTCAGGCAGACGTGGTTTGGAATGCCAGCCCTACCCCTTACCAGCTGTGTAAACACGGAAACCGCTTCTCTCTGAGCCTCAGTTTTTTTTACCTGCGAAACGGATATGTGAATGACCTCATGGAGCCCACGTGAGGGCTAAGTGAGATCACATCTGTAACACTTCCAGCACATGCTTGGCACACAGTAGGAACTCAAATGTGATAGCTACTGTTTTTTATTTGCTGCTCACAATAACAACAATAAAGACAGCATGCTTCTATACAGTCCAGACCCTATAAAGAATCACAGAAAGCCTGGAATGTTTAAAGCTCTGCCAAACTAAGTGCGAAGGCCTCATTAGGAGTACTGAGGTGAGTTCTTTTATTTATTCCATTATTCAGCTAAAAAAAATTAAAACCCTGCATTTATACATTTATCAAGCCTCTTTTGAACGCAGAAAACTGTACCAGCCTCTAGACAAAGGGAAGAGAGATATTACCAGGACTTTCCTTATGGAACTTAAAACCCTCTTGCTCAGCGAATGATGTGTTCCTAATATTTTTTTATATATTCTGAACTATCAAAACTTTTATAGTTGAGACATAAATTCTCAAGCTATTTGTTTAATTTTGAAATGCACAAAATGATGTGTAAAAAAAAAAAGAATCCCAGCCCTCACTCTTTAAAAATGTCATGTTATATAACTAATAAGGAAAACAGATGAGAGGATTCTCACATGCCATTTACTTCTATTCACAGTGGAAACAAATTCAGTCTGAGTGAGCCTAAACACAAATACACAAGTGCTTCAGCCAAGAGGAATTTTAACTGCTGAAAAAGGGGAGAAACGTGATGTATTTTAGGAGTTTACAGCTACCTAAACAATGACATTTGCTGGGCTTTGATGGATTTTACTTTCCTCCTTTCTTAGGTTATATCTACATATGCACAGAGGGAGTTAGGACAAGTATGACCCAATAATTTGATCTGCTGTTCCCAATTTTTTTCATAATTACGACGATAATAATGACACCCATAGCGGTTAAAGCATGAGTATTCCTATTATCCAAGCACTGTCTGTACATTTTCTTTTTGAATTTCCACAACAACCTTAGTGGTTAAATAACTGTCAAAAATACATGCCTAGGAAGTGATGGAGGTAGGGTATGATGGGATTTTATCCTGTTGCATAAGGTGCATGTGCTTATTAGCTTCTTAAAAATGTCTATGTGAGTATCAAAAAGAGAGGCAAATAAAAAACAGAACTATTTTTTCAGATTCCTCAATATGTAAAGGCTTAGGGCACCTGGGTGGCTCAGTCAGTTGAAAGTTGGGCTCCTGTTTTCAGCTCAGGTCATGATCCCTTGGTCATGGGACCAAGCCCCACGTCAGGCTCCATGCTGGATGTGGAGCCTGCTTAATATTCTCTCTCTCTCTCTCTGTCTCTCTTTCTCCCTCTGCCCCTCTACCATGCTCATGTCTCTCTCTCTCTCTCAAAAAAATACTCTAAGACAGAACTAGGGGCGCCTGGGTGGCTCAGTCGGTTAAGCGTCCGACTTCGGCTCAGGTCATGATCTCACAGCGTGTGAGTTCGAGCCCCGCATTGGGCTCTGTGCTGACAGCTCAGAGCCTGGAGCCTGCTTCACAGTCTGTGTCTCCCTCTCTCTCTGCCCCTTCCCTGCTCATGCTCTGTCTCTCTCTGTCTCAAAAATAAATAAACATTAAAAAAAAATTTTTAAGACAGAACTAGTGACTATATTATTATTACTATTATCATTGTTATTAAATGTATATGCCCAATATTGGGGATGATACCAGATACATAGAATTCAATATTTGGTATCAGATAGATTGAAAATGTGCATGTGATATAGATGGCATTGGGTGAGTAGTAACGCTAGCAGCCAAGGTTTATTTAGCATCTACCCTTTGCAAACATAACCCTAACAATTCTAAAATGTCTTTACATTATCTTATTGATGCATTAAATAACCCTCAAAAGGATATCACTATGCCCATTTTATGGATAAAGAAACTGAAGCTCAGAGAAGTGAAGTACTTTGCTTATGGTCCACCATGATATGTGGGCAAATTGTAATTTGAAGCCACTTCCACTTACCTACAAAACACACACTGCTAACCTACAGTCTCAGAGCAAAGTTGTCCTGAGCTGTGCCCTGGCAACCTCTGCAGATTCTTAGGAAGATAGAGAAAATTATATATCCATATGCGGTGGCCCTCTAGAAACTGGAAAGAATAAAGAAGCTTGGGATATTATCATTATGCCTTTTATAATAGTCTCATATTTAGATTCTATTTCACTAAGATAGCTTAGGCTTCCCATGACATAGGTTCAGCATTAATGAAGTTTCACATAGCAGATACTCATTCAATTAGGAAAACTGAACTCCAGAAAGAGCAAAATAGGAACTCAGGGAATAAGATGATTCAGTGCCTGAACAGCATGAAGGGGCATTGCCTTCATTGCTATGTCACACCGTTTCCTTTTGTTGCTTGCCCCTGAAGAGAAATTTGTGTAGTAGTTGCCACAGTTAGTAATCAAGAACATAGGGTCTGAAGTTGGGCAGATCTGAGTTCCAGTCGCAGGCCTGACACTTACCAAGCATATAATCTCAGAGAAGAGTTTAATTTCTCTGGGTCTCCATTTCCTTATCTGTAAAATGGGGCTAGTGGTATTTACTCCAAAAGGTTTTGCCAGGATGAAAAGAGCCAAGGCAGATAAACCCGTGGACCGCCCCTGGACCATGAAGAGTACTCAACAGTGGCAGCCATTACTGAGAGAAGGGTCTTTCACGTAGAAACAGCGTCCACTGAGATATCTCAACACAAACAAATGCCTGGTAAATAAGCACTTGAAAGTGAAATATTAAAACTGAAGGGGTAAAATGCCCAAAATGAGTTTATTTTTTTCTGTTAGTTCTCTGCTTTGCTAAAGGCCTTTGAAGACTCCTAAGGAGGAGGGACAGGAAGGAGTTGGTATCTGTATCGGGAAACGCATTTCCTTTCGTGGCGGAAGCACGTCCATGCCCAGAACCCCACCTTGTAAGAAGAACCAGCTCAGGCAGGCTCACAAAGCCCCTGAATGGTAAGTAATTTCCCAAAGCATAGCAACAAGCGATGGAAAGGATAGCAACTGAAAATCGCAAAGAAGGAGGCCCAAGAGGCTGTCAAGTCGGCCCTAGTGCTGAGCACGTTTTCAGTAGCTTTATCTGCCATGCCCCTAGCATCTTCCCTTGTTAATAAGCTGTGTGGCAAAAATAGTGCTGTCAGCAAAATGTAAGGGAAGTAAGCACAATGTAAAATAATGATTCCATTCTTCTCCTAAAGGCGCATGGTCCTTTACAGTCATTGCATACCGTGTTCTTTGGAGGCTGGGAGCTGACAGGTAAATTCCAAGGGAAGAAAGGGAGAATAATTTACTCAGCAGCCACCCAGCTGTGGGCCCAGCTCAGCTGCAAAATGAAAACATGACATGCCCAAGTCCCTCCACCTCTGAGCTGCCGGCCTCAGTTTCTTTGCATTTGAGATGAAGGGGTTCTAAAGAGAAGCTGAGTGCCATGAAGATGGGGACTGTTATACCCTTAATCCCTAGAGGAGTGCCTGATATATAGTAGATATCGATAAATCAGATATGGTTGTTATAATAGCCAAATTATGGAAAGAGCCCAAATGTCCATTGACTGATGAATGGATAAAGATGTGGTGTATATATACAAGGGAATATTACTTGGTAATCATAAAGGTTGAAATCTTACCATTTGCAACAATGTGGTTGGAACTAGGGTATTATGCTAAGTGAAATAAGTCAGTCAGAGAAAGACAAATATCATATGATTTCACTCATGTTCAATTTAGGAAACAGAACAGATGAACATGGGGGAAGGGAAGGAAAAATAAGATAAAAAGAGAGAGGGAGGCAAACCAAAAGACTCTTAAATACAGAGAACAAACAGGGTTGCTGGAACGGTATTGGGTGGGGGGATGGGCTAAATGGGTGACGGGCATTAAGGAGGGCACTTGTTGGGATGAGCACTGGGTGTTATAGGTAAGTGATGAATCACTGAATTATATTCCTGAAATAATTATTACACTATATGTTAACTAACTTGGATTTAAATAAAAATTTTTTTAAAAAGACATGGTTGTTGTTAAACTAGAAGAGTTGATAAGATCCTTTGCTTTGCTAAAGAGACTACATTCTATGAGCCTATCCAAGAAGCGATGATTCCAAGACCAGCCACATTATTCTTTAAAAGAAATGATGTTCCCTCCCCACATCCAGGCTGATAATACATGCTTTCACCACACAGGCAAAGATACCTGGCCCAGAGCTCAATGAATCCCTCCCAGAACTCTAGGGTTGTGAGGGACTGAGCCCTTCCTTCTCTGAATAACCAGCATAGCATCCTCCCTGAATCAGGCAGGGTGTTTAGAGGGAGCCTATTGGGGGGAAGGCAGTACCACTGTCCTGCCCCTTCAGTTTGGAAAACACTTTTCATCCGTTGTCCTGTTTGGTACTTACAGGAGCCCTGCAGAAAGGGAAGTGGGTGGCTTGGACAAGGTAGGATGGTGAAACCAAATCTCAGAAAGGGTATCCAGTTCATCAAAGTTCATTTACTGGTAAATGAACAGCCGGGAACCGAACCTGGGACTTTTAACTACAAAATCTGAGCCATTAAAACCATTCCGGAGTAAGAGACTATGCAATCCCCATCTGTTCCCAAATTCTGCCTGAAGATCCTATGTCCTCCACAGAGTAGTATTAGTAATAACCAGTATTAACTGCTACTCATTACCGTCTTACTACAGTTAACCTTTGAACAATGTGGGGGTTAGGGATGGTGACCCTCTGTACAGTCAAACTTTTGACTACCCTCAAAACTTGACTACTGATAGCCTACCTGACTCGTATTTTGTAGCATTTACGTATTACATACCGTATTCTTAGAATAAAGTGGGCTAGAGAAAAGAAAATGTTATTAAGAAAATCATCTGGGGGCACCTGGGTGGCTCAGTTGGTTGAGCATTGACTTCAGCTCAGGTCATGATCTCGTGGTTCATGAGTTCGAGCCCCAGATCAGGCTCGCTGCTGTTAGCCTGTCAGTGCAGTGCCTGCTTCACATCCTCTGTCCCCCTTTCTCTGCCCCTCACCAACTTGTGCTTTCCCAAATATTAAAAAAGAAACCATCTGTTATAAAAAAAAAAATCACCTATAAGTGGACTCACACAGTTCAAACCTGTGTTGTTCAAGGGTCAGCTATATAACCCAGGTACTGTTCTCAGCACATAATACATTAACACATTTAATTTATCACAATGATACTCTAAGGCAGGTACTATTTTTACTGCCAGTTTAGAGGTGAGTGAGGCACACAGATTTGAAAGTAACTCACTCAGGTTTATACAGCTACTGAGGGAGCCTGTAGGTGGTCAAGGTATCATGAAGTCCTTCCCTCAGCCCAGGCCCAAGAGGTAGAAAATTGGGGGGAAGGTCATGGTTTACAAAGGGCTCCTTTGCCTTTGGCTCACCAGAATGAGGCAGAGGAGTCCAAAGCCATTTGTCTGTGGTTGGATATGGAAATCTTCCAGCACCCATCATCTTGAGTTTGGGGCTGCCAACACCACAGGCTTATTTTCCCTGGCCCCGTTGGGACCACATATCGTGTTCCACTTTTCTATTTTCAGCAGCTGTACCCTTTCATTTTGTCAAAAGGTTTCTTACTGGTGAAGGCAAGGCTGAGAAGCTAGCTGCCCAGGTAGTTCTCAGGAGTCCTACTCTCACCAATGTCTCTGTGGGAAGATTAGACCCCCCACCAAGGATGGGCAGGAGGAGATAGGGTCTTTAGAGGACACAGGGTCTACATTTCAAGTCCTACTATGCACCAAACACTGTAGTAGCTCATCCACTCCATCAAAATGCATTTACTGAGCCCCTATTATGTGCTGGGTGCCAACGTGGTTGTTCAACATTCATTAATTTTAAAAATACCATTGATCACCTATAAATATCAAGGCCAATCAAATTTTTTAAAATGTGCCTCTGGGTGGCTCAGTTGGTTGAGTATCTGATTCTTGATTTCAGCTCAGGTCATGATCTCAGGGTTGTGGGATTGAGCTCCCCATGGGGCTCTGTGCTGAGTGTGGAGCCTGCTTAGGATTCTCTCTTCTCTCCCTCTGTCCCTCTTCATCTCTCGCTCTCTCTCTTGCTGAATGAATGAATGAATGAATGTCAGGACTTATCCTAGGCATTGTGAGCATGAATTGTAATGACTGTGATAAAAATAATATTGATTGAGAACTTAAATAATTGTTCTAAGGACATTACATTTAGTACCTCAATCCTTACAACTCTAACAAGATCGACACTCTCACCGTTCCTGTGTTATAGATCATGAAAGTGATGCCCAGAGAGTTTCAGGAAATCAGCCAGAATCTCACAAATGGCAATGGGTAGACCCTGGATACAAAGATAACTAAAACTCAGCCCCAGCCTGAGGGAAGGCTCAGGTATCATAAGTTATTTACCCCTTAGTAATAATCCTGTGTGGGATAAGTATTCTTCTTCTTTTTAAAATTTTTTTAAGTTTATTTATTTTTGAGAGAGACAGAGACAATGCAAGTGGGGGAGGGTCAGAGAAAGAGGAAGACAGAGAATTCCAAGCAGGCTCGGTACTGCCAGTGCAGAGCCCTACATGAGGCTTGAATTCATGAAACAGTGAGATCATGACCTGAGCCAAAACCAAGAGTTGACACTCAAACGCCTGAGCTGCCCAGGCATGCCAGGGGTATTATTACGTCCATAGTGGATCACCTATGTTTAATTTCACTTATAAGGGCTCAGTGAGCAAACCACATGTGAAACACATTTTTTAATAGAGCATGAACTCTATGGCACAGCAGTTTTTCATCAGATATTCAATGAAGCAAGGACCTTTTCCAATGCCTAGGTGTTACATAAAAGCATACCCAATCCACTCAAAGGGATTCCATTTCACTTTAAACTTCCAGCCAAAGAGACCGGCTCAGGTCTCAGCGGTAGCAAAAGGCAGACGCAGTCCTTGCTCTTTCTAGCAAGCCCCACTCGCAAAGAGATCTATGGGAAAGCTGCTTATCTTTTAAGGTATCCCTAATGCTAACTACAAGTCTGCCGATTATGACTCTTTGGGGAAGACAATTACTGATTCTCAGAAGCCTCAATATGTGTTTCAGAGTTGCCTGGCCAAATCTGAAAAATTGCCAAAGCCAAACCCTTGTTTTGGTTACCCATACAAATACCGACAGAGGAAGTAAGTGTCTGCTGAAGGATGGACATTTAGCACCTGTCTGATGTGTAGGTTTGGAAGCCTGAGGCAGAATACTCCCAAGAATAATGGAGAAACCTCGATCTGTACAGTAATGCCGTTGCAAAGAAGGAAATGAAACATTCCATGAGTAGGTTTCAGAATGGCAAGTTACTGAGCAAGTTTGCAAAACTTCAGAGATGTTTTCATCTGTTGAGAGAGATATCAATATTGGAAATACTCATAACCCACTCTTTAGGTGCCTTAACCAAAGACATAATTTTTGAATGGATACACTTATCCCCTGAGATATATGTGGCTGGAACTCAGAAAGCAGACATGCATGTGAAGTTGTGATATTGGACAAATCATTTTAGCATTGTGGCTCTCAGTTACCCATTTTTTTAATTTTTATTTTTTTAAATGTTTATTTAATTTTGAGATACAGAAGAGAGAGAGAGGGAGAGAGAGAGAGAGAAAGCAGGTGGGGGAGGGGCAGAGAGCGAGGGAGAGACAGAGAATCCCAAGCAGGCTCCACACTGCCAGTGCAAAGCCCGATTCAGGGCTTGAACCCACAAACTCTGAGATCATGACTTGAGCTGAAGTCAGACACTCAATCAACTGAGCCACTCAGGTGCCCACCACCTCCCTCCCCTCCCCGCAACCAATTCTTTAAAAAGGGGAAACATGTAAGAACCAATCTTTGTATAATCTTTTCAGGGGCCATGACCCGGTCTGAGACTAATAGCCTTTCTGAATCCTCTCCCCAGAAATATGTAAATTTTTTGATACGCAAGTTCAAGGATCCCCCAAAACCCAGTAATGGGTCCCCAAAAGCCTATGGATCCCAAGTTTAAAGACTTTGGTCTAAACTTTCTCTATAGTCAATTTCATGGGGGAAAGTCTTATTTTTAACAATTATCAAGTTTGAGATTTCTTGTATACATAGGCAGCACACATTCTCGCTTTTCCACTGGCAGGTGACTTAGCAGCTTATGACAGAGTCTAAAGGAAGTCTGTAGGATTAATAGATGTGTGTCCAGGGCTAACAAAGAGTCTTGATCCTTCAGAATCTCCCTTAAATATTTAACTTTGTGAAGGGATAAGTGAGAAGAGGTGCTCTACCAGGTTCAGAGAAGGTGTAGGATTACTAACCTAATAACTTTCAGGGGTAAAGTACTCCTTGATGCTAATTGATTGTTGCCAGCAGAATGTAATTGATTTTTATCTCCCAACCTTCCTTAAGAATTTAATTTTGGTCATCTGTACTACAGAAGCAGTTATGTTTTTTGTCATTCGGTCAACTAGCATTGCTTGAGTAATTACTATGTGCAAGTAATTGGGAAATACGAAGATTCATTCAACCACTTTTTCGTTAAACATATTAAAAAGGAGCTCTTGTTTTCTTCATTGATAATTCCAAAATTATTTAGGTCTTTGTGAGTATTAGTTTGCCGCTTGCTCTTCTGGTTCTTCTCACACTGCCCTATTTCCCTGTGTATTTCATGCATGTACATGTGTGTGTCTGACTGTGAATTCGTGTTCCTTGCTACTTCATCTGTGGGAATTTGAGGAAAGCATGACTTGAGGCTGCATTCTGTCAGACAGATAGTACATTTCTTCCTGTAATCACATGGGGATATTAAACATTTGGGACTTCTTTAATCCAATTCTCCTTTTGAGGCATTTTTTTACCCTATGAACAATGTGAATTTTGCTACAGACTCACATAAGAACAAATCTGGAGTTATGAAATCGAAGAGAAATGTTTGTGTGTTCCATTTATCCCCCCTCATTCAGTGCTGTTCCATCCTGAGCCATGGGCTTAGTTCTTATTCTTAGTTTGAAGCTATAGCCCTTTGGGGACCCCAGGAGTGGAGATCTCATATCACATTTCCAAACGTAGATGGGTTGTAGGTTTTATCACCTATCTCACAGACAATCTTGAAAATGGAAGCACGATGTCACCATTTTTCTGGAGATGCCTTCAGGGATTACTCTGTTTACCTTCATTTTCCTCTCTACAGCTTTCTGGTGTCATATGGTCTGTAGTTCACTTACAATTACTTCAGCTTAGGAAGTGATATGTGGCACATTTTCATGGGTGCATATGTTTTCATTGACACCTCCAGAACGGTTGCATCTCATCTTACAACCATAATCCAGAATCGACTCCTCCAAGCATGTGAGTCATTCTTATAATCGACGCAAGAACACGTCTACTTGAATTTATGATCTTGAACCAGGAGCATCAGCATCACCTGGCACGTTTGCTAGAGATGCAACTTCTTGAGCCCCATGCCTGGCCTACTCAGTCAGAATTTCTCAGGTGGGAGCCCAGGAATCTGTGTTTTAACAAGCCCTCCAGAGAAAAGGGAGAGTCATGACAGGTGGAGAACAAGTTTGAGTAAAGATCAAGGCTGGAAGAGGTAATGGGACATGGGAAGAGTGAGTCATTTCGTTTGTCAAGGCCAAATCATTTGTGAGTTTACAATCCAATTACATTCTTTTTCAGTCTCTTCATGCTCTATCAGAAAAAGTTGAGTAATGGAGACAGAACAGTCTTGGGGCAAAGCAATGAGTTCTTTCCTAAGACCCATGGAAACAACACAGAACCCTGCCATTGTGGCCTGCAGAAGGAATGAGGAGGATCCACAGAGGCACGTGCTAATATTAGCCCAAGCTTGGAATCTTAGTGCTGCATTTTACAGCCCTATGTTGGCAAGCAGGTTGTGGAAATGTATTTTCACAATTCGAATCAGGAGGCTGTGGGAGAAGCTTGCCAAGTGCATAGATGCAGGGGGGTGTTAATTATTCTCATGGACACAGCACCTCAGAACTTCTTGTGAATTATTAAAATGCTGTGTTAATTTATTGTATTTGAATGTCAACTGACTTGATTTCATAGATCTTCACTTCAGGACTAAATAATAAAATTTCTACGTATCCCCTGCCTCACAGAGCTGCTGTTATTGTTACCTTTATTGAATTAGATGGTATGGAAATTGGAATGGCAATATGTCTGCACAGATACAGACACTGAGGATTTTTAGAAATAGATGAAAGAACAAAGAGGTGTTAAAGTTTGGGTCAATGACTATTTCTTGAGGAAATAATGTCATCAATTTTTCCAAGAAACGCTATCCTGATGCACTGATTATACAATGCCAAAGAAAAGCACTCAGACAGTTAAAAGGGGACTTTCCTGAAGAAAGATAGAGACCTGGGATGCCATGATATGTTCAGAGCTGCCAAGAAATGACTTGCTGATTAATTCCTCATAGGTACCTGCATGTAATTAACCTCATTTGCTCCTCTGAAAAATGTGGATGGTGAACATCTCGTTTGTGAAGATTAAAGAAATATGGGCTTAGTATGTCCCACAAAATTTCTGGCACATGGTAGTTGCTCAATAAATGGACGTTTCTGTTCCTCTTAATGAGTCAGGTGTGACCAACCAGGAGCATTGGTTGTTCTACGTAAGCAATGAATCACTAAATTCTACTCCTGAAATCATTATTACGCTATATGTTAACTAACTTGGATTTAAATAAAATTTAAAAATTAAAAAAAAGAACTAGAATAGAAAATATCACAGTGCCTAGCAGGTAGTAAGAATATTGTTTTATGATTTTTTTTTCAGTTTTATATAACCCCTTAGTTGTAGGTTTACATTGTTGCTGTGGAATACGGCCCAAACACTGAAATGGCACTCTTCTGGAAGTAAGGGTTCGATGGTAAAAGAAAGGCTGCCTGTTCACACAGAGGTTTCATCCTGGTGGGGAAGGCAGAGAGAAAACAACAAGCAAGCAAAGAATATGTCCAAAAGGGATAAAAATTGTGAAGAACCACTACAGGCTTGGGTGTAGAGTGATGGGGCTCAGGGTCCCTGTTTTAGATAACGAGAAGGAAGGACTCTCTGAGAAGGTAAAATCTGAACAGATTCTGAAAAAAGTGAGAGAGTAAGCTGTTTAGATTTGGAGGGAAAGTTGAGGCAGGCAAAGAGCAGCGAGTGCAAAGGTCCTGAGGCAGAGGTAATCTGGGATTACCTCTGTTTCTATTCTGAAAGCAGCACAGGAAGGAGGCCACAGTGGCTACATTGGAGGGTGTGAGGGGAACCTAGGAGAAGAAGGAGTCAAAAAGGTCACCAAGGGCCAGTCATATAGACTTCATGTTCCACAGAAAGAACTTTGGCTTTCTCAGGCAAGGTGAGGAGACTGTGCAAGGCTGCCAAGCATGACTGAGGATAATAGCCACTAGTGAGTCCTGTCTGTTATCAGCATTCCTCATTTGATTCTCATGGTCTCCCCGTGGTTGCATCAGTCTGTCTACATCCAGGCTGTCAATCCTTCAAAGGCAATTTAGTATAAGAGTGTGGCTATGGAGACAGAGAAGCAGATGTTGATTTATCTCCACTATATGCCTAGCACAGCCCCAGACCCATGGTAAGCTTGACAAATGCCAGATTTCTTGTTCTCTAAATCTATTGAAAAGATAACCATAGAATGCCTGCAGTAAGTGAACAGTTCTTGACTCAGGACCACACACTGAGTACGACAGCATTGGCTAACATTTCCTGAGCGCCTGCTCTGTGTCAAGGCCATTGAACATATTATGCATGCTGGGAACAGACTTCCTGTGTCCTGACTCCTCTCTCCTCAGGCCCGCCTGGAGCCCTGTCCTGCCTCAGTCCCACTGCTTCCCTTCCTGTTACATACAACACACACACACACACACACACACACACACACACACACACAACTGCAAAAGCATTAGTAATTAATGGGGTTTTTACAGAAGGTTTCCTACAGAACCTTATTCCATACAGCAAAATTTAAATTAAGGCCATTATGAAGCATTTCAGTTCTCTTTGTTCTGCTTGCCTGCCCTGTTGCTGGGTCTCTCCTCTTATGTTCTTGTCCCCGTAGCCTCTAAAATGCCCGTCTGGGGGCGCCTGGGTGGCTTAGTCAGTTAGGCGTCCAACTCTTGGTTTAGGCTCAAGTCACCATCTCATGGTTCATGGGTTTGAGTCCCTCATCAGACTGCTTGGCATTCTCTCTCTCTCTCTCTCTCTCTCTCTCTCTCTGTCCCTCCCCGGCTCACATTCTCTAAATAAATAAATAAATAAATAAACAAACAAACAAACAAACATTTTTAAAAAATACAATAAAATGTCTATCTTGTTTGACCCAGAAATCAAGGTCTTCCCCTTAGATTTCATACTCCATTTGAACAACAACAACCCAGCAGTGCTTTTCCCTGTAAATCACAACTGCTCACAGCCCACACTTACAGTGACCCTGCAGGGTTGGCCTTATTATCCACCAGAAAGCAGAGAATGTTGGAGGCATATTGCGGCTGCCGCTAAGTGGCACGACTAATGTCTAAACTCACCTCGTGCCCTCTTGTCGGCCTCTGCTGCAGGCATCAGGCGTTCCTCTCTCGATGCATCTCTGCCACAGGGTGGGCCAGGAGATGGCTCCTGTCACTGAGGAATGTTCAGAGAAGTGGTCCACTCAGCAGTACTCACTCTGGAAACCGTGGTTTTCTGTTCTGGGACCCAGTGATTCGCCACACCTGTGCAAGTCATTTCTCTTCTGAATTTTCCATCTGTGACAACTGGACTTTGCCTCTGCATTTGAGATTAACTAGTAAATGATAAAAAGTAGGCTTACAGAACAACAAAATCAAAGTATGTGTTTTCAGACCCTCAGGGGGGTGTGATTCAAGCCCCGATCTTGATACTACAAAGCAGGTTTCCTCTTTCTTCCCTTCTCTCCTGACTTCACAACTCCGCTCTCCTTACTCCGTCCACTTGCCCTTGAGGCTTCGGGGATACTTATGTGACAATGATCAAGGCACAAGAAGCATGCTGTCCAAGCATGAAGTCATAAGTGTATTGCACCACTCTTATTATTGATGACCAGTCCAAGGTAGCATATCCACACCCATGAAATTGATGAGCTGGTCCAAAGTGAAACCACCGTGGAATAGCCAGCCGTGGAGATCGAAGTCGGAATCTTCCATTCGGCCAGTGACTGCAAAATTTGGAAGTGCAAGTGGCCTGTGGGGGCGCGGGGAGGGAGCCAGGCCATCTGACTTCAATGGATATCTTCGAAACAGAAGGAGAAACCAGAGGGGAAAAGAACTTACCTTTGTGGAGTATTTATTGCATCTTGAACTACTCTTTCAAGCACCTCGCTTATCATTAAACATTAATTTCCCTAGAAACTGGCCGTTTTCACTTGGTGTAGCTGTATCAATTACGGGCAGTTTTGGCTAGGCAGCTCCGACTTCCCAGCACGGCTCTGTGAGCTCTGTGGCCTTTCCTCAACAGAGAGCTTTGCTCATTTACAAGCCGTTATTTTTCTGGGAAACACAAGATAAATCCTGCCCCAGTGTGAGAACCTGGGTCAGACCTATAAACAGGATTTTAGTCATAAACAAACTATAATTGTCAAGAGGAAACTACATTATTGATGAAGCCCCCCATTTCTAACTCCAAAAAGGGCATCTTACTGTCTCCAGAAGCATGCTTTTTGTTTTTTAGCTAGCTGAGCTGTAACTACAAGTACGGAGAATAGCAACAATGATACTTCCTTCTCTGTAGCATCAACACCCAAAAGGGCCACATAGGCCTTAGAAGTCTGGTTTCATTCATAGCAGCCAACTCTCTCTCCCAGGAAGGGACCAGTGTCACACCTGACAGGTACAGGTACACAGAAGTGACTTCATTAAAGTCACAGAGTGAACCAGGGGCTGTGCGGGGAATAGGTGTCTGGTCTCAGAACCCAAGCGGTTTTCTTTATTTGCTCCTTGCCTAGCAAACTCCATTATCATCACCAATTCATGTCTTACAATAAACAGAACACCGAAGGCTTTTTAATCCTGTGTGTCACCTGAGGCTCTGAAAGATTATGAACCTGCCATAGATAACCGGGGACAGGTAGAATGAGGATCTTCCGTGAGAGATTGTCTTTGCCTCAGTTAAAGCCGCTGTTGATTCTCAATTACCCCTGTAAATACAGGGGAACAGATAATAAAAACGCAAGATAATCAGAAAGTCATTAATAGTGTACGAAGATTTGTCTCCAAGGATATTTGTTGCAGCATTTTCACCAGGAAAACCTTATCTCTCTTCTCTCAAGGGATTATAGAACTTAATAGAAAGGCAGCTAGTCTTAAAAAAACAACAAAAAAAAAACAGTAAAAGAAAAGAAAGAAAAAGACTAAAGCTGTTATATATTCCATACTGCAAAAGAACACCACCGATATAAGATAAAAGCTGACAAAAGACGACACTTTTACAAGTTGTATCTTTGTGGAAGGATGGGCCTGTGTGACAGTCTGGCTGGGGGGCAAGGCCTGGCTGAATTCTAAGCCATGTCGATGGGCCCAGGGGTGGTGGGACCAATGCTCATCCTCAGGTATCTGAGAAGCCTTGTCAGAGGTACCCCTAGCCCTGGGGAGTAGATAAGGACACACACCAACCTCACACAAACCTGGTAAGACTAATACCTAATCACTGACAATATATGAGACTCTTTTATTCCCTGGGTGGAAAACACCAGACCGGACAGATCAGAAATCCTACTGAGAGAAGCAGAGAGCCAATCAAAGACATGTGCACCTGAGACTCAGACTTTGTCATTTCTATCTGGGTAACATTGGGGGACACTGGGCAGGTCACCTCCCTGAGCCTTGGCTTCTCCCCATGAGGATGAGGTTATGATTTAACATAACCATTAGCATGTAATATGCCTTTCATACACATTCATGAATATTCTTATTGTTGGGGTTGATATTGTTACCACATCTCAATGCAGAAGGTGTTTTTCCCATCCCTGAAGTGTGGGCTACACTTACGGACTTTCGTCCAAAGAGTACAGTATGGGAAGAAGGGAAGAATGGCCTTATAGTAAAGAAATTTGACAAACACAGTCTCACCCCTGTGGTCAAGGTCAATGTCAATAGTGGTAAGTCAGTCTGGTAATAGGTACCCTCTATATAATGTGATGAAGTGACTCTTTACCTCTGTGGTGTTCCTCCAAAAATTCCATTAACTCCAGCCCCACCGTGAGTAAAACATCAGAAAAATTGCGGTAAAAGGGACATTCTATGAAATGTAAGACCAGTTTTCCCCAAAACTGTCCAGGTCATCGAACACAAGGAAAGTCTGAGAAAGAGTCACAACCCAGAGGAGTCTAAGGAAACACAACAACTACGTGTCATGTAGTGTCCTGAATGGGATGCTGGGACAGGAAAAAGGCATTAGGGAAAAAACTAATAAAATCCAAATCAAGTATGGTGTCTAGTTAACATTGACATTAGTCTTGGTTCATTGGTTATGATTAAGCTGCCAAGCTAAAGTAAAAGGCTAACAGTGGGGGAAACTGAGTACAAATTATACTATGCTTGCAATATTTCTGTAAACATATTTTTAAAAAAAAGGTTGTTTAATGAAAAAACAGAATCAGACCCATAAATACAGAGAAAATAAATACTAAGCCTGGGTGGCTCAGTCAGTTGAACATCTGACTTCGGCTCAGGTCATGATTTCACGGTTCATGAGTTCGAACCCCGTGTCAGGCTCTGTGGTGACAGCTCAGAGCCTGGAGCCTGCTTCGGATTCTGCCTTTCCCTCTCTCTCTGCCCCTTCCCCCTCGCACTCTGTCTGTCTGTCTCTGTCTCAAAGATAAATAAACATTATACCTTCCAGTTCCGTCCATATTGCTGCAAATTCAGTCAGAGAAGGACAGATATCATATATTTTCAGTCATATGTGGATCTTGAGAAACTGAACATTGAGTGTCAACTATATTCAAAAAAATTTCTAAAGATTATTTAAAAATTTTTTTTAAATATTTATTTATTTTAGAGACAGGCAGCGGGGCAGAAAGAGAGAGAGGGAGATACAGATTCCAAAACAGGCTCCAGGCTCTGAGCTGTCAGCACAGAGCCCGACATGGGGCTCGAACTCATGAACTGTGAAATCATGACCTGAGCCGAAGTCAGATGTTCAACCGACTGAGCCACCCAGGCATCCCTAAAGGTTATTCAAATGAAGAGGCTACTATGCCACTTGGTACAAGCAGTGTTTCAAGTAGCTCTTTACTCATGAAGGGGCACAAAGTAGACTTTACAGCCTCTGAGATCCAACACCAAACTAGTGTGGGACTACCTTCCCACTTGAAAAGCCCCCAGATCCACGTTTTAAATTTACTTACTTATTTAGAGACAAAATTTTAGAGCCTCCAAGGAAGCTCTGCACTGTCAGCATGAAGCCTGACACAGGGCTCGAACTCCTGAACTATGAGATCATGACCTGAGCTAAAATCAAGAGTTGGACACTTAACCGACTGAACCACCCAGGCTCCCCAGGCTCATTTTTTTAATGTATCTATTTTATTTCTTTCTTAATATTTTTTTGCAAATTTATTTTTGAGAGAGACAGACAGACAGAGCATGAGCGGGGGAGGGGCAGAGAGAGAGGGAGACACAGGATCCGAAGCAGGCTCCAGGCTCAGAGCCATCAGCACAGAGCCTGATGTGGGGCTTGAACTTACAAACCCTGAGATCATGACCGAGCCTCAGTGGAACGCTTAACCAACTGAACTACCCGGGAGCCCCTCACATCTTCTCTTTTTAAATGTTTGGCGGGGAACAGCAAGCAGGTAATCCATGCAACCAACAGGGGATTTTACACAGGATATACTAAAGCTCAATTATCTTCCTAAGACCACAACTTTAAAAATTGACCTCATATTTACTGAGCACATATCAAATGCCAGACAACAGTTTAATTATTTGCAAAGCAATTTCATCTAATCCTCTCCAAGAGGCTACAAACAAGTTCCTACTAATATCCCCATTTTGCAGATGAGCAAATTGAGCACAGGTTATTCAAGTGACTTGTGCAAGGTCACACACGAATAACAGATTGAACCATTATAAAAATAGACTAAAACTCAAAACCAGTATGTTGTGCATCCACAATCCAAGAAGAATGCAATGTAGCAAATGTCGCTGCCTTTGGCACAGAAAGTTGAACATAAAATACAATGAGAAGAGAATGAGAGGTCTCCAATCAGTTGTCCCCTCACCTCCAATGTATGATTCTTTTTTTTTTTAATTTTTTTCTAATGTTTACTTATTTTAGTTATTTTTGAGAGCAAGAGAGACAGAGCATGAGTGGGGGAGGATCAGAGAGAGAGAGGGAGACACAGAATCTGAAGCAGGCTCCAGGCTCTGAGCTGTCAGCACAGAGCCCGAAGCGGGGCTTGAACTCATGGACCGCGAGATCATGACCTGAGCCGAAGTCCGACGCTTAACCGACTGAGCCACCCAGGCGCCCCTAACCTATGATTCTTAATTTACAGCCTTTCTGAAAAATCAGGATGTGGCTGCTTCCAAAGGTAAAGATGCATTCTCACTAATCGATACTTTTTTTTAGCAATTAATTTACAATGTATTTCTGACCCCTACCTCACCTCTGAACCTCAGTCACCCACTGCCCTATTTCTTTCACTTTGGGCCCCAACTCCATTTAGGGCTCAGAAAGGACCAGCCATGGGCTGCCTAACGCCTACCGCCCACAACACCTTCTTTCTCAAAATAGCTGAAAGCTTAATGGATACACTCTCACACCTTGTCAAACTATGCCTAGTTTCCAAACAGCCTCCTGGCAGTGTTAGGAAGCCCTCCAGGTTGGGTAATTCTCACTCAAGCTGTCTCACTCCACAGGTGAAATGTTTACCCAAGGCTTACTTCAAAACAAAACTACAGCAGTCACCATAATTAGGTTTGCTGAACAGCTTGTAAGGAACTGGACTAAATCGGTGCTCTACAAACCCTATGATATTCATGCTAACACTGATCATCAGGTAAGGGCTTGTTATCTCCATTTTGGAGTTGAAAAACAGGCTGAGAGAGTGAGCAACTTGCACATAGTCACACAGGTAGTAAGTGCAGAGGTCAATATTTGAGCATGAATCCAGCGGACCCAGAGCTTGAGGGCCTCCCACTTGTGATTTTTCCTCACGGCCCGTGACCTCTCAGCCGTCCTCTCTTCCCAGCCTCATGCATGGTCTCTCTACTGGCCCCTTGAGATTGTTCCTTCTCGTGCACAGTCTCACCAACCCAGGGGGTCAGCTTCCTCATCTGATAAAAATCCCCATGTGAGGTAAAGAAAGCCCCAGGGGGAGCTGCCTGCTGGTGCCACTGCCCCTCCAGCTCCCCAACACCTGTGCTGGAGCCCCAGGAGAAAATCCCCCACCTCCTGTCCTTTCAGAGCTGGGCAACCTGTTGTAAGTCATCGAAGCCCTGTGAACTTTAGTTCTTTTTTCTCCAAATGATGCTGGCTTTCCTGTCTACCTGACACCTATGAAATATACACTGATCATTTTGGCAGAAGTTTGCCATTTGTAATTGCATTTTTAAATAAGTTTTATGGTCCAGGCACCTGGGTGGCTCAGTCTTTAAGCATCCAACTCTTGATCTTGGCTCAGGTCTTGATGTCGGGGTCTTGAGTCCAAGCTCACATCGGGCTCTGCACAGGGCGTGGAGCCTACTTTTAAAAAATTAGATAAGTTTTATGGTCAACAAGTATCAACTGTGTGGACTCCACATAACAAGCACTAGGCTAAGCACACCATGTCATGATTTAACATCCACAGCAATCTTCAGGTGCCGAGCATTACTGATGAGATCACTGTGGCTCCAAGAGGGTAAAGGACTTAAAAAATAGAACCGGAAATGAGCAGATATTTCTCTATATAAAATACACTGATGTGTTTTTTTAATTGTGAAGAATGAGACCAAGAAATCTAAACTTGAATGCATGGATGGGTTTCAGAAGTTATATAAAATCAGTCTCCCTTAGGGTTACCTGGATGGCTCAGTCAGTTAGGCATCCAACTTTTGGTTTCAGCTCAGGTCATGATCTCATGGTTCATGGGTTTGAGCCCTGTGTCAGGCTCTGTGCACACAGCACAGAGCCTACTTGGGATTCTCTCTCCGTCTCTCTCTCTCTCTGCCCCTCTCTCCACTCACTTGTGCTCTCTCTGTCAAAAATAAATACATAAACATTAAAAAAATTAGTCTCCCTCAGATTCATCAATTCCTGTAAGAACCAATCATTATGCTGGGCATGTACCTAAAGATAGCACATTCTTCTTCTGAGTTTCATAAATACTTTCAACCTCAGATTATGGCATGTGATCCCCTCTCTATGACCTGGTTTACACTGTCAGCCCCTCCAGCACAAAGTACATAACTTGTTTCTCATTCTCTCCTTAGCACCTGATACAGTGCCTGAATTGAATCAAATGGAATCTTCTTGGGCAAGGATAAAGATAATGTGGTCATTAAAATTTTACCCATTCTTTTCTTTTAAGTTTTTTAATTCCAGTATAGTGAAATAGGTGAAAGGGATTAGGAGTACACTTATCATGATGAACAATGAGTAACGTGTAGAATGGTTGAATCACTATTTTGTAACCTTCAAATTGCACCCATTCTATGTAGCAGACAAGAGAAAATCTCCAAAGTAGAACATTCATGTGATTGATCTCTGGAGAGGATGATATTAACATTACTGACATTATGGCTAATATCTGTATTGATGCAATAAAAATGAAATTATGTTCTTGGAAGTCATGAAATATTGGTTACAGTAATTAACAAGGATGAAGGTACTCATTTTAACACTAACATTTGTTATTAGCCCAAGAATCATGCAGAGTATTTTTTAGCATGCAGGTTTTTTTTTTTTTTTTCATTTTTTCTCTATTTTGGTCCTAAGGGGATAATAATGTCTGGCCAAGGGCATCACTACCGGGCAGATTATTTGAGGTTTACACTATTAATGTCTACACATCATAGATAAGAAAAATGAGTCTTAGAGACATGAAAGCATTTGCCACAGTCGATACATACAGCTAACTGCAGATCTTGAATAAGAATTCTGGTCGAGCTCAAGTTTAAAGTCTGAACTCTGACTTCCATACACTCAGCCTCGCTTTCAGGAGTGAAGCCCAGCTCAAGCCCGGTGGGCCTGAGCTCCACCCCTAGCAGGAAAGAAGAAAAGCCTGAGAACCAGCATCTGCCACTCAGCTTGCTGCCTCCCCTTCTCTGGTGCTGTTTTCATCAAGTTCAAAACCTTCTCTTTTTACTGTCCTCTAAACCAACTTGGCCTGTTAACTGTGTTCTAACTTTCTCTTCTTAATGAAGCCTTTACTCCCGTTCAATCACCCTCTTACTATTTGCCTTTCTTCTTCTCCCCTATAACTGTTGAAAAGTCACACCAAAGCAAAAGGGATATAGTCAATGATACTGTAATAGCGATGCATGGTGACAAATGGTATCTACACTTGTGGTGAGCATAGAATCATGTATACACTTGTTAAATCACTATGTTGTAAACTTGAAACTAATAAAACATTGTGTGTCGATTATACTCAAAAAAAAGGGGGGGAGAGGGGGAGAGGAGGAGAGGGGGAGGGAGAGGGGAGGGGAGAGGAGGGGAGAGGAGGGGAGAGGTGGGGAGAGGAGGGGAGAGGAGGGCAGAGACATCTTTTTGGTCTTTAGTACCAATCAATGGCCCATCTTAGGGAAGAGATTTCCTCTCCCTTCACGCTTCTGCGTCTATAAACAGCCTCTGAAGCTGGAATGCAAAAACTCTGAAACCAAGTCACTTGCATCTTTCACAAACATGGATAAGTCAGCCACAGAAGCCTGAGTGTTACAAACGCCCTGCTGCAGACATGTGGTTTGGTAGCAAAACAGACACTGCAAAGGGCCCCAGATTAACCATTAATGAAACTGCCTTCTTGGTGATGCTCTGACAAATAAGTAGCTCCAGGTACTTTGTTTCCCAGGACTGCAATGCCCATAGCACTCTGAACACAAGAAGTACCCTGGTATCATCGACAGGGCAGCAATCTTGAAGCCTGAGGACCTAGGAGGCTGTATCTCTTACTGGGTGCACAACCTTGGGTAGGTCATTTAACTTCCCTGAGTCTCAGTGTCCTCAGACACAAAATGGAGGTAATACCCTTCCTAATGGTGTACCATCCATCATGTATGTATCATGTATGTAAGCCAGACATCTAAAATTCCTCCTTATTTCTCTTCTCTTCCCCAACACACAATGTGTCTCTGAGTTCTGTTGATTCCACATCATAAATAGCTCTCAGATCTCCTTGTCCCTAGTCCCAACAGCTGTGTTAGGTCAGGCATCATGAGGTCCTCACTAGACTAATGCTAAGTCCTCCCGGCCCATCTCTCTGTTCCCTATATAAGTACTACCATCAATCCTTTCTTCTCACTACAGTGAGATATATATATATATATATATATATATATATATATATATATATATATATATATAAAATTTTTTTTTAAGTAGTCTTCACACCCAGAGTGGAACCCAATGTGAGGGCTTGAACTCAGGACCCTAACATCAAGACCTGGGCTGAGATCAAGAATCAGACACTTAGCCAACCAAGCCACCCACGTGCCTGATGGCAGACTGTTATCTTTCTAAGGTGCACATTTTGTCAACTTGATCCTCATTAAAATTATTATATGACTCTCCATCATTTACAGAACAAAGTACAAATTTACCAGCCTAGGATAAAAAGTCCTCCATGACCTTGATCTTACCACTTAAAATAGCAGGAATCTATTCAGATGCTAGTTGCTGAAACACCTCTCCAATAGGCTTAATCAAAAGGCAGATTGGCTTCTGAAAAAACAAAACAAAACAAAACAAACCTGGATAGACCAAGTACAATGGGACCAGAAGGCTCACATGTCAATGGAAAGCAGAAATTTCTCCACCCTTTGCTTTGCTTTCTTCCATAGTGAGGTTATTCTTGACTAGGCTCTTCCTATTCAATAACAAGTTTGCCCCCTAGGAGTTTCAGGCTTACTTATGAATTATTTTGCAACTCTTTGGGAAGAAGGCATATGTTTCTAATTTCAACACAAGGCAAAATCACAATGATCCGCCTTGGGTCATTTGCCCATCCCTTAACCAAACACTGTTCCTAATAGGAAAATGGTGATGAGGCAGGCGTATCCAGGAAAAGGGGGACAGGGCCTGCTGTACCTTAGGTATATGGCTTAATAATAGGGTTACCAACAAAAATCAGACAATTGCCACCAAAATTAGAAGAAATGAATGTTAGGACGGCAAAAACAACACCTATTTTAAGACGCTTACCTACAAGAACTTCTCTCCTACTCAAGCCTCCAAAATTTAGTGACTTAAAACTACCACTTTATTTTGTCCATGGTTTTTTAGAGGTCAGAAATTCAGGGGGTGCCTGGGTGGATAAGCCGGTTAAGTGCCCAACTCTTGATTTTGGTTCAGGTCATGATCTCACAGTTGTGAGATCAAGCCCCACATTGGGCTCTGTGCTGACAGCATGGAACCTGCTTGGGATTCTCTCTCTCTCCCCCTCTCTCTCTTCCCCTCCCCTGCTCACTCGCTCTTTCTCTCTTTCTCTCTCAAATAAATATATTTTATTTTTATTTTTTTAATTTAAAAAATTTAATTTTTTATTTTTAAAAATTTACATCCAAATTAGCACATAGTGAAATGATGATTTCAGGAGTAGATTCCTTAATGCCCTTTACCCATTTAGCCCATCCCCCCTCCCACCACCCCTCCAGCAACCCTCAGTTTGTTCTCCACATTTATGAGTCTTTTCTTTATTGTCCCCCTCCCTGTTTTTATATGATTTTTGTTTCCCTTCCCTTATGTTCATCTGTTTTTTCTCTTAAAGTCCTCATATGAGGGAAGTCATATGATTTTTGTCTTTCTCTGACTAATTTCACTTAGCATAATACCCTCCAGTTCCATCCATGTAGTTGCAAATAGCAAGATTTCATTCTTTGTGATTGCCGAGTAATACTGCATTGTATATATACATACACACACACATATATATACGCGTATATATATAAACATATATATATATGCATATATATAATATATACACGTGTATATATATATACATATATATGTGTATGTGAATATATATATATATATTTTTTTTTTACCACATTTTTTTTATCCATTCATCCATCGATGGACATTTGGGCTCTTTCCATACTTTGGCTATTGTTGATAGTGCTGCTATAAACATGGGAGTGCATGTGTCCCTTTGAAATAGGACCCCTGTATCCCTTGGATAAACGCCTAGTAGTGCAATTGCTGGGTTGTAGGGTAGTTCTATTTTTAGCTTTTTGAGGAAGCTCCATACTGTTTTCCAGAGTGGCTGCACCAGCTTGCATTCCCACCAACAATGCAAAAGAGATCCTCTTTCTCCACATCCTTGCCAACATCTGTTGTTGCCTGAGTTGTTCATGTTAGCCATCCTGACAGGTGCGAGGTGGTATCTCATTTGTGATTTGATTTGTATTTCCCCGATGATGGTGATGTGGAGCATTTTTTCATGTCTCAGTTGGCCAACTGGATGTCTTCTTTGGAGAAGTGTCTATTCATGTCTTTCGCCCAATTCTTCACTGGATTATTTGTTTTTTTGGGTGTTGAGTTTGATAAGTTCTTTATAGATTTTTGATACTAACCCTTTATCTGATATGTCATTAGCAAATATCTTCTCCCATGCTGTCTGTTGCCTTTTAGTTTTGCTGATTGTTTCCTTCACTGTGCAGAAGCTTTTTATTTTGATGAAGTCCCAGTGGTTCATTTTTGCTTTTGTTTCCCTTGCCTCCAGAGACGTGTTGAGTAAGAAGTTGCTGCGGCCAAGATCGAAGAGGTTTTTGCCTGCTTTCTCCTCGAGGATTTTGATGGCTTCCAGTCTTACATTGAGGTCTTTCATCCATTTTGAGTTTCTTTTTGTGTATGGTGTAAGAAAGTGGTCCCGGTTCATTCTTCTGCATGTCGCTGTCCAGGTTTCCCAGCACCACTTGCTAAAGAGACTGTCTTTATTCCATTGGATATTCTTTCCTCCTTTGTCAAAAATTAGTTGGCCATACGTTTGTGGGTCCATTTCCGGGTTCTCTATTCTGTTCCAATGATCTGAGTATCTGCTCTAGTGCCAGTACCATACTGTCTTGATGATTACAGCTTTGTAGTATAGCTTGAAGTCTGGGGTTGTGATGCCTCCTGTTTTGGTTTTCTTTTTCAAGATTGCTTTGGCTATTCAGGGTCTTTTCTGGTTCCATACAAATTTTAGGATTATTTGTTCTAGTGCTGTGAAGAATGCTGGCGTTACTTTGATAGGGATTGCATTGAATATGTAGATTGCTTTGGGTAGTATCGACATTTTAACAATATTTGTTCTTCCTATCCAGGAGCATGGAATCTTTTTCCTTTTTTTGGTGTCTTCTTCAACTTCTTTCATAAATTTTCTACAGTTTTCAGTTATAGATTTTTCACCTCTTTGGTTAGATTTATTCCTAGGTATTTTATGGTTTTTTGTGCAACTGTAAATGGGATCTATTCCTTGATTTCTCTTTCTGTCACTTCATTGTTGGTGTATAGGAATGCAACTGATTTCTGTGCATTGATTTTATATCTTGCAACTTCACTGAATTCATGAATCAGTTCTAGCAGTTTTTTGGTGGAACTTTTGGATTTTCCATATAGAGTATCATGTCATCTGTGAAGAGTGAAAGTTTGACCTCCTGGCTGATTTGGATGCCTTTTATTTCTTTGTGTTGTCTGATTGCAGAGGCTAAGACTTCCAATAGTATGTTGATTAACAGTGGTGAGAGTGGACATCCCTGTCTTGTTCCTGACCTTAGGGGGAAAGCTCTCCGTTTTTCCCCATTGAGGATGATATTAGCATTGCGTCATTAATATATGGCTTTTATGATCTCGAGGTATGATCCTTCTATCCCTACTTTCTTGAGGGTTTTTATCAAGAAAGGATGCTGTATTCTGTCAAATTCTTTCTCTACATCTATTGAGAGTATCATATGGTTCTTGTCCTTTCTTTTATTGATGTGATGAATCACGTTAATTGTTTTGCAGATATTGAACGAGCCCTGCATCCCAGGTATAAATCCCACTTGGTTGTGGTGAATAATTTTTTTAATGTATTGTTGGATCCAGTTGGCTAATATCTTGTTGAGGATTTTAGCATCCATGTTCATTAGGGAAATTGGTCTATAGTTGTCCTTTTTAGTGGGGTCTCTGTCTGGTTTTGGAATCAAAGCAATACTGGCTTCATAGAAAGAGTTTGCAAGTTTTCCTTCCATTTCTACTTTTTGGAACAGTTTCAAGAGAATAGGTGTTAACTCTTCCTTAAATGTTTGGAAGAATTCCCCTGGAAAACCGTCTGGCCCTGGACTCTTGTTTTGGGGCAGATTTTTTATTACTAATTCAATTTCCTTACTGGTTATGGGTCTGTTCAAATTTTTTATTTCTTCCTGTTTCAGTTTTGGTAGTGTATATGGTTCTAGGAATTTGTCCATTTCTTCCAGATTACCCATTTTATTGGCATATAATTGCTCATAATATCCCTTATTGTTTTTTTATTTCTGTTGTGTTGGTTGTGATCTCTCCTCTTTCATTCTTGATTTTATTTATTTGGGTCCTTTCCTTCTTCTTCTTGATCAAACTGGCTAGTGGTTTATCAATTTTGTTAATTCTTTCAAAGAACCAGCTTCTGGTTTCATTGATCAATAAATAAATTTTTTTTAATGGAAATTCACAAAGGGTCCAACTGAGCATTTCTTGGTTGGGATCTCTCACGTGGTTGCAGTGAGATGTCAGCTGGGGCTTGAGTGGACTGGGTGTCTGAGATGGCTCCCTCACAAAGTGACTACTCATGCTGTCTGATGGGGGCTGAGCTGAGGTGTCAACTGAATGCCTACACATGTTTCCTCAGCATGACCATCTCAAAACAGATGGACTTCCTACATGGTAGCATAGGACTCCATGTACCGACATTCCAGCCAAAAAGGGGGAAACTGCATCACCTTTTCTGACCCAACATCAGAACTCATGCAGTGTCACTTTTCTGCATGTTATTGCTTACCAGTCCTCCCAGGCTGCACCTCTGAATAAGAGGAAGATCAAATAATATGCAGCTACCATCATTGTCTACCATTCCATGAATACATTCCCACCATTTCTACAACTTTTGCATTTCTCTCTGTGTACAGGATCCTCTTTCTCTTCCTTGTCTATCTGCCAAGCTCTACTGACCCTACATGACACATCCCCACTGCAAAGCTTCCATTCTCCTCTCCACCTGGTAGTGTTCATCGTCTCCTCTGGACCACCACGTAACCTCTTTTAGAATGCCTTTTGCTGATGTAACTGTTTACCTCATCTCTATGACTCTGCTCTAAGCTCCTTGAAGGCAGGAACAGTCTTAATTCTCTCTGTACTTCACATATTAACTGTCACTCATATATACTTCCCTCATTCACTGCCCTCAATACATGTTTGCTAGATGACAGAATTAGATTATATGGCCAAACAGCTTTTCAAATGTTAAAGTGCTATTCTAACAAAAGCTATCATTATTTTACCAAACAAGTGAATCTTTGAAGAAAGTGTAATAGCTTCTTGTGACAACTTTCTGCTTGCCCAATTCTAAATGGGTAATCCATTTTCCTGTCAAAAAATTGTTTAAATGTTTGTATTTCTTTCATTCTTTCTCTTGCCCAAACACTAGTGATACCTAGTTGTTTGTCCTTTATACTGTATCTGTTATTTGGATCACTGTTCCCCAGGTTTTCTCAGTGAGTCACCTTTCAACGTTTTTTTTTGTTTTTTTTTTTATTTATTTTTGGGACAGAGAGAGACAGAGCATGAACGGGGGAGGGGCAGAGAGAGAGGGAGACACAGAATCGGAAACAGGCTCCAGGCTCCGAGCCATCAGCCCAGAGCCCGACGCGGGGCTCGAACTCACGGACCGCGAGATCGTGACCTGGCTGAAGTCGGACGCTTAACCGACTGCGCCACCCAGGCGCCCCAAGTGAGTCACCTTTCCATGAACCTGTTTTATCAGGCCAATCCTTTACACCCTTTATAGTCTTGTAGCTAATTTTTTTATCATCTAATGTTCATGCAGCTTTACTTTTTATCTTTCATTAGTCTCTCATTTATTCAATAGAAATGTTTCGAGCACCTGGGGGCCTACTATGTACCAGGCATTATAATGACCCCTGGGAAACACAAGTTACAATCCATCTTTGCAAGAAATTTAGAGGTTGGAGGATAAAGATGTGGTAGATGTTAAGCCAGAGACCTGCAGAGAGGAGTACCGGTTTGGGTACCTAGTCCTGTCTGCAGCGGGGAGGAAAAGCCCTCCAGAAGGAGAGTGACCATCTGTAAAAATGAAAAGTAACTCAATGAATAAAGAAGGTGAAATTTAAACAAGAGAGAGCCTCTGGGCCACAGGTATGGAGATAGGCAAGGGCAGAAATGAGAAGAAAGCAAACAGTTAATGCTCTTGGTGTTTAAAGTATGAGACAGAAAATTGTAGGTTTCTGGAGACTCTAGCTAGCAAAGTGGTAAACTGTCTTGGTTTTCAAGTGGTACAGTCTCTGGAAATCTCTAACTAGGAAGCTAGTTACTTACCAAAAGGACTCAAAACACAATCGTGGACAACCAAAATCAAGGAAATTAAAAAAAAATTATTATGCAGCCATTTATCCAAGCCAAGTGGAATTGGCTGCCTATATATTTATATTTATATGCTATTACATTTATATAATAAATAGAAATATTTTTATATATTTATAAAAATATATATCCAGTCCAAGCTCTGTTTTACCATCTGAGAGGCTCTGGGAGCACTTTATTCATGTATCTGCTTCCATCAAATGAGAGAGAATGCATGATATTTCTGCCTATCTCAGAGAGCTGGAGGCAAGACCACAGATGATGGTATAAGGAGAAGTTCCTTTTGTACACAAGGGTTACTTTTGCCCCACCAGCTTCTCTGCCATTTCTACTGGTGATAGAAAACGTCTCTTTCCTTCTTTCTTTGGGACCAACCGCCCCTACCTCACTCCATGTGTGAGCAGGTGACCTTAGTGGAACCAGTCAGAACTATTTACCAGTGTACATACTGAACAATGCAGGACTAAGCATACATTCCAGTTTGGTTCACAGGTGATCAAGTAGTTCCACCTTGTTCAGTCAAAAATAAATCTTATAATTCAGAGAAAATTGGGAAAGGAGAAGCTTTCCAGTGAGCTGCTAAGTTACCTTTGTTCAAACCAAACACCACTAAACGGCCGCAACTAGTAAGGAAATGCCCAAAAAAGAAGATCACAGAGGAAACCAGAGCAGAGAAGAGCAAGGTAATTCATGGTTAGATGTGAGTGCCTGGTTACAACTATCCTAAAAAAAAAAAAAAATACACTGCCACCATTAATTAATTTCCATTTTTAAGTGACTTTTACTTTGGTTTCTGTATCTTCAAACCATAAAGATTCCAAAAGTATAAAGTCCTGCATATAATTTATGGTAATATAATATCTGTAGATTTTATATGTTATCTAAATATATCCTTTCCTTTTACTATTACATTCTGACTTTCATTTTCAAAACAATATCCAAAGCTATAATTCAAGGAAACTTTCCTGGAAACAAATTAATTATATGTACCATATAATTCAGAAAATTGACTGAAATAATTATCACCAAGATATGTAATATCTTTTTTAACAGCTTTATTGAGTTATATTCATATATCATCAATTCATCCATGTAAAGTGTACAATTCAATGTCCTTTTAGTGTCATGGCCAAGAAATCATTACCAAGTCCACTGCCATGAAGACTTTTCCCAGTGTTTTTTCTAAGAGTTTATATTTCTAGTAGTTAGATTTATTTCCCTTATCCATTTAGAGTTCATTTTTGTATACGGTGTGTGGTAGGGGTCCAATTTCATTCTTCTGCATGTGGATATCCATTTGTCCCAGCATCATTTGTTGACAAGACTAATCTTTCTCCCATTGAATTGGCTTGACACTCCTGCTGAAAAACTGGTTGATTATAGTTGTAAGGTTTATTTCTGGATTCCCAATTCAATTCCATTGATCTCTATCAGTTCTTAATCCAGGACTGCACGGTTTTGATTACTACAGTTTTGTAACAAGTTTTGAAGTTGGAAAACCTGAGTCCTCCAACTTTGTTCTCCTCTTTCAAGATTATTTTAGCTAGCTACTCTGGATCCCTTACATATCCATATCAATTTTAGCAATGGCTTATCAATTTCTGCAAAAAATACAGCTGTTTCCTTACAAGCATTACATTGAATCTTTAGATCAATTTGGCAAGTACTAACATCTTAAAATTTATATCTTCTTATCCATGAATATAGGATGTCTTTCTACTTAGAGTTTTAATTTCTTTCAATAGTGTCTTCTAGTTTTCAGTGTACAACTCTTGAATTTCATGGGTTGAGTTTATACCTTAGTATTTTTTTGATGAACTATAAATGTATCATAAAAGTGAAATGTTAATTTGGAATATTCATTAGTGTATAGAAATACAATCTTTTTTTTTTTAAAAAAAAAAGGTTTTACTTTTAAGTAATCTCTATATCCAATGTGGGGCTCGAATTTATAATCCCAGCATCAAAAGTCACACGCTCTACTGACTGAACCAGCCAGAGTCCCCTACAATCAATCTTTACATATTGATTTTACGACCTGCAACCTTGCTGAGCTTGTTTATTATTTATAATTACTTTTTAGTAGATTCCTTAGAATTTTCTGTACAGATCAGTTCATCTGTGATAGAAATAGTTTTATTTCTTCCTTTCCAACCTAGATGTCTTTAGTTCTTTGTCTTGCCTAACTGCCCTGGCAAAAACCTCCAATATAATGTTGAATAGAAATTATGAGAACAGTCATTTTTTTTTCTTGTTTCTGATCTTAAGCAGAGATAATTAGGTCTTTTCTCATTAAGTATGATATTAGCTATGGATTTTTTTTGTAGAGGTCTTTTATCAGAATGAGGAAGTTCTATTTTATTTCTTGTTTGTTGAGATTTTTTTTAAATCATGAAAAGCTAGTAGATTTTGGCAAACATTTTTTCTGTGTTTAATGAATGAGATATATTCTTGACAGAATTAGTGACTTCAAAGGAAAAAAAAAGTTATTTGAGCATGTAAACAAGACAGTCAATATGAAGGAAAATCAAATCGCCATCAGAAGTCTCAACATCTCAAATCTCAATATCTCAAAAGAAAACGGAGTAACATATCTAATATACTCAAGGAAAGTAAATGTGAGCCAAAGATTTTATATCTAGCCAAACTGACTTTCAAACATAAAGGCAGATGGCAATCAAAATACAAGAACTCAAAGTCTAATGTTGTTATAAGCCCACATAAGCTATGACTATAATTAAAGCACAGACTTTAAAAATTATAACAAATCAATTTTAAATATATTTTTAAAGTGTGACTTCTTAGAATAAAAATAGCTCACCACAACTAACTCTAGAAGAATCAGAAATTATGAGAAGACCTTTACCCATTAAAGAAAGTAAACCATAAAAAGCTTAGGAAGGAAATTGAAGAAGATACAAAGAAATGGAAAAACATTCCATGCTCATGGATTGGAAGAATAAATATTGTTGAAGTGTCAATACCACCCAAAGTAATGTACACATTCAATGCAATCCCAATCAAAGTTTCGCCAGCATTCTTCTCGAAGCTAGAACAAAAAATCGTAAAATTTGTATGGAACCACAAAAGATCCCCAATAGCCAAAGTAATATTGAAGAAGAAGACCAAAGTGGGAGGCATCACAATCCCAGACTTTACCCACTACTACAAAGCTGTAATCATCAAGACAGCATGGTATTGGCTCAAAAACAGACACATAGACCAATGGAATAGAATAGAGACTCCAGAGCTGGACCCACAAAAGTATGGCCAACTCATCTTTGACAAAGCAGAAAAGAACATCCAATGGAAAAAAAAACAGTCTCTTTAACAAATGGTGCTGGGAGAACTGGACAGCAACATGCAGAAGGTTGAAACTAGACCACTTTCTCACACCATTCACAAAAATAAACTCAAAATGGATGAAGGACCTGAATGTAAGACAGGAAACCATCAAAACTCTAGAGGAGAAAGCAGGAAAAAACCTCTCTGACTTCAGCCACAGCAATTTCTTACTTGACACATCTCCAAAGGCAAGGTAATTATAAGTAAAAATGAACTATTGAGACCTCATGAAGATAAAAAGCTTCTGCAGTGCAAAGGAAACAATCAACAGAACTAAAAGGCAACCAAAAGAATGGGAAAAGGTATTTGCAAATGACATATCGGACAAAGGGCTAGTATCCAAAATCTATAAAGAACTCACCAAACTCCACACCCAAAAAACAAATAATCCAGTGAAGAAATGGGCAGAAGACATGAATAGACACTTCTCTAAAGAAGACATCCAGATGGCCAACAGGCACATGAAAAGATGCTCAACGTCACTCCTCATCAGGGAAATACAAATCAAAACCACACTGAGATATCACCTCATGCCAGTCAGAGTGGCTAAAATGAACAAATCAGGAGACTATACATGCTGGCGAGGATGTGGAGAAACAGGAACCCTCTTGCACTGTTGGTGGGAATGCAAAGTGGTGCAGCCACTCTGGAAAAACAGTGTGGAGATTCCTCAAAAAATTAAAAATAGATCTACCCTATGACCCAGCAATAGCACTGCTAGGAATTTACCCAAGGGATACAGGAGTGCTGATGCATAGGGGCACTTGTACTCCAATGTTTATAGCAGCACTTTCAACAATAGCCAAATTATGGAAAGAGCCTAAATGTCCATCCACTGATGAATGGATAAAGAAATTCTGGTTTATATATACTATGGAATACTACTTGGCAATGAGAAAGAATGAAATATGGCCTTTTGTAGCAATGTGGATAAAACTGGAGAGTGTTATGCTAAGTGAAATAAGTCATACAGAGAAAGACAAATACCATATATTTTCACTCTTATGTGGATCCTGGGAAACTTAAGAGCAGATCATGGTAGAGGGGAAGGGGGAAAAAAAAAAGCTAGAGAGGGAAGGAGGCAAACCATAAGAGACTCTTAAAAACTGAGAATAAACTGAGTGTTGATGGGGGTGGGAGGGAGTGAAAGTGGGTGATGGGCATTGAGGATGAGCACTGGGTGTTGTATGGAAACCAATTTGACAACAAATTTCATATTAAAAATAAATAAATAAATAAATAAATAAATAAATAAATAAATAAATAAATAAAATAAAAATAAAGAAAGTAAACCAGTAACTAAAAATTTATTCCTACACACACACAAAATACCAGACTTCCAAAGAATTCCTTCCAGAGAAGAAAAAATACTTCCTAGCTCATTTCATCAAACTAGGATAACCCTGAGATGAGAACAGTAAGAATAAGGAAAAGTAATAACTAGAGAAACTTATGAACATAAATATAAACTAAGAAAATATTAGCACTACGTAACTATGGCACAAAAGAACACTGCCTAGGGGTACATGGTTGGCTCAGTAAGAAAAGCAGGTGACTCTTGATCGTAGGGTCATGAGTTTGAGCCCCAGGTTGGGCACAGAGATTACTTAAATAAATAAAACTTTAAAAAATATATATTGCCTAATTGGGGCCAAGTTGTGTTTTTTCCAGTAATGAAGCAATAGTTTACTATTAGAAAATTAATATAATTTATAATATTAAGAAATTAAAAGGGAACAAAATAATTCATCTCAATTTAACTAGAAATAAAAAGCTAGCAGATACAATTTTTTGTATCCCAGTTATTTAACTAGATTATTTAACTAGAAATAAAAAGTTAGCAAATACAATTTTTTAATAGTACAATGTACTATTTTAGAAATAATTAACTAAAGATATGTAATATGTCTAAAGGAAAATCATAAAGCCTTGTTAAAAGATTAAGATTTAAATAAATATAGAAATAATTTCCACAAAATAAAATATCCACATAATAAAAATATCAATTCTCCCAAACTTAATTTATAAATTCAATTCCACTTAAAATACCACTGTTTTTTATGGTTTTTCACAAGTCAGGTTATTTTTTACATTCCACTTATGAGTGAAATCATGTGGTATTTGTCTTTCTCGGTCTGACATATTTCACTTAGCAAAATACCCTCTAGGTTCATTCATATTGTCTCAAATGGCACAATCTCATCCCTTTTTGTGTCTCCATGATATTCCTCTGTGTGTGTGTGTGTGTGTGTGTGTGTGTGTATACATCACATATTCCTTATCCATTCATCTACTGATGGAAACTTATCTTGCTTTCATATCTTGGCTATTTTAAATAAGGCTGCAATAAACATAAGGGTGTATATATCTTTCTGAATCAGGGTTTTTTTTTTCTTTAGGTTAAGTCAGTTTTAAAATTAAGGGTAATGCAAAGGTCCTGGACTATCTCAGAGAATTTTTAGAAAAAATCAAGTTTGAAGGCAGTGAGAAACTTGAGGGAAAAAAATCAATTTTGGAAATTTTTACCTCCAGGTAGCAAAATCACAAAGCTATAGTAATTAAGATACCATGGCCTTAGTAGATTTAGATAAATTGACCAATGAAACAAAACAGAAAGCTCACAAATAGACCTATACATATGCAGAAACTTGATCCAAGACAGAGAAGTTTGTTAAAGATCAGTGGGAAAATGACAAGGTATCTACAAATGATACTGGGACATATCTGGGTAAATAAAAACTGGATCCTTACTACACACTGAACCAAAAATCAATTCTTGGTATGATAAGGATCTAAATATGAAAAGCAAAAACCTCAAAATGTTGAGGAAAATACACAAACTTTATGGCTTTAGAGTGTTTACTAAATAAAATACAAAAATGCATAAAGAAAAATAAATTCAACTATATTAAAATTAAAACCTTCTGTTCATCAAAAGATACCAAAAATATACAATATGTCAAAACCCAAAGATTTTGTTAATATGACAAAATATTAGCATATATATGTATATAAGTGTATATCTCCCCAGCAGATGTGTATTTTATACATACCTATAAAATAAATAATAATAAATTTGAAATATTGATAAAGTATATGAAGCCAATGTGATAGAGGAAATTCAAATATATAAAAAAATAAAATGTGTTCACATTGACCAGTAATCATAAAAGTGATCATTAAAACCATAATGGAAAACCATTTCACAGGTGACTGATAGACTTAAAAAATTTTAAGAATTGGGGACTATTTGAAGAAAAAGGATATTTCACATACTGATGGGTATGAATAGATACAACCTCTTCCAGAACAATTTGATGACATCTAGTTAAGTTGAGGATATTCCTATCCTATGGCCATTCACTCCCACTTCTGGGTACATAGACCTCCTTTCCCCCATAGGAAGAAGGAGAGCTATATAACTATGTCCATCATCTGATGAGTGAATAAGCAACTGTGGTATATTTATAAAATGAAATTGTTATGCAAGAGTGAAAATGACCAAAGCTACAGGTCTCAACATGGATGAGTCTGGAAAAATTCACACTGAGGAAAAAAAGGCAAGTTACAGAAAAAATTACCATTTAATGCAATTTTACATAAAATTATAAAACAAGTAAAATAATACTAAAAATACTAAAGCAATATAAATGTGTAATAGAAATACAGAGAGCTGATGGAAATGATAAATACCAAAATTGGATCTGTATTACTTTTGCAGGTGCAAGAAAAATTTTAAGTGGATTCATCATGACATTTTTTTAAGTGGTGGTGGGTACATAGTATGTATTGTACTATTCTTTATACCTTTTTCTATGTCCAAATTATCTCAAATAATTAACAACTTTTAAAGAGAGAAAATCTCACACTATCATGGTAAGACGTTTAGATTCTAAGTAAACAGAGTGAAAATATATAAACACCCCATATAGGCACTGCCCATTTAAAGACAAAGATTCAATGGAAACATACATGCGCAGTGAAAGAGTGGAAAGATACAGACTATAAAGTTCACAGTAGTTAACATTTGGTGTTAGAATTATGATAGTTTTTAGTTTTATTTGTGTTGTCTGCTTCATTTTCTCTAATGAGTATAATGAGCTCTTCATGAATCTGTTGCATCGATTAATAAACACTTTTCAATGTCACAGTTGTAAGAGTGACAATCGATGCACTTGTGCTGAAATGTCTTTAAGAAGCAAACATAATCAGAAAAATGCTTCAGAGCTGCACATCTACATACATTTAATTTGACCTACTTGAGAAAAGAGGTTTAAAACAGGACAATGCCCAGCTTTCCATGAACTTACCAATTAAAAACAGATGGTTAAAAAGCGTAAGAGGTCTACAAGTTTGGCATAAAAGAATTGCACTTGAATTTCTGTGCTCCTTGACACTGTAGACATGCGGATGGTCCCCACTCCGCCTTTCTAGTTCCAGAAAGGAGCTAATGTCTTTCATGAGAGTGTGAAATGGTTGTCAAACATGTCTTTTTTGTCACTGTCTTCTTCGCACCAAATGTTCTACTTTCTTCATCAAACGGGGAAAAGATAGCACTGCAGCCCTCCCTCAACTATAGAAAATGGATATAATTGAAATATAATTTGTGTTGGGGTTTTGTTTTTAACTCACCTCCTTAGTGTATATGCCTCCTCTCTGAGCAACCAGCACAGTATGGTTGTACAGGACTTCCATAATTCACTATCTTGTCCAGCTTGTGATAAAACGGCAGTGAAAGGATATATATTTTTCTGCAGGATTTGACTCCTACTGAAAGAAAGAAAGAGAGAGAGAGAGAGAGAGAGAGAGAGAGAGAGAGAGAGAGAGAGAGAGAGAGGAAGGAAGGAAGGAAGGGAGGAAGGAAATAAAGGAGGGAGGGAGGGAGGAAGGGAGGAAGGAAGGAAAGGAGGGAAAGGAAAAGGTTCTGGAAATGTAGGAAACAGCTGTTGGTCTGACCGGTCATTTTACAAATATTAAGAAGCACTGACCATCATATAATGCACACCACCTGTATTGAGAATCATTGTTAACTTATGGCCAACTGCAATACCTTAAGCTTATTTGGTGATCGATCACCTGTGCTTAAGATTGTGTTAAATGCTTTGCATTCATCATTTCAAATAATCCTCCCTGTAACTCTATTAGATAGATTCTATCTTATGAGCTCCATGTTACAGATGAGGAAACTGAAGCTCAGAGAAGTTAAATGGCTTGCCGAAAAGACATTTCAGGCCAAAGCCATAGAACTAGTAAATGATGGAGCTTGGATTTGAACCCAGATAGCCTATCTCATGCCTGAAGTCTTATATCTACATCTGTCTTCAGAGCCATTAAGTGAGTTAGTGTTTTCACCTGTACCATCCCTCTTAATGCTCCTGACATAATCACTAGGAGTGGATATTTTAATCTGTTTGCTGATGAAGTAACTGAATCTCTGACAAATCAAATCACTTGCCAAACACTCAGAGCAAACGAACTTCAAAACAGGTGCATTTAGCAGTGGGTCACGTTCTCTACTATAGATCTACAACCAAGAGATAGTTCCTCCACCTCACTCTGTTTCTCCACCTGCCAGAGAAAGGGGATATTTTATCCGTTGAAAACCTCAACGGTTTTTATGAAAAGCAAATGAGATTCAATGTAAAAAAAACTCTGAAAGGTAAAAAACATAAGGAATTCAAATTTGCATCCACATTTCTGCTAAGTTCCCATATCAGGCACCAATTAGTAGAAAATGTCAAATCTCTCCCATTTGTGTTTATAAAACTACGAGAAAAGACACACTTTCTATCCATAGCAGCGCTCAGATAATTTTTCCATTATCCCACCTTTGCCTATAAAGCCCTGTGCTTTGAAGCAGTGCTGACTCCATGTTCAGGTTCAAGATTGGACCCTGACAGGCCTAAATCAAACAAAGGAATCTCAGCTCCCCCAGACAGTGTAATTCTTTCAGTTAACTTTGACTTAAGACAAGCAGTGTATTCATTCCCCTCCTAGGGAGGTTTCGGTGAATTTGGGCCACGGAGGTATGTTCTGATGATATGGCATGCACAGGAAAAGCCAGAAACCATGTAGTCATTGTCCAGGAGGAGGCTTGTCCTGTCCATACAGGAGGCTGGTCACGGGACAATACCGACACCATCGAAACTTCGTCAGATGTTTCAGAACTTCGTAAGTATTATTTGTTATTACACTAACATTTTTGGCAATTTCTGCTCCAACTTTGAGGACGCCATCTCTTCTCATGGGTGATCATTTCTAGGACATTCTCCTTCAAACCTGCATGTCCCATCTCCAGCTCATCTCTGCTACCACAGTTGCCAACATTGTTTTATTTGACTAAATTGTATGAAAAGACAACGTCCTCTTTTCCCTGTTAATGTCTCATTTTCTAAGGCACTAACCTTTTATGCTTCTTGTAGGCAGTGGGGAAATAGGGAAGCATTTCCTGGCACTGGTATTGCGTTTCTAGTTCTGTTTCTTTCCCCTTGAAAAGGAATCCCAACTGTAGGTGAACAAAATCCATTTGTTCACGTTATGCACGTTTGTGCAGGTTCAAGTGTGCATTTTGCAAATTAAAATTTGTTAGGCATAACTCCTTGAAATTGACTTGTTCTAAGTTTCGTCTTTGTGAATTTGAAGCATCTTTTCCTTTACTGCCAATGCCACTATTTAAGCCTCTGTTATTTTTTTCCATGTAAAATAACAAATATTATCAAAGTCAGATAAATCGCTTATTTTTTCTTTTTAAAATACTGTCGTCAAAGACTTGTGCACCGACACCCACAGAAGAAAGACATTTCTTGCATCTCCTTGATAGAGGAGCTTTGAAAGGAGAACTGTTGATAATGGGGAATGGTTCACTCCACCCCACGACTGGCCCTTACGTATGAACGTTGCATTTCTCCATTTGTGTCCCCTCCAATTTTGCGTTTCCAGGTGGCTGATTTCCTGCAGCCAGGAAAAAACTAATTTGCATTAACTAGCTCCCAGCAAATTTCTGTCCTTAAATGCTCTCAAATCTGCCCCTTCTTGTATCCATCCCAGCAGCTACTGTCCCAATGCAAGGCTCCCACCCAGATTACTGCAATAGACTTCGCACCATTTCCCCTCTGTCTTATTTCTCCCTTTTCCAGTTTCTACACCTTACTGCTCCAGAACTTTCTCTTAAAAGGCAAATCTGATGATCACATCAGTTTCCTATGTAAAGCCTCTCCTTCCCGTCTATTATCCTCAGAATAAAATTCCGGCATCATGGCCTAGTTACTCAAGACCCTTTTGTGATCTGGCCTTGACACAGGGACAGCCACAGGCCTGGCCACCCCTGTCGGATACCCCTACGTCACTCTTCTAGTTCATGGCACTTATAATATTGGATTTCTGACAAAATAGAATGGGGCCACGTTTTGAGCGGAAAATTTTTTAATAAAAGCAGTTATTTATCCCTATATTTTTAAAACAGTTTTTCTTTTCACATATAGTGCTTTAGAGTCCCTGTCATAGTTTCTAGGACAATAGGAGGTAGGAATCTAACTTTGTTGCTTTTAATACGATTAACTAGTTGAACCAATGGCATTTAACCAACTAATATCCTTAAGGTGGTCATTGTCAATTTCTGGAATATTATACCTACAAAAAAGCTTAGAAATGTCTTTTGTGGGTATGCAAAAGCTTTATAAAATTTGACCCCACCCAACTTTTCTATGTATAAAGGATTTCTTAAACAGACACAAAGAGCACAAGCCAGAAAGAAAAAAACATGATAGATTTATCAAACTTCGTTGAAAGAATCTATAAACAAAATGAAAAGATCAGCTGTAGACTGGAAATGCACATTTACCACACATGTATTTATTTGACAAAGCACTGATACCTAGGCTATCTAAAGAACCCAATTAAAAAAGACAAAATAAACCAGAAATATGGGGAAAGCTTTTGAACAGACTATTCACATGAGAGGAAATCTAATAAATCTGTTAAAAATACCAAATTTTCTTAGTAATCTAATATGTATAATAAAAACACAATAAATATGTACTATACACTTAAAACTTTGTTAAGAGCGTACACTTCACGTTGTGTGTGTTGTTTACTAAAATGAACAATAACGACAAAACAATGAAAAGCAGCATCAAATGCCCCAGAATGGCTTATAAAAGGTCTGTAGATACCAACTTTGGTGAGGACAGGGATATGGTAACCCTCGTTATCCCCACTGCTTGTGGGAACGCAGATGGGAATAGCTACTTTGGTAAAGATATTTTTTGCCTTAATGGACCATTTTTGGGGCCCTGGGACTATGAATCTGGCTTAGGGTTTTTGAATCCAGAGTAAGATCCCATGGGCAATGCATGGGATGGAAAAGCTATATCCAGAGGTAAAGCAGGGGTCCAATGTAAAGAGCTGTCCCAGAAGAGCATCAACACGGAAGGTTCTACAGGGGGCCCAGGACCAGCTACAGGGCGACATGTCTGGGAAGGTGGACCGAGGGACAGAACTAGAAAGTTCCCAGCAAAGATTCAGACAAGTCCCAAGTTTGTCTCATGCAGGACCGTTCATGCAGGACAACATGAACGTGTCTGCAGCCTCTCCCAGGGGTGGGGGGGGGGGGGTGTGGGTATGAAGCCAATCTCAAGTCATCAGGAAATTCCTGTATACCAGATCCAAAACTTTCACACCTTCATGTTGGAGAAGGAAGTTAGTATTTTTCCAAAGTCCCACAGCCAGAAAGCTGTGGAGCCAGGATCACAGCCATGCTTCGCTCCTGGTTTAAATACTCATCACTTTGTTTCAAAAACTAGTCTTGCCCATCTTTTCTTTTCTCTTTCATGCAGGACCATAAGTAAACTACAGCCCAGGTATTTTATCCAGCATTGTTTCCACAGACACACACAGGTTAATGCTCTTGACAGTGCTCTGAAAAGCTGGGACATCCCAAAGCATTTTACAGTGAAAAAATAACACAAAAAAGAACCAGAGAAATGAAGGTGGAGACTTGAGTTCAGGATCCCCAGGTAAGGCCCCAGGAGCTCTCAGAAGACCCACTGGCCTTCAGAAGCAAACTCTGCCTCATACTGCCCTCTGGTGGATTGCAATAAGAACGTCTCTGCTCAGCACTGACCGTAAGATCAAGGTGAACTTGAAAGTGTTAAATTTAAAGAATGGGGAGGAAAAAGCCTTCTATTCAAATTCACATCATCTCTGGAGAGCTTTATAGCTATACACCCTTTGATCACTATGACTATTGCCCCAAGGAAAATGGTAACTTGTTAGACATCGATAACATGAGCACACAACAAAACCACAGGTTAGGTCCCAGCTCTGGAACTCTGGAGATATTACCCAATCTCTCCAAGACTCATATTACTCATCTACAAAATGGACATAATAATAGGACGTCCCTTAGAGGGTATTGTGAGTAATTAAAGAAGAAAATCTATATAAGAATCCTTTAAAAAATGTTGGGTATGTAAGAGCTCAATATAACAGCTATTCTTACTTTTTTTGTCCCTTCTATTATTACCATCTTGATAAATTTGCAGAAAAAGAAACTCGCAGGCACATGAATAAAATCTTGATAGAGAAACTATCAAAGGAATTGTCTTAGAATGGTATGATTATGTACTTTTATTGACATGCTCTAGGACTTCTGTACACTGGGTGAATTACCCAGGTAAGGTATATTTACCTTAATGATCATGCCTCACTTAAAAATTATTTTAATGTTTATTTATTTTTGAGAGAGAGAAAGACAGAGTACAGGTTGGAGAGGGGCAGGTAGAGGGAGACACAAAATCCAAAGCAGGCTCCAGGCTCCGAGCTGTCAGTACAGAGCCCGATGTGGGGCTCGAACTCACCCACTGAGAGATCTTGACCTGACCCGAAGTCAGACGCTTCACCAACTGAGTACAACTGAACCACCCAGGCACCTCTGTTCACACCTTACTTTTAAAAAACACCCTAAATCTTTTCTCACTATTGATTTTTCATTCCTGTCCTTTCTCATTCAGTGACAGCTGAATAATAACTAAAGCAGACAAGTCATTTGCTTTATGCCTTACTTTTGGAGACAGAATGCCTAATTTGAAGGCCCTCAGGAGAATCACAGTTTATGCTGCAGGATGTGCCCTGTGGGGGGCATTCTAAGCCTTTGCCTCCTTGTTATTTAGCTGATGTAGAAAAGCCAACCCACATTAAAACAATAATAATTTCCTAGTCCTGCTGATTTGGGGGTTGGCTAGGAAGTTCATCTGATCCGCTGGCCTACAGTGGCCTTGCTCACCTGGCCAAGCCCCTCCTTCCACATGTCACTCATCCCCTAACAGGGGGTAGGGGGCTTGTTACCTGGTAGCTAAGCATCTCAGCAGCACTTTTCAAGCCCCTGCTCTTGGCACATAGGCTAGATAACGCCTGTTAGCCAAAGCCAGTCACATGGGCACACCTCTTGTTCAGACGAGCGGCAGTCATACTGCAAAAGGATGTACCTGCGAGCATAGTGGCCATTTGTTTTGCCATCTACCACACTTGATTCTCAAAAACGTGCCAATCAACAACAAGCAAACAGCCTCAGTAATAGTAGCTGATGTATATTGTTTTTCAGGTGTCACGCTTCAATGCCTACGGAAACCAGGTCAATACCAGAGGTGAGGGAAGGTTTTGGGGAGGGGACTATGGCAAAATGTAGCTCACATGCTCATTTTGCTGCTCAACTCCATTCAACTGCTGTCATTGGAAATGCAGGCTCCATGTTTCTAGATATTCTGGGTTTTTCAGGAGATGGCAATAACCTGAAGTCTTATATAAAATCTCCTGATATTTAAATGCTGACAACTAATTTACTTTCTTAAACTTTGTGCAGGAACAAGCAGACTCTTTGTGGGGGAGTGGGCGGGGTAGTGCATTGGAAGACCAGTTTGAGTCCTCTGGCTCACTCACCTGGGAATTGAGTGATTTCTGTCAATATGGATATGGGAGCACCATCTTCTTTTTAAAATGTGTCATGCGTACAGTGGGAGGAACCCAGAGCAACAGCTGTATTTTCTGGGAAGAGGGGGAAAAGTGCCCAAGAATGAATGGAGCTTTTTTTTTTTTTAATTTTTTATGTTTATTTTTGAAAGAGGGTGGGAGGGGTAGAGAGAGAGAGAGAGAGGGAGATACAGAATCTGAAGCAGGTCCCAGGCTCTGAGCAGTTTGCACAGAGCCCAACACAGGGCGCCAGCTCACGAACTGCGAGATCCTGACCTGAGCTGAAGTCAGATGCTTAACTGACTGAGCCACCCAGGTGCCTCATGAATGGAGCTTTTAATGTTCAAGCTTCTGTGGCATTTGCTAGAGGAGGCAATAGGTCGCAGTCCTTAAGCCTGGGTATTTTAGGGTGAGATGGACCAGCTCTGCTGATGATTGGTGCTCCCTGCCTTTACTTGTTAATTTCAAATCTCTTTCAAGAACTCAGAAGCACATCCCAGAAAGCCAGACTGCCAGGATTGAATCCCAGCTTTGCACTTACCAGCTGTGCGAATTTGCTATTCTCACTGCCTCATCCATGTTAAAAGAGCACTTCGTATATAGAGCTACAAGGCAATTTTTCCCCGTGACAAATGGCGTTGTATGCACATCTGCTGTCTTCAATACACCATGATCACCTAATAATATTAGCAATATTAGAAGATATTTATAGAGATTTTATCTGATCCTTCACCTTGTGAGATGAGCAGTTTATATGTACTGTATCAATGAATGTTCTCAACAACTGTAGGACAACCGGCACCCAGTTCATGCAGTTAGTAAATCATCATTTGAACTAAAACAGACTGTGGACAGGGTCACTCAAACTGGGATCTGCAGGCCCTTGGTGGTGCCCAGGGATATACTTTTGAGGTCTTCAAGTTCGTCTCTAATTTTTTTTTAACTTTGCATTTATCTTGGTATCTTAAAACACTATGAGCGCTTCTGGAATATCCAGATGACCACTTTCTAAGCAAGTACGACTGCATGAGTTCAGTACCTGCATTCATATCTGTGCTTATGCTTACATTGGCCTTTGGTGGCATATTTCATTTGTCACAGCCAATGAGAAAAGAATACACGAAGGCAGTATGTCACTGCCATGCTCAAGGCATGTGAAGGCCAAGTGATCATCACAAACAAAGGTGTCATGGTACTTTTAATGGAGAAAAGTGGTAGTACTGAGGCATCATGGCCCACAGTAGGCATGCCCAATCGAAAAGAATTCCCGCCACAGAAGCACTGCCAGATCCCTGCTGTGAATGGCAGTTTAATTTCAGTAAAACAAGATTCATTTTTTCCCATTAAATTGTGTTAATTTGAATTTTTTTTGGTTTTAGTCTTTGTTTAATCTACAAATATACTTGATTTGATAGTTTTATACAAACTATAGGTATAACATATACTTAGATTTATATTTTGACTTATAATGAGCAACTTTATGATAAAAACAAATTAAATAAACCAGCTAACTCTAAGTTTTTTGTTTTGTTTTGTGCTTCATTTAAAGAGTCAGCACATTCCTCAACTGTGAGAACACGGTATTATACTACAGTGTGCTTAAGGGTAGGAGTATAATGGAATGGTTCAGAGTATGGGCCCAAGTCATGCTGCATAAGACTGAGGCTCAATCTAAGACCTGTTAGCATTGTGACTTTGGGCAAGTCACTTCTCCCTAAGATTCAATTTCATAGCTGATTAAAGAAGAAAAACAGGGTGTCTGTGAGAACAAAATGAGATAATATAAGGAGGAGTTGGCAACAACCTTGGCACAAAAGAACTGCCTAGAGCTAATGACATGAACAACAGTACACACGGAGACAATTCTTGCCCAATGAACAAATGCATTCATCTGCAGACTTTGATATACAGCTTCCCTGGCTGTGATTCTGAGCCAAGAACTTACTAGCTGGAGGGAGAGAACTTACTCCTGATACAACAGAGCCTATGGTTCCTGAGATGAGAGGCAAAATCTCTGTGGTTTATACGCAGCTATTTAATTTCTGAGAGCATCTTCTTTTAATCTTAAAGAGTAACTTTCAAATATCTGGGACAGCTTCCAATCAGGCAATTAGATTGGTTTCCCAGAATTTGTTTCTTATTTCCAACCAAATGCCTTTTTTTAAAAACCTATCTTCTCCTCATATGCCTGTGGTCCAAAATATAGGAAATTTCCTTCAGAGAGTGTTTTATTTCACTAGGGAGCTAGCATCTTGCTGAGCCATGGTTTGGCAAATCACTTGGAATAATTTCAACGGAAGAAATGTAGTATTTTTAAGAAAGAATGTAGTTCTTAAATATCATGAATATCCAATTGAGACTTGATGACATCTTAAATAATTATGTAATAACATTAATCACTATGCCAATAGACAATGCCTTAAGTGAAAGAAACCTGGCCATTTGCAGCCAGCGCTGTTCAGTAAAGAGAACACGCGTTTCAGTATCAGTATCAGATTTGAATTCTAGCTTGACTGCTCATAGAGTGAACCTGAAAAATTGTCTTTACTTCTTTCTCTTTTAATAACCTCTACTTCCAACTGAGAAATAATATTATTTTGATAGCATGAGTTTTAGCAATTTCTACTCCTTTTATTTCTATCTTCCCATTAGGGCCTTCTTACCTAAAAGCCTGTTATAATTACTATAATTATTGTCATGGTACATTTCATTCATTCATTTATTCATTCAGCAAGTAATTATTGAGAGACTACTATTTGCCATGTAGTCTAATAGCTAGGGGGGATTTAATGGTAGGAAAAGAAGACAAGTTGTCTGCTCTCAAGGAAGTTAGAAAAGAAGTGCAGAAACAAATACTTGAGCAAGAATGTTTCAAATTTGAATGACTGTTAAGCATGGTACTATGATGATAATAAAGCAAGCCCATAGATGGTGAACAGGGCCTCTGCTGGAGGGCTACTTTAATCAGGATGGCCATGAAAGTTCTTTCTAATCAGTGGAGTCAAGAGCTGAAGAATGAGGGGCAGTTGGCTGTGTGAGGATCTGAGGAAAGAGATCCTAGGCAGAAGGAACCACAATGACAAAAACTATGGATGGTAATGGAGCTTGGGCAGATTTGAGGATCAGTCAACAGGTTGATGTGGCTGAGACACATCACACAAAGGAGCAGGTAGAAGAAGACAGCAGTGAGCCAGAGCACAGAAAATCTAGTAAACTATGGTAGAGTTTGGATTTCATTCCAAGTGAGGTAGGAAACCACTGAAGGATTCTAATCGGGGGAGTGATGGGATTTGGTTGCTATGTGGAAAACACAGTGTAAGGAATGCAGAGAGAGAGACCAGTGAGAGACTATTATTGTAGTCCAGGTGGCAGATGCCAATGGCTTAGACTGAGGTTACACAAAAGGAGATGGAGAGAACAGAGTTAGAGGGAAGTCAATGGGTTGAGTACATGTTTTAGAAGTAGAATGAAGAGAGCTATTACAATATATTGTCTCTTTGGTGTCTTTAGTTTTTTTGTTTTGTTTTTTTTTAACTGGAAATCAGGATTATAATGGCCTGTTGTTTTCACCTACTTTATTGAGACCCCAAAGAATTGTAATAAATTGTCTGACTCTCTTGGGGCAGAGGGCTAAAATGTACACCATCCAATAAGCAAATACTTCTGTCCAGAGTTCTGAAACTTGCTCCTGCTCTCTAGGAGCTTGCATGCTAAAACAGAGCATATTCATAGAAAGGAAAAATGGACTGAACAGGTTGGCCACATAAAGTTTTCATTACAAGGGGAACCTGGATGGCTCAGTCGGTTGAGCGTCTGACTTTGGCTCAGGTCATGATCTCATGGTCCATGGGTTCAAGTTCTGTATCAGGCTCTGTGCTGACAGCTCAGAGCCTGGAGCCTGCTTCAGATTCTGTGTCTCCCTCTCTCTCTGTCCCTCCCCTCCTCTCTCTCTCTCTCAAAAATAAATAAACATTAAAAAAATTAAAGTTTTCATTACAAAAAAAAACTGTATTTGTTCAGGTTTTGCTGTGTGGAATTTGTGGACCATGTCTTTTGGGGCAATTATATAGATAGAAATCGCCTTCTGTGTACTCTGGAAGATTCCAGTTTCCTTGTTTTTTTTTAATAGTGTGTGTGCATGTGTATGCATATGTGGTTTAAATCGGTAGGGCAAATATTAGTAAACAATTGGAGCCTGAACGGGCCTGTTGGGAAGGGAAGGTGTTGGGTTGAAAGCAGCATAAAAGGAGCTAATACATGACAGTTGTACCCAAATAACATGATTCACAAAAGACATTTTTACAAATTTTCTCAAAAGAGTCTCAAATCCACCCTATAAATCAGTTGCTCCCAATCTCTTCTCATTATGGAACACAGAAAATCAAGATATTTATATAGGATATTAGAGTAAGCTGAGAAATATTTGAGAGTATATGGGCTTAGGGAATTTTTATTAAATCCTATCTGTATCATTATAAAAATAAAATTAAAGTATTACAGATTTCTCTAAATATTTACTTTGTAAAACTTCCAGATAATGGCTTGAAACAATTCTTGATTAAGGCTTTTTGAATGATGACCTCTTCAAATTCAAGTTACACGTTATTCATAAAACACCTATTTCCTCAAGTACATTACTTAAAAGTGAACATAATTTTCACCATTCAAATATTTGCAAAAATTGATTTTTTGTAAATATGCTACGAGTTCCTCTATCTTTTTTGACACACATTGTGATAATGAAAACAGATTTTTGACCTTATTATTTTTTTTCATATAAAATGTTTCAAAGAGTGATGGAATTTCCATTTCTTAAATTCATATGCTTGGTTACAGAAGTTCAGAAGCTAGTCTGGATAACACTGAAGGTGCACATTCTACTGTACAAGGAGAGACATACCTCATGTATACAAAGACAGATTTTGACATCCAATTGCGATTGAATCAAAAAGGTCCCCAAGTCCAGCTTTCCAGTCCTCCCATCCCCACTGGCCATATTGTGGGCACTGTGCAATGCTCTTTGGACAACTAAAACAGGAAATTCTCTGGCAACTCTATTTGCTCTTTGTCTACAATGGGAAGTTGTGCCAAGAGAAAGCGGCCACGAATGAGAGGCAACAAATTGTGGGGTCTCCTCCACCTGAGAGCTGATTCAGCTGCCTTGAGGAGTGGGAGTGGCGAAGGGAATACACTTTGATGTGACCAAAAACTATATGGCTATATTCAAAAGTGTCACAGAGCACTGGTTGGGACGTGAAGCTATAAACTATGTAAGGAAGATCTTGATGCAGATGAAGAAGCAGATGTTCTCAGGACAGTGACATGCCTTGCTGACTGTCCCGCAGTTTGAATGTAGCAGGTCAGGGACAAAATCTCTCTTATAACTGCACATTCTTTCTACTACATCTCATTCCCTCTCCTGATGCAATAAGCTCTGTGGGAGGAGAATTAGAAAACTCAGCAGCACAGATCCCAAATGGTCTTTGGGGATTCCCATTTATAAGCACAAGTTTTCAGCTTTTACACACTGAATGAGAAACTATAAAGTTACATAATGCAAAAAATTATGCAAAACAGTTTACCTCTTCCCTTTTCAAAAGCATCCATTTATCCTGCAGTGATGGAGTGGGGATTCACTATATTTTAGCTATTGGTTTTATAAGCTGAAGCGATGGGTAAAAGTTTGCCATTATTCAGAATCCAGATGTCTATAAGCTATTCATTGTGGTCATTGTTTTGGTTCATAAAAATAAATTATTCCTCTTCAGCTGACAGCCTTGCAAAGTCAGACTGTCATGGCAGTAGCCTGCCAGCTGCCTCCATACTTGGCTCTTATACAATCAGGAGGGTTAAGTTCCTGTGCCTGTTAGTGCCCAACAGATAGCTGAGACAGCAGAGCTGGTGAATACATTCCAAGTGACTCCAGTGTTGTGCCCAAGCAAAGACACTAAGGTCCACTCGACAGCAAAGCATACTAGACTCTGTGAAACTGAAAGAAGTATGCTAAGAGTGGCATGTCAGAGCCCCTCCTCACCACAATAAATGCAATTGCCCAGAAGCAACTATCCCTCACCTGTTACCAACCCCTCAGCAGTCTGCCTCCCATGTGAATCTGCCTTCATAGAGTAATGCATAATCCTAAACCACCCCAGGATATACGAAATCTGCAGATGGGGAATGGGGTCAGGAGAGAATCAGAGGAGTCCGCTATTTGGGGAAAGTTGTGAGGGGGCTGCATGCTTACAGACAGCCTGTACATACCAGTATGGCTATAATGATTGTTAATGACCAGTGACTGTGTTTGGTTAATGCCAATGCCAGGCAACTGCTACATATTTTCAGCATTGTCCATAATAACATGTATTCAAATGATGCCAAGGGCCATGAAGTACACAGAAGATATTTTCCTTGCCAAAACAGTTCTTTCATTATTATTTTATACTATCAATAAAATGCCTCATTTGGAACTTGTACTTATTTGTCAAGTATGTCACATGGCTTATCTCCTAAAATTCTCACAAAAGTCCCATAAGGCAGATATTAGCATTACTTCCATTTTAAAGGTGTAGGAGCAGAGGAACAGAGAGATTAAGCAAGTTTTCCAGTCACATACAGTATTAGTAGAGATATCAGGGCTCAAACCCAGGTAATCTAACTCCAGAGCAAAATGTATCTCTGTGTGTGTGTGTGTGTGTGTGTGTGTGTGTGTGTACGTGTGTGTGTTAAAGGTAAACAAGAACCCATAAAATAATAATATTTATTCATAAATCAAAAATGAAAATATGTTCTCTCTCCTCTCTCTGTCCCTCCCCCACTCATGCTCTCTCTCTCTCTCTCTCTCAAAATAAATAAACATTTTGTTAAAAAAAAAAAAAGGAAGTATAGAAGACAATGAAGTTCCCATCCAAATAAGAAATCTCTCTTATTCTCAGGAGAGAATAAGGGGATACTTTTTAGGAGACATAGGTTAATGCTAAGGTCTGAATGTTTGTGTTCCCCCCAAATTCACATGTTCTAATTCTAAATTCTAATGCCCAGTGTGATGGTATTGGTAGGTGGGGCCTTTGGAAGGTGCTTAAGTCATGAGGGTGTAACTCCTCAAGAATGGGATTAGTGCCTTATCTCTCAATAGTGAGATCCCTAGCTCCTTCCACCATGTGAACACATAGAAAAAAGGCACTGGCTATGAGCCAGAAAGAGGACTCTTAGCAGAAGACAATCATGGTGGCACCTTGATCTTGGACTTCCCAGACTCCAGAACTGAGACAATACATTTCTGTTAGTCATAAACTTCTCAGTCTGTGGTACTTTATTATAGCATTCCAAATAAACTAGGACAGTTAATATTCATAGTTTTTTGGGGTTTTTTTGCCTAAGGGAAAGGTTCAATGTATACTTTGGACTTCAGTAACTCCTTGTTTGCTCAGAATAACTACTGAGCAGAGCACATTCACTGACTGTTTCATTCAGTAAGTATTCCTTATTAAGTACCTTCTATGTCCAAAGTATTGCGGTCAACAATGGGGATATAAGACTTGGAGCATGCTCTTAAAGAATGGTCTAGAGGGGGAATTAAATTACAGGTATTGTAATGTCCTGAAGCAGCATATAGGAGTAAATGTTTCCTTCATCTGTCCTTTGGTGGACCATTCTGAGAAATACTCTACAAGCTTCTCAGGGGTCTCCTACAAGGTGTAACCTCAGCTCATCACAGTTAAGACAACTCAATAATCCCCTCTTCCATTACCTTTCCCCTTTTCCAAGTTTCAGTCTTCCCAATCTCCCTCTCCCCTACTCCTGTTCCCTAAGACCACTTCCCCCAAATAAACTGCCTTGTCTTATATTTTGCTTTTGAGGAGAACCCAGATGAGGCAGTTGGTATAAGAAATGGGCCTGGAAATCAGACCCTTGACATGAAGATGGGATTCTAGAATTAGGTCACCCACCTGTCAGAAAACAGTCAGGACTCCTTTGCTGGTGGTGAGTGGATGGAGAGAACTCCTGTCAGCAGCTGTCGCCTATTACTAAGACTTTCACCAATGACCTGGAAGTGAAGCTTTGACTCCCGTGGTAGTAGTACAGGTGAATGATACAGGGACAATGGTAATCATACCTATTATGGAGTTAGCTGCTTTTTACTAAAGGCTTTCAAAGCTTTGAACAAAAAATTGACAGTCGCAGGCTAACCAACTATGAACTCAAGAAATACTGTGAAAGTTATTTGGGGTCATAACAGAATTTCCTAAGATTCTTATCTCCTTCAGCCACAGGACAGAAAATACTAAAAAGCAGACCTAGGACTTAATAATAAGAGTAGCACAGCTACAAAGGAAATTATATATATGACAACCTCTGGGGTACTGGTGCTGCTTCTAAAATACCATGTGTACATTGAACTAAAGTCCATCATATGTTATTGTGTCCCTCGACAACTAGAAGGCATGAGTTGGAAACCAAAGATTGGAAATAGGATTATTCTTACCCAAACTGCTAGACGCCTACTTGAATAATTTGTTTTCTATCCCAAATATTTAGGATTTTTTGAATTTGAACTTCAAATCCCTGAGTTGGGGACACTTCAACCACACTGTTCAGAGAAGTTTACACCAAATTTGAAGTTATAATCACCATCTGGTTATTTAGGACTTCTTAGGCCAAGCAAGCAAGAAATGGAGTTGCAGGGTAATTGATCCTGATTTATAATAACTATAAATATATATGCACCCAACATCAAAGCACCCAAATATATGAATTAAACATTGAGAGAACTGAAGGGGGAGATAGCAATGTGAGCAGTACAGCAATAGTAGAGGATTTTAATGCTCCCACTTGCAATAATGGAAAGACCATCTAGGAAAAAAAAGATCGATAAGGAAATAGAGGACTTGAACAACACTGCAAATTAAATGGACCTAACAGACATAAACAGAACACTAGACCCAACAACAATAGAATACATATTCTTCTCAAGTGCACACAGAACATTCTCTTGGATAGATCACATGTTAGGACACAAAACAAATAATAACTAATTTTAAAAGATTGAAATCTACCAAGTGTATTATCTGACCATAGTAGAATGAAAGTGGAAATCAATAGCAGAAGAAAAACTGGAAAATTCAAATTTGTGTAAATGAGAAAAAGGAACTTTATACCAATAAATGTCTACATTTAAAAAGAAGAAAAATCTCAGTAAACAATCTAACTTTATACCTCAAGGAACTAGAAAAAGAACACATTAAGCCCAAAATTAGCAGAAGGAAATAATGCAGATTGGAGCAGCAGTAAAAACAGAGAATAGAAAAACTATTTTAAAAAAAAAACTGGAGAATTTAGTTATCTTTTGGAGATCAACAACATTGACAAACCCTTAGCTAGACTAAGAAAAAAAAAGTGAGAAGACTAACAAAAAAATAAAATCAGAAATAAAAGAGGAGACATTACAACTGCTGCTAATGAAATTAAAAGGATTAGAAGAGACTATTGTGAACAATTATATAACAACAAATTGAATAGCCTAGAAGAAATGGATACATTCCAAGAAATATACAAGCTGCCAAGACTTAATCATGAAGACACAGAAAATGTGAACAGACCTATAATTAGTAAGAAGATTGAATCAGTAACCTGATTTACTGGTCAGGTAACATTTAAAGAAAAATTAACAATCTTTCTCAAACACTCCAAAACTTATTTTATAAAGCCAACATTATCCTAATACCACTCAGAAAAAGATAATACAAAAAAAAGTTACAGGCCCATATCCCTGATGAGTATAGATGTAAAAATCCTCAAGAAAATATTAGAAAACAGAATTCAACAGCACATCAAAAGGATCATGCACCATGCCCAAGTGGGATTTATCCCTGGGATACAAGGATGATTCAACCTATGCAAGTCAGTCAACGAAATACACCACATTAACTGAAGGAAGGATAAAAATCATATGATCATCTCAATAGAGAAAAAGCATTTCATAAAATTCAATACCCCTTCATTATAAAAATATTTAAGAAACTAGAAGTAAATTACCTCAACACAATAAAGTCCCTATATGAAAAACCCACAGCTAACATCAGAACTCAATAATGAAAAACTGAAACCTTCTATTTAAAATCAAGAAAAGACAAGGATGCCCACTCTCACCACTTCTATTCAACCTAGTACTGGGACTACTAGCCAGAACAATTAGGCAAGAAAAAGAAATCAAAGTCATCCAAATCAGAAATAAAGATGTAAAATTTTTCTTCTTCACAGATGACATGATTTTGTATGTCTGAAACCATAAATATTTTACACACACACACACACAAACATACACAAACTATTAGAACTAATAAGTCAATGCAGCAAAATTGTAGGATGCACAATCATTATACAAAAATCATTTGCATTTGTATACACTAACATAAAACAATCTGAAAAGGAAATTAAGGAAAAAAAATTCCATTTACAGTAGAATCACAAAGAATGAAATGTTTAGGAATAAACTTAACCAATGTGGCAAAAGACTTACAAGCTGAAAATTAGAAAACACTGTTGGAGGACATTCAAGAGGACACAAATGGAAAGATATCTTGTGTTTGTGACTGGAAGACTTAATATATTTAAAATGGCCATATTACCCAAAGTGACCTAGAGATTCAGTGAAATCCTTATCAAAATTCCAACATCATTTTTTACATTTATATATTTTTAAAGAAATAGAAAAAACCATACTAAAAGTTACATGGAAACCCAAAAACCCTGAATAGCCAAAACAATGAGAGAGAAAGGAGCTGGAGGCCTTACACTTTCTGACTTTAAAATATTAAAAAGCTACATTAATCCAAACAATATGGTACCGATAAAAATACAGACATATAAACTAATGGAACAGGATAGACAGCTCAGAAATAAATCTTTGCATATACATATAATCTTCAACAATGGTGCCAACACTATATAATGTCTCTTCAACAAAAGGTGCTTGGAAAAAGTGGATATCTGTATGCAAAAGAACACAACTGGACCTGTCTTACAGCATACACAAAATAGATTAAAAACTAAAATTTAAGACTTGAAACTATAAAACCCTCAGAAAGAACACATAGGGAAAAGCTTTATAACATTGGTCTTGGCAATGATTTCTTGCTTAGGACACCAGAAATGAAAATACACAAGTGGAACATCAAATTTAAAAGCTTCTGCACAGAAACAGAAACATCAACAAAGTGAAAAGGAACCCTGTGGGATGGGAGAAAATATTTACAAGACATACGTCCGATAAAAGATTGATATCCAGGGGCACCTGCGTGGCTCAGTTGGTTAAGCATCTGACTTGATTTTAGCTCAGGTCATGATGTCATGGTTAATGAGTTTGAGCCCTGCATCAGGGGATTCTCTCTTTCTCCCTCTCTCTGTGCCCCTTCCCCACTCATATTCATTTTCTCTCTCTCTCTCTCTCTCTCTCTCTCTCTCTCTCTCTTTCTCTCTCTCTCTCTCTCTCACACACACACACACACACACACACACTAAATAAATAAAATTTTTAAAAGATTGATACCTACAACATGTAAGGAATTCCTACAACTTAATAGCAAAAAGAAAATCACCTGATTAAGCAATGGGCAAAGGACTTGAACAGACATTTCTCTAAAGAGGACATACAAAAGGTCAACATGTTTATGAAAAGATTTTCAGCATCACTAATCATGAGGAAAATGCACATCAAAACTATAACAAGAGGGCACCTCAGTGGCCCAGTTGGTTAAGCGTCAGGCTCTTGATTTCAGCTCAGGTCATGATATCATGGTTCATGAGTTTGAGGCCCACATCACAGCTGTCAGCACAGAGCTGCACTGTCAGCACAGAGCCCAGCTGGGATTCTCTCTCTCCCTCTGTCTCTGCCCCTCCCCTGCTCATGCTCGTGCTCTTTATCTCTCTCTCTCTCTCACAATAATTAAACCTATAAATATTTTTTTAAAAACAACTGCAATGAGCTATCACCTCATGACTACTAAGGTGTCCATTATATATATATATATATATATATATATATATATATATATAAAGAACAAAACACAAGAAAATAATTAAAGTGTTGACAAGAACTTAAAAAAAAATTGGAATTCTTGTGCACTGTTACGGGGAATGTGAAATAGTGTAGCCACTATGGAAAACTGTATGGTGTGTCCTCAAAACAATTAAAAATAGAACTACCATATGATCCAACAATTCCAATTCGGGGTATTTATCCAAAGGAATTGAGATCAGGATCTTGAAGTGATATTTGCAATCTCGTGTTCATGGTACCATTATTCACAGTAGGTAAGCCCTAAATGCAACCTAAATGCCTATCAGGAGTTGAATAAAGAAAAGGTGGTATATACACACAATGGAATATTACTCAGCCATAAAAAGGAAATACTGTCATTGGCTACAACATGGGTGAACTCTGAGGACATTAGTTTAAAAAGGACAAAGAAGGACTGTATTGAACGATTCCACTTATTTAAGGTATCTAAAGTAGTTAAAGTCATGCGTGCAGGAAGTAAAATGGTGTTGCCATGTGCTGAGGGAGGGGCAAATGGGGATAGGTATAGAAATCGAGTCATGCAAGATAAAAACATTTCTAGAGAGCTCATGTGCAGCAAGGTGCTTATAGCTATTAATACTATACTATACTAATACTAATACTATACTAATTAATACTATACACTTAAAGATTTAAGAGGTTAGATCTCATGTGTTTTTACCAAAATAAAAAAAAAAAAACTAACTTAAAACTAAGATTTTAAAACGACATTTACCTCAACCTATAGCAGTCATTTTGTACAGAACAAAAATTAGAAATTACTAAATTTTTTGGTTTCTAAAGGACAGCTGTAATGTCTCTTTCTCACCAGAGAATTGTAACCCTTCACATGTTACCAAGCCACTGTGGAAAATTATCAAAGCTACACAATTAGGCAGTGTTGGTGGAAGTCATGAAAAGGAAAAAAAAATGAACACTGGCAGTACTGTATTCACTCCAGAAAATGGAAAGAATGCTTCTCTTCATCTATAACATTATTTTCTTTGACTTTCTAGTTGCATCTGGGGTGAAAGGAAACTATTTATAACACAAAGATTATTTGTGCCATATTATCAAGTTGATATACAGCAAGGGCAATGGGTTTTTTGTTCTTACTCAACCAATAATTTGGAAGACTATATTTAGCAGATAGTTACAGGCTGTAAGAAGAAAAGGGTATCTGCTGGCAAATTAGAACTAATTGGGGGAAATAAGCCTATCTGTCATAAACTACAAATAATTACCATGATTGAGCAATAATTTTATTAGCACAATTTTTACATAGTATTGCAATTAATTAAGGAATTATACTGAAGCACAGTATATCACTTATTTTTGCAGTTCTCTTTTGCCGAAAGAGATAGATACAATACTGTCTTTGTGCCACAGATTAAGAATGCTGAATATAACCAGCACATAAGGCAAAACCTGAATAAAACCAGGTATTTTTAATCCTTTATTAATAACTCTACTTTTTACTTGGATATTTCACTTCTGTACTTCCTTGAAAGCTTTACAGAAATATTTAAAACTGGGAACAAGGAGGAGAATGATATTCTTAATATGTATCTGCGTTTGTATATGTTCCATATGTGTTTGGTAACCAACTTCCCTACGACATAAACAACGCTGACAAGAAAAAATGGCAGATGTAGCATGGGACTACATGAACTGTGATCAGTATGGTCATGGGCTAATAACCAGGCATAGACTGAGATTGACCCCGGACAAGAGCATGAATTTATACTGCTGGAGTTCGGGATCATGTTTTGAACTCCTGTTTGTCTAATCCTATGTCTTCCTAAGGTGGCTACAAGGGGGAGCACTTAGTACAGACATTTTAATGACAAAGGTAAGCTAATGGTTTGATCATCCAATTAAGTTATCAGAAAGGTGAAGAATACTCTCTGACCATTCTGACTATTCCTTTACTCCAAATATCAAAGCCCAAGAAGAATAAAGAATAAGTAAAAAAACATTATAGAAAGTCCTTCTGGAACTTCAAGGGAGTGGAATAAATTGATTCAGTTTCTCCTAGATATGCCAATGAAACATCTTTCCTTAATCATTTGACATAGTCTTCAATCATTGTGCCCTGTGGGTGAGGTTATTAAGTAAAAGGATATATGCACCTGATGTTTATAGCAGCACTGTTCACAACAGCCAAATTGTGAAATCAACTTAAGTGTCCATCCATAGGTGAATAAATGAAGAACTGTGCGTGTGTGTGTGTATAAAATGGAATGTTACTCAGCCATGAAAAAGAATGAAATCTTGTCATTTGCCATGACATGGAAGGAGCTAGAGAGTATAATGCTAAGTAAAAATGTCAGCCAGAGAAAGGCAACATAGGATTGTACTCATATGTAGAATTTAAGAAACAAAATAAATGACCAAAGGAGACAGTGACAATGACAAGCAAGAAACAGACTCTTAAATTGAGGACAAACTGATGGTTACCAGAGGGGAAGTGGGTGGGAAATGGGTGAAATAGGATATGGGGATTAAGGAGTGCACTTGTTGTGATGAGCACCAGGTGATGAATGGAATTGTTGAATCACTATATTGTACACTTGAAACTAAAATAACACTGTATGTTAACTACACTGGAATTAAAATAATATAAATAAATAAATAAATAAATAAATAAATAAATAAATATTTTTAAAAGGTGAATTCTATTATAAAATGTATATCACTTTCATTATTCTCTTATAAAAAGTTATTATAAGAAAGTAGTGTCAAATATAAAAATAAAAAGAAACCAAGAATCTATGGGGAACTATAAAGAATTGTACCTAAATGTAGGGGCTCTGTGATAAAGCTAACTCTGAAATGTACATTTAACATGAAATTTGTCAATATTTCATAATTCAGCTAAAAAGTAAGCTCAATGAATGCTCTGCCTTGTAAGATGTGTTCTAGTCTATTTTTTTTTAATTTTTTACTATTTACTAATTTTTTACAGTTATAAAAAGCAAACAATTTAATTTATCTAACTTCTGTCTCAGAAGTTGAAGTAAGTGTCTCCTTCCCCGCCCAAGAATGATGGAAGGAATCATTAGGAAGAATACTGTAAGTTCTAAATCAAAGTGTGATTATTGTTAAATATTTATATTTATGATAGTATGACAATCGTTTTAAGATGTTTAATGGGAGGCACCTGGGTGGCTCAGTCAGTTAAGCACTGACTTGGGCTCAGGTCGTGATCTCACATTTCATGAGTTTGAGCCCCTCATCGGGCGCTGTGCCTACAGCTCAGAGCCTGGAGCCTGCTTCAGATTCTGTGTCTCCCTCTCTCTCTCTCTGACCCTCCCCTACTTGCTCTCTCTCTTTCTCTCTCAAATAAATAAATTAACAATTTTTTTAATGTTTAATGGTGTGCTTACACATGTTTTTACAAGTCTTTGAATCCTCAATAAATTATGCAAACTTAAGTATAATTATGTTCCTGATTACATTTTGATTTATGCAAAATAAAAATTGTTTAATATTAACTAGCAATATAACTACAAATAATTTGAGCTAGTTTGGAATCTAATGGCTTTCTATAATCTTTACAAACTAGGTTTTTCTTGTTCTAAAGGATTTGAGAACTATCAAGGGCTCCACATATGTGGAAGAAAACAGATCTCATTACCTGATGTATAATGTGCAACTTCTTCAACTCTCATTAGTATTTGAGTGACATTCAGTTCCTATTACTGCAAAAGAACAACACAGAAGGAAAGAATAACTGGGCAGCAGAGGAAACATACTAGATGTCTAGTAAGAGTAAAATGTTAAAATTACATAATTAATTAAGAAGAAAGATGTGCTCTATAAGAAAGTTTAACTCTCCATGGTTGGAAGAAAGATGGTTTTTTAGTAGACAGAAGTTGAGAATAGAGATCCTGTATACCATAGTACTCAAATAAAGGTAGGAAAACTGAACTAATAATCCAGAAAGTTTTCAAACTTGTCAGTAGTTGCCAATCATATCCAAGTAGTATCAGATTGACCAAGGTCCAATATGTGTCTAAAACGATCTCCTGGGGCACCTGGGTGACTCTGTTGGTTAAGCAACGGGCTTCAGCTCAGGTCATGATCTTGCTGTTCGTGCGTTCAAGCCCCTCATTGGGCTCTTTGCTGACAGCTCGGAACGTAGAGCCTACATTGGATTCTGTGTCTCCTCTCTGCCCCTCCCCCACTCTCTCTCTCTCTGTCTGTCTCTCTCTCTCAAAAATAAATAAACATTAGGGGCTCCTGGGTGGCTCAGTCGGTTGGGCGTCCGACTTCGGCTCAGGTCATGATCTTGCGGTCCGTGAGTTCGAGCCCCGCGTCAGGCTCTGTGCTGACAGCTCAGAGCCTGGAGGCTGTTTCAGATTCTGTGTCTCCCTCTCTCTCTCTGACCTTCCCCATTCATGCTCTGTCTCTCTCTGTCTCAAAAATGAATAAACGTTAAAAAAAATTTTTTTTAATAAATAAATAAATTAAATAAATAAATAAATAAATTATTTTAAATAAATAAATTAAAAAATTTTAAAAAATCATTATAAAATGATCTCCCATGTTTCTTAGTCGCAAAGTTTAATCTGGCTGAACTTTAGATTCTGTATTAGTACCATGGGAGAAATATTTTCCCAGAGGTTTCTTTTTTTTTTAATGTTTATTTATTTTTGAGAGAGAGAGAGAAAGAGTGCGAGCAGGGGAGGGGCAGAGAGAGAGAGGGAGACACAGAATCTAAAATGGCTCCAGGCCCTGAGCCGTCAGCATAGACCCCAAGGTAGGGCTGGAACTCTTGAACCGTGAGATCATGACCTGAGCTGAAGTCGGACGCTTAACCAACTGAGCCACCCAGGCGCCCCTGCCCGTAGGTTTCTATAAAGACTACATTCACCTAGTAAGCATACAATAAACGTTTGTAATATTCCCATGATTTTATAGTTTTGTTCAGTGTAAAAAACAGCATCAATATTAATTAGTCATTACATTAAAAAAATAAGAGTTGCACTTCTTATTTGTACTTAGAGTTCAAGATTTTCTAAAAATATATATATTGGATACAAACAGATGTATTTTGTAGTTTATATTATTTAAAATTATGGTTTACTACGTATTTGTATATTTAAAATAGGTAGTTTAATTTTGTTAAGTGCTGAATTTCATTGAAACGTTCTGTCTTGTTGCCTAAACTACCCAGATTCAATAGTTCTAGTTCAGGTTCCTTATCCTTAAAGTGTGGATAATAAGAGCCACCCAAAATTCCCACTGTCAGAATTCAGTTAGTAGATTCAAATTGCCTTTTCACAAGTAGGTGTTCAACAGAAAAGAAGTTATCGTCATTATGTAATCATTCCCTTCAATCAGTGGAAGCAATTTCAAATGGATTCCAACTGGTGTGATCTTGTCAGCATGCATTCCTCAAGTATTGGTGCAAAGGCAAATTTGACAAAACAAACTGGCCCATTATTTTGAAGAGAAGGCAAAGGAAGGTGAAACTATCCCAACATAACACGTAGAGTGCAAGATGCATGGGGAGGGAAAAGCATGGCCAAGTCCTGTCAAATAATCTACCCTGTGTTCTAGATCTTCAAGGGTTTATCTAAGAAACAGAAAGCTCTAGTAAAACGAATTCAAAGAACTCTCCAACAAATTGTCATGCCTGGAATAATGAGGTAAATGTATCAAGTATTGTGGTAGGTGACCAACAATCCAGGTTTGCCCCGAACTGTCCTCATGTTAGCACTGACAGTCCCCATCTCAGTAACTCTTTCAACTCTGGACAAACAGAGGTGGTCACCCTTACCATACATCAAGAGACAGTTTCCATGCTCGTAGAACAGCAGCACTGTACAGAATCATGGAAACTCTTTAACAGATGAGTCCAATCCCAGGCATGGGCTAACGACATCTTCACAGGTACAGAGCTAAACCCTGGGAGTGTGTCAGATGACAGATGAACTGCACTATTCTAATTCCAGATTTGTGAATGTCATATAGGTGAAAGGATTGCATGGAGGCCAAAGGCCCAGACCTTGATGCCAGACTACTTGGGCTTCTCTCCCGTGACTCTGGGCAAAGTTTCTGGTCTCCTTAAGCCCCACTACCCTGGACTACTACTTAGAGTAAGAGAGACATGACCAAAGATTTTCATTAAAATTATGTGGACTTTAAGTGCATCAGAGCGTACTGCTTCACACTTGGAATTTTCTAAAGTCACTGTGAACTGTGTCATGCTGATCTGAACAATTTACAGACAGTTTTTGAAAAGATACCTCTTTGACTATCACAAATAGACTCAAATTGCTTTAGTAATTCAACTTCAAGATACTTCATTTGGTTCTTCTAAAAGGCGTCTTTCAAAATGCGGGATTTTTACCACCACCCCCTAGGTCATAAGCCATTGTCTCTAGAAGCTAAATCATTAAGGGCACTCACCAAAGGATGGGCACCCTAAAATAAAGATGAATTCTATTTTTAAATGATTACATACACCAGTGATACAACAATAGGGTTTACAGAGCCAAATTTTGATTCAGAAGTAATGCTTTACCAATGTAACTAATATTCAGTAGGAATGCCTACTCTGGGTTATAAAAAAAAAAAAGCAAAACACACAATTTTTCTTTCTTCTGTTACTCTGCAATAGCTTAATATTATAATCTGTTAGAATATAAATCACATACAGCAATGTACAAAATGATGAATTAAACAGAACTTTAGAAAACCAAAACAGGTGCCTCTGGGGACCACAGCACCCTTATCTGGACGTGTACTGAATGGACATGTGCTTTGAGAGGAGTAAAGGACAGCATTTTACCCTCAATTTCATGGACACTTGAAGATATCTCATAATTTCCTACTATGACTGCTACCCTGGATTGTTTCATATTTGCCTTTTCTATACTTCTCAGTGAAATAGCCACCAAAAATAGAAAACAATCACACAATCCTCAGAGAAAATATTCTAATTACAGCAAGAATAGGCTAGACTAAGAAACAATCTGTATAAAAAGGTCCATCTTGTTAGGGGAAAAAACACTATCCCCAAAACTCTGCAAATTCAGATACAAGATTCCAGGGAAAAATACATATGTTGATCCGATGAAACTTAACATTCATCTTAAACATGAAAAAGTATATTTATACATCTCCAAGTTTTTAAATATGTCACTAGACATTAAAAAAAAAAAGAAATATAATTTCACCAGACATATTTTCCATTGTCAGGGCATAACCCCAAGTCTTTCCCTTTATTTCCAGGTCGTATGTAAGAGCAGCTCACTATAAAGACATTCCTAATAGAAAAGTACTAAGACAGGGGCCCCTTGCTGGCTCAGTCGGTTAAGCATCCGATTTTGACTCAGGTCATGATCTCGTGGTTCGTGAGTTTGAGTCCTGCGTCAGGCTCTGTGCTGAAGCTCAGAGCCTGGAGCCTGCTTCGGATTCTGTGTCTCCCTCTCTCTCTGCCCCTCCCCTGCTCACACTCTGTCTCTCTCTCTCTCTCAAAATAAATAAATAAACATTGAAAATAATTTTTTCAAAAAAGAAAGAAAAGCACTGAAAAAAAGGAAGGACAGCAGTAATAATAGATAAGCACTTATCACTTCGCGCTGTTCTCTGCACACATATCAAGTCTATTGCCTATAACGGCTCACATGTTCCTCAATATGCTAATATATGCACGTTGGGGTCAAATTAAGTTCTTACTAGGTGAATAAAGATCATTCCTTCCCCTCACTGCCACTGTATTTGATGTCTTGTATCTGATCTCTCATAAGGGTAAGGTAAAAACTTATGATGTAGAGAATAAAGACAAGATGTGAGTGTCTGATTTCTTTTTTTATAATACACAGAGACTGTTTAAGAAATGAAATCATTTGTATATTTTGAGTTGTCATTCACAGATGGTTTGCTCAAATAATCTGAGGAGCTGACATCAGATAAGCCACGTTTAAATCTTTTGGTTTTAAAACAACTTTAGGGGAAAGTTCTTTCTTTAAAGTTGTATTTTTTTTAAGTTTGTTTATTTTGAGAAAGACAGAGCAAGTGTGAACGGGGGAGGGGTGGAGAGAGAGGGAGACTCTCAAGTAGGTTCCACACTGTCAGCCCAACGCAGGTCTTGAACTCACAAAAACATGAGATCATGACATGAGTCAAAATCAAGAGCCGGTCATTCAACCTACTAAGCCATCCAGGCGCCCTTTTGAAGTTGTGTTTTTAATCTTTATGCTATAAAAGGGATTAAAATTGCAGCTCACTTATGCACATGCCATACAGAGAAGAAACCTATAGTTTCATGAAAAGGATATTGACTTTGTAGTAAACCAGAGCTGGGAGTTTGGGAAACTTTCTTAAATCATTTGAGCTTCTGTTTTCTGTTCTGAAAACAGAAGATACAACCACATAATTTATGGGTTTGTCATACAGATTACATAAAATGGCTTTGCCTCTGTCACATCCAGGCTATGGCCCTTGCTATTTTCTCTGTGTATAATGCCTTCTTCATCCACAAGCTGGCCATACTAAAACACCATGGTTTCTTTGAACACAACCTGCTCTCTTTCTACACAGCTTGGTGTCTGCTGCTGCCTTGGGCTGGAATGTTCTCTTCCCCTTCCCTTTGCACAACTAACTTGTATTCTACCCTAAGGACTAGCCTTGAATATTATTCTTCTGTGACACCTTTGTTGACACTCCTAGACTAGACTGTAGACTTTACTTATGTGCTCATGGAACATCCGAACTTCTGATATCATGTCCCTATCACCCTGTGCTGAACTTGCCACCTAAGGGTGCCTGGGTGGCTCAGTCAGTTAAGCGTCCGACTTCGGCTCAGGTCATGATCTCACAGTTCGTGGGTTTGAGCCCCGTGTGCTGACAGCTCAGAGCCTGGAGCCTGGAGCCTGCTTCAGATTCTGTGTTTCCCTCTCTACCTGCCCCTCCCCCACTTGTCCTCTGTCTCTCTCTGTCTCCGAAAAATAAGTAAACATTGAAAACAGATTTTTAAAAAAGACATTGCCACCTACCTTGCCTACATCTTTTGTAGGATGAGCTCCTTAAAATAAATACCTATCTTGTTCAGTGTTGTAACCATGTCTCCTAGTGGTGATTTTTCAAGAGTCAGTGCTGATGAGGAGGTACAGAGATGCCCATTCTTTCACACCTTTTATACAAAAAAGAGATACTATACTTGGTGTAATAATAGTAATAATAATAATAATAATAATAATAATAATAAACAGTGTCATTAGGTAACCCTCTGCACCAGGCATTGCACTAAGCGCTTTCATGCATTATCTCATTTAATCATTGCAATACTCCTTGGGAGCAGGCACTACTAGTCTCCATAACGTACTGACCAAGAAACAAAAACTCACAGAGTCTGAATGACTTGCTCCAGGGCACGATGCTCCAGGTGGTGGTGGGATCAGGAAACACCCCCAGGTCTGTATGACACTGACCACGTTTTTTCTCACCAACGGTGTCCCGTTGTGCAAGTTTTCTGGAAAGCAACCCAATTATTCACACCTCAGTGCATGTTGTGGAATAAATGAGGACATGGAAGTATATATACAGTAGGAGCCATAAATGTTCATTTCTCCTGTGATTTAATTCGTACCCAGTTTTCTTCTCTTTCTCTTTCTCAGTTAATTATTTTCTAGGGAGCATCTAAGAGGGAAAATTTGGATGCTGGGTCTGTTACTTTGGACACTAGAAATTAAGTGTTCCAGTTACATCGTGCAGCGTTTTCCTCTCAGTTAATCATGCAGTGTTTTCCTCTCGGTTAAACTATGCCGAGCTCATAGGCTGAGCAGTGGAGACAGTGTGGCACATACTGCTCACTCGCTACAACACTTGCACCTCCAGAGAAGGGATGGGCTGATTTACTCTTGTGTCTCCTGGAATGGTGCTATTCCCACTGTAGACACATGATAAACACTGCAAGAACAGGTTATTACAGAAATCATGAACTTGAGTTTACAGAATTTGTAAAGGCAGTTTGGACACTGTAAATATGTGTCATCCAATGAAATTGAAAAAGAGAGGGTCTTTCTTAAGATAATGTCTAAGAGAGGGGCGCCTGGGTGGCGCAGTCGGTTAAGCGTCCGACTTCAGCCAGGTCACGATCTCGCGGTCCGTGAGTTCGAGCCCCGCGTCGGGCTCTGGGCTGATGGCTCGGAGCCTGGAACCTGTTTCCGATTCTGTGTCTCCCTCTCTCTCTGCCCCTCCCCCGTTCATGCTCTGTCTCTCTCTGTCCCAAAAATAAAAAAAAAAAAAAAAAAAAAAGATAATGTCTAAGAGAAAGATTCAGGAGGTTATGGCATGTAGTACAAGTGTGTGAGTAGAAGAGTGGACAAACCAAGTAAAAGTGAGCAGTGACTTGAATTCAACAAATACTTGGGAACTCACTAAATATGAGACACTGTACTAGGATCTGATTATTTGTTTTATAACTAAGAAGAATTTTCTTTTTTTTTAATTTAAAAATTTTTAATGTTTATTTAATTTTGAGAGAGAGAGAGAGAGAGAGAGAGAGAGAGAGAGACAAAGTAGGGGAGGGGCAGAGAGAGAGGGAGACACAGAATCCAAAGCAGGCTCCATGCTCTGAGCTGTCAGCACAGAGCCCGACGTGGGGCTTGAATCCATGAACTGTGAGATCATGACCTGAGCTGAAGTCGGACGCTCAGCCGACTGAGCCGCCCAGGCGCCCCACAAATTTTCTTGTTACAAGAGAGAACTCACCTTCTCAGTAACAGAATAATTTGCGTATCAGACCCAGAGAAAATAAAGCTTTGTCATATGTGGAGAAGACGGAGCAATGTTACTGAACCTCTGCTCTAATGAGATCCACTTCCCTGGCTCACACATCTGAGAGCTTCCCATTGCCATCATGTTTAAACTTGAAGCTATTTTCCATAGTATAGTTGGTTCTTCAGATCTTTTCTTCCATCCTCTCTCACTCTCACTACCTCCTTATGCTCCAGTTCCACCAAACCTTTGATATTTCTCTCCAAATATTATGCTTTTCTATGCCTTTAGTCTCCAGATCTGGACTGCCTTGCTCTCTAACCATCTGTTCATCCTTCAAGACACAGATCAAATGTTACTAAAGCTTCTGGTGCCTCCAAGCAGAGCAGACTCAGTTACTGCTCTCCAGTGGCTCCCATTGGGGCATCCATCAATCTCAGGCTGTACTCATGTTTCCACTCAACATGTTTCCACAAAATCCTCATGTCCAGCCATCATTTTTCACCTGCCTTTCACCTTTTAAACAGCCCAGTAAAGGCCTGTTTATGTCACAGGAATATTTGTCACTTGGAGATCTATTGTATCTTCTTTGTATTTAAGTGCTATGTACTTCCCTCCTGCACTAAGAAATGCAAAGAACGATGGAAAAAGAGAAACGTTATTTATTTAATTAAATGCATTCTATGTACCAAAGGCTGGTTCATCACTTTATATAATAGTGAATAAAATAGATGTCATTCCTGCCTTCGTGGAGCCTGTATTCACTGGGCAAAACATAGCAAAGAAGTTGCCTAAACAAATTATTTCCAGTTCATGGTGAGTGGTGAGATAGAAGAAATGTGAATGTGTAGGGGAGAATGGGGAAGTGTTGGGGAAACAACTTCAGGTGAGAAGTTGAGGGAAGTTCTATCTGAGCTAAAGAAAAGTGAGGGGTGTCTGGGTGGCTCAGTTAGTTAAGCTTCCAACTTTGGCTCAGATCATGATTTCATGGTTTGTGGATTCAAGCCCCGCGTTGGGCCTGCTTTGGATTCTGTGTCTCCCTCTATCTACCTCTCCCTCACTCATGCTTTCTTAAAAATAAACATTAAGGGGCGCCTGGGTGGCTCAGTTGGTTAAGCGTCCAACTTCAGCTCAGGTCATGATCTCATGATTCGGGAGTTTGAGCCCTGCGTTGGGCTCTGTGCTGACAGCTCAGAGCCTGGAGCCTACTTCAGATTCTGTGTCTCCCTCTCTGCCCCTCCCCTGCTCATGCTCTGTCTCTCTCTCTGTCTCAACAATAAATAAAAACATTTTAAAAAATTAAAAAAATAAATAAACAAACATTAAAAAATTAAAAAAAGAAAGAAAGAGAGGGAGAAAGAAAGAAAGAAAGAAAGAAAGAAAGAAAGAAAGAAAGAAAGAAAGAAAAGTGAGCTGACAGCTGAGTGGTGAAAAGTCCAGAACCATGTTAATGCATAAAGAAAGCTCATTCAAATGGCCTGGGGTACAGACAAACTCAGCATGATCACCAAAGAGCACAAAGCCAGCGTGGCCAGACTGGAATGTGCAAAGGAATAGTGATTCTCAATGAAGCTGGACAAATTGGCAGGGAATGGATAGTATAAGGCCTTGTCTGCTGGAGTAAAGAGTGTCACTTTATTCCAAATGCAGTTGAACCCAGTGGACAACTTGAAGCCAAGAATGGATGTAGCTGGCATGGTGTTGTATCAGCGTTTATGTTATAAGCCATGATATATTTTATATATATGTTATATATATATATATATATATATGTTATATATATATTATATATGTTATATATATGTTATATATATTATATATATAATTCTGATTATCTACTTGGAGATATATATTTATATTTATATAAATATATATATTTTTTAATTTTAGTTACCTGTTTATTCCGGTTATCTACTAGGACAAAACTTTGTCACTGGTTTCCTTTTTCCTTAATTCTCCTCTCCACTGGGGGGCTCCAGAGATTGTCAGAAGTATCTGGCCTGGCTGTTTCCCAAGTAACCTCTTGGTGTGGAAGCCTCCCCAGTGTCTCCCACAGTTATGTTTGAGAGAGAATAAACAACTGAATAAATAAAGGATTAACACACAATCAGCTCTTTGAAACAGGTCTGCATTTGATAGAGTGCATCTGAGATAGTAAAGAGAATCACGATTTCTGTACAAAACCTACCATATGCGAAGCGTGACTAAATATATTAGGACTGATTAGTAGTTTTATTTTAAGCAAAAGTGACTATACCAACAGAAGAAAGATTTATAGGACAGATCTGAGAAGTGCTGGGGAAGAACCTGCCAGTCTGCTAATTAAAATGACAATCTTAATGGGGGGCACCTGGGTGGCTCAGTCAGTTAGGCATCTGACTCTTGATTTCAGTTCAGGCCATGATCTCATGGTTTGTGAGTTCGAGCCCCAGATCAGGCTCTATGCTGACAGTGCTCTCTCTGCCCCTTCCTGGCTTGCATGCTCTCTCTCTCTCTCAAAATAAATAAAAAAATTTTTAAAGGACAATCTTAACAGTTACCACACTCTAAGGGCTTATTCTTTGCTGCCTAGCACCATGTTAAGGGCAGTAACATATACATTATCTCATTTAATACTCCACCAATCACAGCTGATATGAATGCCCATTATCCCCCTTTACTGAAATTGGTAAACAGGGGCTCAGGGCCTCTAAGTGACTTGTCTAATATCTCAGAAAATTATGCAGGTGGAGCTGGCTTTTGGATAAAAGGCTGCCTGACTCCAAGCCCTTTATACTACTAAAGTGAAGAGGTATCCAGAGGCTTCAGTTCTAGTCTCAGCCTGTTTACTGGCAATTTCAGTTTTCTCAGTGATACAACAGTTACCATTATCTCCTGGGAGGAGATAAGGTAGATAACACCAGTCTAACAAATCTGTAGTGAATCTCTAATGCCACGAAGATAACCCAAGGGTTTTTTAAACTACCAGACGTTACACAAAAGCAGTGTGTCTTCAGCTGGGTGCCTGATTTTTGCCTTAACAAGAACACCCTCTCCAAAAATTGAATTCCTTAAAAATTCGATTTTTTTTTTTGAACCTGGTTGCCCTCTTTTGGAATTCAGCTCCAATTCCACATTAAATGTTCATTTATAGCATTTGATCCTCTCCCAGTTTCTTTATAAGGTGTCGGCAACAGAAGGTAAGTCTCTACCTGGTTCTACCACTAACTCACTGTGCAGCTTTGGGCAAATCCCTTCCTCCAGATGCCAAATGCACATGACAGAATAGGTCAGTTGAAGTTCAAGGTTATTCCAAGTTTCAAATTACTAACTAGGGTAGAATGTAGCCAATGGCTGAGATAAGAGCGAGAAGAGAAAGTGGGGTAGCTTATAATACAACATAGCTTCTCCGAAATCTTTGTTTCATGAGTAAACTATGAGGCTCTTGACCATAAGGTGACCACTGACTTGTCCAAAAATTTCAGCAGATATATTTAGAGATGCTGCAGACACCATTCTAGGAGCTGTAACTAAACATCGTGAACAAAGCCAAAATGGTTTCCACACTCTGCAACTCTACATCTAGATAAATCAAAACAGGAGTCTGGAAAAAAAACATTTCAGCCACAGATGCGTTTTGTTTGACCAACACAGTTTTTTTAACATTTCTTAGACTTGCCAATGTTTTTAAATAATGGGAGATTTCACACAGAAGTTCTCGTTTCTAGCTTCTCTTTTAAAATCTGAATATTTGGCAACACTGAGCTGGCATTTCCACATGGCAGGGAAATGCTGGAGCTGAAGAGAAGCTGTCCCCACCGCACCCCCAGACTAGACCTACACCCTCCATTTCTGCCCTGCTCCTCAACTGACTATGATCACACACCCTCTTAGGGTCCAAGAGCGAACTGTGTACCAATTCTCTGGTGTCTTAGTGTGTGTGACTCTTGGGTTGGTGGAAAAAACAAGTTATTTTGACCGTGTCGATTATTACAAAGGGGACGTACAGAGAGCAGCAAGGGAAGAGAACACAGAAACTTCCAGCGAGATTGCCTTCATCTCTGTGCCCCTGTCTCCTGCCCCACCTCCACAGGCAGAGGTGGAGCATTGAAAAAGATGCAGGGGGAAAATGAGGGACTGGGAGCCAGGAGACCTAGGTCTGGAAGAGGTTCTCTCGGTTCATTGTATGTTACACTTGGCAAGTATTTTCCTTCTTCGTGCCTCAGTTTCCCAGCAGTGAAAGGACGATATCTGCTAGACCATAATCAAAAGATCCTCCCTGTCGGATCCTATGAAATTCTCAATCCTCTCCTGGTTTTCCCACAATACTGGAGAAAGTCTTACCATCCCGGGCTGCAGGCCCGTACCCGCTCCCCCCACCCCCGCCATCCCCTCCCACCCCTTCCTCGGTGGCGCTGCCCGGGTGTCTCGGAGGGGAGGGGGGCGGTCACTTCAGGCCTCGGTCCGGGAAGTTGGGGCGCGCTCCGCGGCCAGCCGGCTCTGGACCTTGCCAAAGCGCCTCGGGATCCCGGCCGCCGGCTCGGAGCCGCGCCCGCGGCGCTGTCCCCCGTCTCGCCCTCCCCCGGCGACGCACGGACCCCAGGGGACTGCTCCTCTCCCAGGCGACTGCCCAGCGGTTTCTGGGGAGGGCGGAGACAAGGGGACGCCCTCGGGCTGGCCGCTCCCCGCCCTCGGCCCCTCCCAGAGGAGCCGCGCGCTCGGGTGGCGCTCGGAGCCCCGGCAGCCGCAGGTGCCGCCCGCCCCCGGCCAGCCCCGCGCAGCCCCGCGCAGCCCCGCGCCCGCAGCCTCCCGCGCCCAGACAGGTAGGCGCCCTTCCCGGCTCTCTTGCGCTCTCTGCGGTTCTGGGAGTCCCTCTGCTAGCCCCCACTCCCCGGGCGGACGTCCCAGCTTCTTGAAGGAGAGAAGAGAGAACCAAGATCTAGGTGAGTAGTGGTCTGGATTTTTCTTTCTTTTAAATAGACCTGCAGACTAAGGGCACTGTTGGGAAGCTGGGAAGTTAGAGGGGAAGAGAAATGAGACAAAGGCGGGCGGTCAGGATAACCCACCACCAGCACATAGGGCTAGGATCGATTGTTTTGTGGCCCCACCTGGTCCCCCAGCCTCTCACTGACCCAGGGCCAGACCCAGTCAGACTTCGGTAAATGTATGCTGGGTCGAGGTGACTGCGGGAGGTGTTTCTGACTGCTTCTCTTATTCAGCTTCTAAACAAGCAAAAACTGCTTTCGATGGTTGGCTTCATCTCCACAAGGATGTTTTCCCCCAAAGCGGAAGGATTTGAACATTTTTACACAGATAAATAAAGTGTGGTGTATTCACATCATGGACTGCTATGCAGCGCTTAAAAAGCAGAAATCAGAGCTGCAGAGATCAGCATGCCTAAATCAGAGAGCTGTAAATGTCAATGGTCACAGTAAGACGCAATGTAGACCACGATGTCATTTATATGACTTACTTTAAAACACACATCATATTGTAAAATCACGGAAAGAGGACTGTGAAACATATACAGGATTTGCCATCGTTTCTGCCTTCGGGAAGTATGAAAGGGGAATTAATTTTGCATGAGGGTTAAGGTGGAAATAATGTTTACCTGTAATTTTTGATGAATATTGAAATATAAACAATAGAGCAGAGTGGTGGTTTTCATGATATTTTCTTTCTTTCCTTTTTTCTGTATGTTTCCCAGTTTAAGTTCTGTTTTTCAAATGCAAACAAAGTAAGTTCTATGCACGTGCTGTGACACTGAACCTAAACAGTCCCATCAAAGTGGCAACTTTCTGGCGTCTTTACCTAGGTGGCCCTAACTCCTTAGAAAAGCTCACGGATTGACAGCCCCCAAAAGTAGAGGCGAGGGGTCAAACATTGGCTTTAGAGAATGAGTCTGCAGTTAATAATCTGAGGACTGGGCAGGTGAGGGTAGAATCTGAAATTTCTCCTGTGTTCTTGTAAGACATATTGCTCTTTCTCTTATAGTTGGTATGTTTAGGGTGTTCATTTCCATGGGTGATCACTGTCCTCTTGACATCTTGAAATGATACTCTGTAGCCCTGCAGACTTAGTTCCAGGAGGTCAGGATGGGTGTGGATTTGGCAGAAGAGAGTCCTGTAACCCTTCTGGGCCCTATGCCGCAGAATGCGAAAGATGTGCCTTCATTTTCCTGCCAGACAGTTTATTTCTAACTGGATATGAGGGAAAGTTACCTATGTTGGTTATCCCCCTGGGGAGAAAAAGGCAAAGACAGTTCTGAACTGGATTGGCTACATGAGGTACAATGGAGAAACCACAACATATACCTCCCCCTTTCCCAAACATATGTAAAAGTGGTTTCCTGTTGACAGATTTCCTTCTTGCTAAAAATCACTGGATATTTGGTGAACCGAATTGTCTGCACATCAGGGTGGAACTCTGAATGGTGGCAAATTGTGATAATATTTCTCTCTCTTTCTCTGTCTTGACAACTTGCAAGGTCAATGCTTGGTACATCTTATGCTACAGGAACATGGGCTACTTGAGAAAAGCCTGAGGAATATAGAAAAATATAAGAATGACAGGATTTGGGGTGTGGTGTGAAAATTCTGTGTCCTGAGGTTTTACGCACAAAATAAAAGACAATGTGATCCCAGTCTATGGTGTGAAGAATCTCAGTTCATTAAAATCAATGTTCTCTTTAGGACCAAGGCTCTCTAATGTGATCCCTGGTTCAGCCCTCACACGATTGCCCGCTTACTCTGGGCTCTAAATGCAATAATAAAACACAGAGCACCCCATTCGTTTCTGCCTGGCCCACAGTGAAACACTAAGGGCATCCCACTTGCTTTTTCCTCACCCTCTTTTGTGCTGAAATTAAAAGCCCTTTATTTTTTTTTTAGCGTAGATATAGAGTGGAGGTCTTTCTGTCTTCCTGATGTCAATAATCCCCCTGGGCTTGTTCCAGCCACCTGTTATCACCTTCCCCCTCCCATACCATTTAATTGGTTGCTTCCTAATTGCTGACTCTTTCTTTGCTCTCCATTTAATGATTCTTTTTAAAGTCCATAAGGCACTTTGCCAGCAGTTGGCTTTTAGTATGAAAAGTAGCATTTCCTTAATGAGTCTGCCTTCCAAATGAAGGCTTTACTTACATTTTCCTAATGGGAAAATGAGCTTTGCTTCTCGACTTGCTTAGGAGCTTCGCAAGTTTTTTTCAGTAACTCATCCTTCGCCCAGGTTTGCTTGGGACACTTTCCTCAATTCTGTCTCTAATCTGCATTTTTGTCTTGTGTAACAAGTTCAAGAGGAAATCCATCAATAGGTGGATTTCGATACAGTATCGAAAAAATAATGTAGAAGGAAATATAGCTACTATTAAAAATAGTATTCTATTCTTTGTAAATTATGTGCCAGGCCTTGTGTGAATTGCCTTACAGATATTGTCTCATTAACTATATCCTATGAGTCGTGTTTGTCCCAAGCATGAGGTTTGCTCAGGCATACACAGCTAAAATGAATTTTTAAATATTGTTTGTACAAAACCTGGATCTTTACCCTTTATTTTTGGCAGAGCTGAAGATCTGTCCCCTGGGCTCATGTTTCTGCTTGGTGAAAAAATTTTAGATCTGAGAGCGATGACTTCTTCTAGAGGAAGCCTGGGTTCTCCGGGTCACCAGGGTCCCCACCAGGCACTGATGTCTTCCCCCTGGTGAAGGGCAGTCACCTGCATTCCTGCCTGGCTCTTGTAGGCATGTCAGCTTGTAATTCCTGAGGAAGGCCCTGTTGTTTCTTCCATTTTAAATTTTTTTCAATGTTTATTTATTTTTGAGAGACAGACAGAATGTGAGTGGGTGAGGGGCAGAGAGAGGGAGACACAGAATCCGAAGCAGGTTCCAGGCTCTGAGCTGTCAGCACAGAGCCTGACGCAGGGCTTGAACCCAAGAACTATGAGATCATGACCTGAGCAAAATTGGGCACTTAAACGACTGAGCCACCCAGGTGCCCTGTTGTTTCTTCCATTTTAGAGACAAGAGATCAAGTAACCAGCCATTAGTAGTTTCAGTTTCAGAACCAGAACTGTGGGGCACCTGGGGGGCTCAGGCGGTTGAGGGTCTGACTTCAGCTAAGGTCATGATCTCATGGTTTGTGGGTTTGAGCCCCACATTGGGCTCTGTGCTGACAGCTCAGAGCCTGGAGCCTGCTTTGGATTCTGTGTCTCCCTCTCTCTCTGCCCCTCCCACTGCATGTGCTCTCTCAAAAGTGAATAAATGTTAAAAAAATTAAAGAAAAAAAAAAAAAAAAAGAAAGAAAGAAAATAACCAGAACTGTGGATGCTGCCTCTCCTTACCAATTTCAGGGAAAGTTTTGAAAGTGAACAAAGCCTCAAATGTACATTTTTTCAGGGCCTTTGGCTCTTACATATATATCCTTTGAACTTCAGAGGGGCCAACAATCATGGAACACTTCCACTGTGAAATACTTTTTTACATACTGTCTCAAATCACATTTAATTTGCCTTTGAGGAGGGGACCATCATTATCTTCAAGTTCAGGGGAAGGGGATAAAAATCACGTTTAGTGAAATTTAGCAATTTGCTGGTGTGATAAAGCCTAAACTCAGACCTTGTTCTTTTTACATTGTAGTACTTTCCAGGGTAGGAGGAAAAAGGTGGGGAATCTATTTTCATGACCAAAAATATTAAAGTTGTTGATCAAACATCAAAAGAGCAATTTTGAACCAATATATTTTCTCAAAAATGTGCAGAGTCACAATAAAATTTTATTTTTTTTTATTTTGGGACTTGTTAAATAAAGTGTGGCTGACCACGTTTTAAACTTGTTTTCATACTTAGGGAAACATGTTGCTCTCTTTGGTCTTTGTAAGTCTGGGACCACTACTGATGAGGCCATGTGGTGGGTTCTCCCAGAGGCCTAATGTTCTGTTACTTGTGAAAGTATCATTTTTCAATCACAAAAAGTTCTGATGTAGGGATACAGATTAGACTAATACTGCAGCCACAGTTCTGTGTTCAGCGTTCCTAGAGCACACCATATTATAAGGATACCATTTCTTTTTCTCTCCCAGGTATCGAGCTCAGGCTTCCAGACCTCTTTGGAGTGAAAATGAATGTTTCTGTCAGGATAGTGTGACTGGAGGCTTCAGGTCTGGGCATATTTGACCATGGGAGCCAACACCTCAAGCAAACCACCAGTGTTTGACGAAAATGAGGATGGTAAGAAATATGTGATAACTGTAATAAAATATACAATTTTGCATAATTCAAATATAAACACCTTGCTTCATAAGTAAATCACAGTGTAAATTTACACAGCAAAGCTGATTGCTTTGGTGTACATGCTAAACCGAGTTCCAAAGGTAACAAGTTACAATGGGAAGTTTAGTTTGTTATCTTATGTGCCCATGAACCTTCTAAAAGTAAATCACACATTAAAAAAAAAAAAAAAAAAAAAAAAGAGAAGTACAAGAGTAAGCCCGAGGATCTTAGAAGCTAATAGCCAGATTTTATCTTCTACTTTCTATGAGACCGTGGGCAGTTTTCTTGATTATGACTATACCAATATCCTTTGTCCAAAGGGAGCTGTGGTTGGGCACCTGGTGGGTAGGAGACCTTGAAATTAAATGATTTGTTGTTGTCTATGTGGTTTCCTTAACAGCTGAAGTTACCCCTACTGCTAGTTGTTATGGAAAATTTCTTATATTACCAAATTGCATCTGAATGATAATCGATACTCATAATATTATAGAGTGGAGTCATGTAAGTAGGTGTCTTCTGAGCTTCTAATGGGCATGCTTCAGTGTCCTAGGCAAATTTCACAGTGCTAGGTCAGAGGAAAATCAATCAGTTTTATTGGAGAAAAGGGTGACTTTCAAGGTCGGACTTAGCGAGAAAAGAAATGAAAGCAAGGGTTTTCCTGATTCTTCTGTCATCCCACGGTGAGACATGCCAGAAGAGGGCATGGGCCACCCCCTGTCACTCTCCCTTCCTAGACTAGACAGCCTTGTCTGTATATGGATGGTGGCAGCTACTTATAGGTCAGCTGGAAAAAAGGCAGTCCTGGGTCCCAGCTAGTAAGCTGTCCAGGCCTCTCAGAGGGAGGGAGTTTCTACTAATTAGACAACAAAGGATAAGAACAGTGAACTGAAATTCAGGAGTTCTGAGTGCCGGTCCTACTCCGAGCTACCTGTGAGGTTCGAGAAGTTTATTTACTCACTCTGTCTTCAATTTCCTCATCAATAAAATGAGAGGATAGAGTAAACTTGGAGGTCATTTTTAACTCAAAAAGTTTAGTTTTGAGATCCTAAAGCCACTTGGCAAAAATGATGAAGCGGCATCTAAGTCAGCAAGGAGAATTTATTGTGTTAGAAAGTAAGTTTGTTTGCTGAAACAGAAACCACAAATAACAGTGGCTTAAACAAGATGGACACGTTTTTCTTTCTCATGGAACAACACAGGCATAATAACGCAGGTGTTGCGTGGCTCCAGAGGGCTATGAATGGTATCGGCTCCAACAAGCCTGCTTCTTTCCTTACCTTCCTTTCCCTCGAGTGCCACTCTCACCCTCCTTCCTAGGGACAGCTCCCCACCACATCCACATTGCAGCCAGAGGGAAGGGGTAAAGGCGGGAGACTGAGCCCACTCCTTTGAAGCGGGTGATCTGGCCGCTGCCGATTGCTTTGGTGTACATGCGCGAACCGAGTTACAAGGGTAACAAGTTACAATGGGAAGTTTAGTTTGTTACCTTATGTGCCCATGAACCTTCTAAAAATAAGTTCTGAACTGGGAGTTGCTAGAGGGGTGGAGGGTGGGGGCATGGGCTAAACAGGTGATGGGCATTAAGGAGCACACTTGGGATGAACACTGGGTGTTCTATGTAAGTGATGAATGACTACCCATTCTACTCCTGAAACCTGTACTACGCTGTATGTTAACTAACTTGAATTTAAATTAAAAAAAAAAAGAAATAGGTAAAAATAAGTTCTGTTTTGTTACAAAAGAAGGGGTGAACTAGCTGTTTGCCATAGTCAGGGGACAACGAGAAACCTGCTACAATCTCAATTTTTGAGTCTGTGGATGGACCCTTTTATTTTTTTTTAATTTATTTTTGTACTGTTTATTTATTTATTCTGAGAGAGAGAGTGTGTGTGCGCACATGAGGTGGAAAGAGAGAATCCCAAGCAGGTTCTGCACCGTCAGTGCAGAGCGTGATGATGCGGGACTCCATCTCCTGAATCCTGAGATCATGACCTGAGCTGAAATCAAGAGTCAGATGCTTAACTGACTCAGCCACCCAGGTGTGCCTGGAAGGACTCTTTTAAACAAATATCTGACTGCTCAGGATGCCCCGTTCCCAGCCACTCGCTATTGACTGACAGGTGCATCCTTACTAACTATACAAAGTGTTGCATGGAAACCCTTGTTTATACACTTAGAAAATGTTCTTCAACATTTTCCCATGCTTGTTTCTGTGGCCTTGCTTTGCTGTATCAAGTAGTTAGGGTGAAAATCTAAAGACCTGTGATGTTACTTGATTTTTCCATCTCTGAAATGAAAAGACAAGTAGGCTTAGATTTCAATTGTTTAGTTCACTGTGTTCCCTATGTTATGCAGGAGGCCACAGAGAGTAGGAAAGAGAGGCTAGATTCACGTTTGTCACGTGTGTCACTTCAAGGTATTAGGATAGCATTATAATGAGAAAATACAGAGATCTCTAAATTTTCCTCACTTGAGCCAGCCTTTCTTTTCACGGGGTTCCCAAGAAATCTAGAGACCCAAAAGACTGAGGCAAATGGGAAATAAGGTACCACTTTCTAAGTACCTGCAGGGGACTCTTGTGTAAGTAAATTGGGGTAAAGTTAGGCCTAAGGAGCAAGCAGGTCCTTCTTAGCCCCCTATAGGCCACCACCTTTTAGTTGTCCAGCCTCCAGCCCCATAAAAAGAAGAGCTGAGCATAGCCTCCCTAGGGGTGAGGCTCTGAGTCTGTTTATACACACAGTTGCAAGGCAGAAATGGATGGGCAGATCCACCTGTGACGAGCCTGTCACTGCTGGACAGGAGGAAAAGAGCAGGGATCAGGACGGCCCTTGCCCTTGTGGAGCTCATGGTCTAATGGGGGAAGGCCAACAATGAACAATGAAACAAATACATAAACCAGATAACTGGAGACAGTGTTAAAGCACCACCAAGGGAATGACTCAGTGATCCTACAGAGAGGGACCGGATGATGGCCGAGAGACCACCTGAGATAGAGGGTGGTCAGGGTTGGCCTTTCTGAGGAGGTGACATCTGAGGTGAAGCCTGAAAGATGAGAAGAAGCCACTCATGCAATGACATGAGAAGAATAATTCAAGCACAGGAAAGCCAAGTCCAGGGTCCAAATAACGACAAAATCAGAAGGAATAGTTGCCTATATCCTAACATTCTGATGAGCAGGAGTTTTTTATGTAATGCAAAGGGACTGTATTTAATTGCCATATTCACTTGTTTGTTTTTAAGACACTGACTGTTGGGAGGGAAAGTAGGACATTCTGAGCATTTAGCTTTTTATTTTTGTTTTTATCAGTAAATCCTATAAATTCGATTTGGCTCTTTTCATAGCTCTATACTGAGCACAAGATAAAATTTTATTTGACTGCTATAAAGCTTCTGACCAGAAAAGAAAAACAACAAAAAGCACTGACTAATCAAAGAACATTCATGCCTACCTCATTTTTTTTCTCCTGATTTTTACGTAAATAATCAAACTGGGCCAGAATGTAGGGCACTTAAATGAGCCAATTTAATTATTTTAAAAATACTGCGTCAAAGAATCCCAATCTGCAATGAAAAAGTGTTTAATATTTCCTTCAAAGTGTTTGCTGTTCCAATGTATAGACTTGAGAAAAAAATTCAAATCAGTTTTCCCAAATAATATTTCAAGATTTCTCCTGCTGAAGTGTTTTGGTTCACTCTGAAGGTAATGAAGGACTCAGATGTTACCTGAGATCCTGTCCACTGAAATAAGCTGTTCTTGCTGGAATTCGTCCTGACACTTTGTATTTCATGTTGCTTCATATGATGGTGATCTTGAGAGAATCATTCTATTAGTTATTTATGTTGATCTTTATTTTGTGAAGACAAAGTGCAAGGTTTATAGTGCTGCTGAATAGCATAAAACCTGCTTATCTCATTCCTCAAAGTAGATCTCAAATTGTACTATTTTTCTGTTTTGTTTTGTGGCCCACCGTTTATATTTGATGCAAATCTAAGCCCTAACTTCTTTTTTGGTTTTAAAATATGCATAATAATGGAACACCTGGGTGGCTCAGTCAGTTAAGCAATCGACTTCGACTTCGGCTCAGGTCATGATCTCACTGTTCATGGGTTTGAGCCCCATATCGGGCTCTGTGCTGACAGTTCAGAGCCTGGAGCCTGCTTTGGATTCTGTGTCTCCTTCCCTCTCTGCTCCTCCCCAGCTCAAGCTCTGTCTCTGTCTCTCTCAAAAATCAATAAACATCAAAAAAATTATTTAAAATAAAATATGTACCATTTTAACTATTTTTAAATGTATAGTTAGTAACATTAAGTATATTCACATTTTTGGGCAACCATCACCATCACCTATCTGGAGAATTTTTTCATCTCCACAAACTGAAATCTGGTAGCCATTAAACAGTAACACCCCTTCTCCTCTACCCTGATCCCCCAGCACCCCAGTCCTTGGCAGCCATCATTCTACTTTATGTCTCTAAGAATTTGACTATTCTAGGTACCTTATATAAGTGGGACCGTATAAGATTTGTCCTTTTGTGTCTGGCTTATTTCACTTAGCATCATGTTTTCAAGGTTTATCCATATTCCAGCATTTATCAGAATTCCATTCCTTTTGAAGGCTGAATAATATTCCATGGCATGTATATATCACATTTTGTTCATTTTTGTTTTGTCAATGGACATTTGCTTTTTTCTGCCTTTGACTATTATAACTGACACTGCTATTTACATAGGTGTACAAATATCTGTTTGAGCCCCTGTTTTCAATTCTTCCAGGTATGTACTTAGCAGTGGAATTGCTGGGTCATACGGTAATTCTTTAATTTTAGAGGAAGCACTACATTGGCATCCACCTAATTATGTTTTGAATTTTGTGAGAGGAGGCCACCTAGCATAGTGGGAGAAAGCATGGGCTCCACTGGTGGAAGGACATTTACACGGTTTAAATCTCAGCAGTGCCACAGACTAGCATTCTAGGTGTTTCTATGAGAAAACTCAAAGGAGATGTGGTCTGATTGCCCATCATCAAACACAAGAGTCAGTTTGACTAATTATAAAGTGTTCTAAGGGGACTTGAAATACCATGGAGAAAAGTCCCCAAACCTAAATAATTATTAGTGAATTCATGTGGGGGAAAAAAACCCAAACCCTTCTATTCTTCAAGTTAATGAACCCCTGGAAACCTCAGTTTCTTCATATGTAAAATGTAAGTAATGATTGGGGATCCTTCATTGGGGTCATTGTCAGGTTACAATAAAATAATGCAAGTAAAACAGTGAGGTGTCTCATATAAAGTAAGCACCTGATTGATGCTAGTTATACTATTATATATTAGCACAGAGGCACTTAGCATGAGCTCTTTACGGTACTTCCGCTTCTGAAAGAACCAAAATTGATTAAATGCAGCTCTGTGTAGATGCCATAGTGAATATGACCTATTCATAATTTTGTCAATGCAATTGGACTGACATAATGGCAGATTTTACGGATATTGTGAAAACCTATATAAAAGTCCTTTAAAAAGAAGCTAAGTTACTGACTTCACAAAAAACATAATCTCCTCTGGTTTCTCTTTCATCCCTCCCCTGGGGTGATTGTCTTTTAATTTAAGGCAAAATCAAAAACTCAATCGGCTGAAAAATCAATTACTTTTTCTGATTTAAACCCAAAGTTACTTAAGTAATCCCATTTGACCAACAGACACAGTGGCAAATGTCCCCCTTCCCCCCCCCCCCCCAACTACCATATGGAAACTCTGAGAAATAATTAACGATACAAAAAGACATGGTAACTTTTCTGAAAGTTAAGAAGTTTGCAAGTGATACTTTTTAATGTTCATAACTTCTTTTTCTTTAAATCTGTTTTGTTTCCTCTGAATACAGTGGTTTTTGTTTTGATTTGTTTCAGGTTTTGTTTCTTGGGGTTTTTTTGCTTGTTTATTTTATTAAAAATACTAACATTTGAAAAGTCCAATCGTTGAGGTTTTCAAGGTGATTTAGAAAAAGGAACTCTTTAACAACAGGAGAAAGTAGACTGGTTTCTAATCAGAGTCTAGGCAACAGGAGAGGGTCTTGCAATCATTGTAAGTAGTATGTGTTTCTAAGCATGTACAAAGAATGCAGAGGTGATGAAATTGGTTAGTGAAGCTGGGAGACCACTTTCTTCTGCAGTGCTGTAACTAAGAAAAGTTGGCTTTAGATTAAAAGCTGCTTCAAAGAGTTCATCAGTGCCCTGAGTTTGCAGGGAAAGCCAAATTATTGCATTCTTCTTAGGACTTGCTGAAAACTCAGTGTTCTACTTTCAGTTGGCAACACTGGTCTCCTAGGATATGTGACTGGTTCCGGTTTTCCTACATCTTCTTTGGTGGCAGAGGCAGTGGGTCCTTCAAAATGTTGGGCCAAAAAAATTGACCACAGATTTGCAATCCAAAAGAAATGGGAGGTTACTGAATTGATTCCAGCAAGAAGGACTATGAAAATCTCCTTTGTTATTGTAATGTCTATGCATTGCGTTCTGTGCCCAATTGGATAGGCAAATGAATTTCAGACTTCCCCCTCTCAAACGTGGGTGTTGTCTTACATTATTTACTATTTTGTATCAAAATGACTGGGAAAGTAGAAGGAAAATTTCTCTAGTGAGAATTGGCTTCTTAAAAACATAAAGGCATCTTGGACAGTCTAACCTTTAGTTAAAGCATTTGTCATAAATAACCTCGGCTCCAACAGTTTGTAAGAACAGGCACTTATGAGGGCTTTATTTCCCCCATTCCAAGACATTGCAAGAGTCAGGGAGAGGGGAGCCTGGGTGGCTCACTGGCTTAAGCATCTGACTCTTGATTTCAGCTTCGGTCATGATCTCACAGTTCTTGAGTTCAAGACCAGCGTTGGGCTCCGAGCTGACAGTGTGGAGCCTGCTTGAGATTCTTTCTCTCTGCCACCCCCCCTCCTTCTCCCTCTCTAAAAATAAATAAATAAACTTAAAAAAAAAAGAGTAAGGGAGAAATGAGCAAGAAAAAAGACCTCTAAGATGGAGCTAGTGCTTCCAATTTGCATGTTTACTGAGTGGTGAGTTATGAATACATGTTTGAGAGGATCCACTCAAACAAATGTAGCCAAGTTACATCAGGCCTTCAGAGATTCACAATGCTTATGGGCATGCTAAAGACTCTGAAAAGTCCTACAATAATGAAATCTCAGTATTATTATATTTTTTAAACTTAATTCAAAATGAAATTATTTTGTAGAAAATCTTTTAATATGTTGTGACACATAATATTCTGTGGATGTCAATTTGGGAAATGAAAGGTCATGATCCTATCTACTCTTTTGTCTTTTGGAAACATGATTTCTGGCCATTGATTTCCTCCCTTGGTTTAATGGCAGCAGACGATGATATGTGAAATCTCTATGGCTGAAGAGTGATTATGTTCTGTAAGGTTTACTCATCCTGAGTTCTTCATGTAACACAATTCAGGTTTACTCAGGTCAATGAGTTAAACATGAGGTAGCTTTGTTTAGCTCTGGGATGGTGGATGTTTCTGGTCCAAGTAGGAATGAGATTTGGAAATAGTTCATTTCTTCTTTATTGCTTTTTTTTTTTTTTACATTTATTTTTGAGAGAGAGAGAGTGAGTGCGCGCACAAGTGGAGAAGGAGCAGAGAGAGAGGGAGACGCATAATCTGAAGCAGGCTCCAGGCTCTGAGCTGTCAGCACAGAGCCCGACGCAGGGCTCGAACTCACAAACCGTGAGATCATGACCTGAGCCGATGTCAGACGCTTAACCAACAGAGCCACCCAGGCGCCCCTGTTCCTCTTTTAAAGTAAAGAATATTTTAGCTCAAAGTGTCTTATGAATAAATTGTGGTGGAGGAATTACTTAGTATTAAGCAACACTCAAAGTAGACTAACTTTTTACGTTATCCAAAGTTATAGACATTTTTAGTTTTCTTCTTGCATCTACCTAAGTTTGAAAACTAAATCTGTACGCTGGCTTCAGTGTTCAGACCATGTGAACTCCAAGCCTAATGTTTTTTTTTTTCCAAGCCTAATGTCTTTAATGACCAAGGCAGTGAAGGAGCATCCGGCATCTGCTGTATGGCCTGGCAGATGCCTATTCAATTAAAGTAACCATTGATAGTCATCAATTCACCAATTCAGGTTCTATGAATTATATAGGGGCTTCAACCACACATGGCTATGTGACCAGTCATGGAAATTTCATCTGGAAACGGACACAAAAAAGCCAATAATTTAATGATATTCTTGTTACATTAGGACAGGGAGCCCTGTTTTTATGGTGGAAAAACTGAAAAAATTTATGGTGACAGATTTTGAATTCAATAGACCAACACATGCTTTATTTTCTTCCTCTTACACTATTTCTTCTTTCCTTTCTGGAGTCCTCTTTACAGTAAAATAAGTCATGTTAACCTTGTTTTATGCTCGAGTAGCCCGTATTTTTTATTTCTGAGAATTACTTCACGTAGGGGTTGGCATACTTTTTGTGTGATGGGCCAAATAGTAAATATTTTACACTTTGCAGTTCACACAGTCTCTGTCATAACTACTCAACTCTGCCATTGTAGCATGAAAGTAGCCACAGATAATGAGAAAACAAATGAAGGTGGCTCCCTTCCAGTAAAATTTTATTTATGGGCCCTGTAATTTGAATTTCACATGATTTTCACTTGTCACAAAATATTCTTTTTTATTTTTTTTCTAAGTATTTAAAAATACAAAAGCCATTCTTAGCTTATGAGCCATGTAAATAGATCGTGGGTTGGATTTGGCCTGCAGGCCATATTATTCTAACCCCTAATCCAAAGCATCTGGCAGACATATATTCATATATGCTGGGGACCCCCCAGTATCCACCTACAGCCCTCTAGCCTTAAGCTGAGAGGCCAGGCAAGGATATTGATATCTGTTCTCTGTTGATGCTTAAAGCCATTCTTCACCATCTCTCTTCTGGTTGGTCATCGTGCGCCAATGGAAATACTTGGGCCAATAAATCTTCTGTTTTAGTGGATAAAATATATTACTCTTATAATATACATTATCTGATAGCCATACAGACTGGGTTCACATAAATGGGTACCAGTCTGTAATTCATCTGAAATAATACTAAGTAGAATTTATTTTCTACTAGGGACATTTATTCAGCTAGGGGGCATCTAACAATTGATCACCCCCATTCTACCCCACCGTTCTACTTTCCAATTTGTTCTAAGGAAATAGCCAACATATTTTTGACTTCCTAGCATATTCATGAATTGGGGTTCAGGCAGCAGGAAAAGAAGCTGTTGGTGCCCATTGCTTGGTTTTGGCACCAGTAATGGGTGTCAGTAAATCCCAGACTCCCTGGGGCACAGAGTTTCATAAAAAGGAAGTGCTGACTATGCAAACAGATGCCATCAATTGGCCTTGGAGGCTGCTTCTCTGGAGAAAGTTCAAATATCCTTAAAGAACCTGCCAAACTCCACATGTATTAGTGGCAACCATTTGCTGCCAACCATTTGGGATGATAAAGGGCTAGTGATCCCGCTAAGTAACTTTTCATCAGGGGATCACAAGTGATATGCTCTAGAGCTGTCCTTCAACTTTAACTAGTTTCATGGTGTCAGAGAATTACAGGCTAACCCAGTGACTCCCAGACACCCTCTGTGGACAAATGCCAACCTATGGCAGTGCTTTTCTTTATCTGTGGTAAAAGGAGAAAAATGGGGGCCGTGTAGTAAACTTCTCATAAAGCGAATACTATTAAAAATCTCAGTTCTGGGGTGCCTGGGTGGCTCAGTCAGTTGAGTGTCAGACTCTTTAAAAAATTTTTTTATTTATTTTTAAGAGACAGAGCATGGGGGGGGGGGGGAGAGAGAGAGAGAGAGAGAGAGAGAGATTGAGAGAGAGAGAATCTGAAGCAGGCTCCAGTCCCTAAGCTACCAGCACAAAGCCCACCGTGGAGCTTAAACTCGCAAGCTATGAGATCATGACCTGAGCCGAAGTCAGATGCTTAACCAGCTGAGCCACTCAGGTGCCCAAGTGTCAGATTCTTGATTTCAGCTCAGGTTGTGATCCCAGGGTTGTGGGATCCAGCCCCACAGTGGGCTCTGTGCTGAGTGTGGAGCCTGCTTAAGATTCTTTCTCTCTCTCCCCACCTCTGCCCCATTCATATGCTCACACGCTACATCTCTCTCTCAAATTAAAAAAAAATCCAATTATAAGATTACATTCTTTCTTGTGTGTGTTTAGTATTTAAGGATTTTAGAAATAGAACTCTTTTCACAGTGAGACTCTTTTCACAATCACACTGAAATGACTTGCCTCTCCAATCCTGTGTTCTTATCTGTAAATGGGGGCTAATAAATTATATCTGCCTCATACAATTTTTGTGGGAATAAAAAGAGATTATCCATAATGGGTATTTGGCATAATGCCTGCCACGTAGTAGTCGTTCAATAAATCTTATTAATACCATTATCATAATCACGAGGTTTTAAATGTTCTTACGTGGCAAATAAATAAATAAAAGCTACCCAGTGTTGGTTTTCTTTTCTCCTCTAATGTCTTTTTAGGGTGATGGGATTTTCTGTGAAATTAAAATGTATAATTATAATTGTCAGTAAGTTCTATGTAGATAACTTACATGGCTAAAATGAAAAAAAAAAAAAAAACAAACCAAATAACCAATTTGGACAAGGATTTTTCAGTGAAAGATAAGGATACCTGGGGCCAGCAGAGTGGGAACGTAGATGGAAAGCTGCAAATTTATTCAACATTTATTTTCCATATAAAATAATTGAGACTCACTGATGGTTTGAATGTGGAATAAGAGGGAAGAACAAAATAACGAATTCTAGGTGTTCATGTAAGTAGGCAGGAAGATGGCTAGGACACTGCTGAAGTGAAGGTAGGGCACTGAGCCATTGGGACATGCTTAGGCATAGTCAGGAGTTCTTGTTTGGGGGTGCTTGAGTGGCTCAGTCGGTTAAGTGTCTGACTCATGCTTTCAGCTCAGGTCATGATCTAAGGTTCATGAGATTGAGCCCCGTGTTGAGCTGGGCTCTGCGCTGACAGCACGGAGCCTGCTTGGGATTCTCTCTCCCTCTCTCCGTGCTCCTCCCCTGCTCTCGCTCTCTCTCTCTTTCTCTCTCTCTCTCTCCCTCCCTCCCCCTCTCTTTCAAAAATAAATTAATAAACACTTTTAGGGGGGAAAAAAAGCTCTTGTCTGTGTGCATAAAGTGACAGGAGACTAAATGGTGATGTTAGGTAGGACACTGGGACTGAGCAGTCAGAGGTGAGTGGGAAAGTCTGGCCTAGCGATCTCAAGATGTGGTTCCTAGTTCTCTGGGGACTGATGAGTCTGCACTGGGAGAGGGTGGAAAGAAAAGAAGAGAGGAATCCCATTACTGAGAGTCAGGCAGAGGAAAGCTATCCAGCTAAGAAAAATGAGAAGCAGGAGCTAGTGAGGAATGAAAAACCATTTGTTCTGAAATTTAAGACAGAAGAGTAATTCCTGGCACCTGGGTGGCTCAGTTGGTTAAGGATCCGACTTCAGTCCAGGTCAGGATCTCACGGTCCATGAGTTTGAGCCCCGCATTGGGCTCTGTGCTGACAACTCAGAGCCTGGAGCCTGCTTCAGATTCTGTGTCTCCCTCTCTCTCTGTCTGTCTCTCTCAAAACTAGGCATTAAAGAAAAAAAATTTTTAAATAAGAGAGAAGGGTATTTCAAGAAAGAGGGAGTACTCACTTCTGTTGAATGGTCTGGTGAATGTGGGGTTGAGGAAAGTAAGAAATACCTGTGGTATCAGGCAACCAGGAGGAGACTGGGGACATAGGCAACAGCTGTTTGGTAGGGACAGGCAGGCAGTAGGCAGACTCTGGGGAGCTGGGGTGTATGAGAGGTGAGGATATAGACAAAGAAAGTGTCATCAAGTCTTTCAACAAGTTTGTCTAAAGGGGAGCAGAGCAATGAGCCAATAGCTGAAGCAGGATATGATGTTAAGGCAGAAATATTTTTTTAAGAGGAGATACTAGACTGAGGCTCCAAGTCTAAGCTGTCTACCAATATAAGGGGAAGGAACTAGGAGATCATGTGAGCAGTTACCAGGGCTGGCTGCATCCAAGTGGCACACTTGGGCTCTAATGCCCTGCAGTTGCCGTCTCAAAACTCTTACTAACTCTATCTCTGAATTTGTATTTGTGAGGTCTGATGGGACAATGGATCATACCATGGGGATTTGGAGGCTTGGGTCACATGCTGCTCCCTCCCTAGGAAGTGCTCTAGGTCGGTCGATCCCCGTGATGCCCTCATCCCTGCCACCCTCCATCTATGACAGAAGTTTGGGTGTTGATGAGGACATGGTGGGGGTGAGCACCTTCGTGACATAGCCAGATGGGGCATGGTGGTGGCCGTCATTGTCCCAGGCTGGTGGTTTTTCTGGGAGGTGGCCAGCCTGAAACTCTCTCCTGGACTCTCACTCATCCCATCCTCCCATCCAGGTACTGAGTGTGTCATAGAGTTCGTTGTGGAAGCAAGTGACGTGAAACGTGCTCAGCAACCAGTGACATTCTCGTTAGGAGCAACAGCGGAGACCAGCAACCATAATGCACTTTATCACTGGATCAGGGTGCAGTTTACCCATGGCTGCACTGAGGCACAGGATGATTAAACCACTGTCCTGAAATCAGATAGCCACGTGGCTAGATCCTGAATCTTTTTTTTTTTTTTTCAGTATGCTATAGGCCCAGTGTGGGGCTTGAACTCACAACCCCGAGATCAAGAGTCACATGCTGTACTGATTGAGCCAACCAGGAGGAGCCCCTAGATTCTGAATCTTGATGTCAAGCCAGTCTAATTTGTTCAGTTACAAATATCCACTTAGGACGCCCAATCAGAATGAATGTATAAAATCAAATAAGTAAAGATGGGGGCTGCTTTTTAATAAAAAGAAAAAATCAAATGTCCATAATGCATCTACTACTGCTGCATCCTGCTCTCACAGAGCGGAATCACTGCATTTCTCAGTGACATCTGTCTTTGCTTCTGCTGTAACTCCCATGCTGACCCCTTAGATGACATGGTTACGGAATGGTTAGGGGTTCCGTATGTTACACCTTTTCTCATCTGGAATTAATTATTGCAGTTCATCACCACTCCTGAGCTTTTCTCATCTTCCTCCATCAAAGACAAAAACTGCAATAACATTCATGCCTTTCGCTATACATTTCATCATCATCATCACTCATTCTTCAACCTTTTTATATCAACCTAATTTGTTTGACACTTTGAGGGATAATTTTGACTTACTTTTACAAAATATTGAAGTCCCTGCCACTTTGATAACTTCTGCATTTTCTGTCCAGGGTATGCATAAGTTACCAGGAAAAATATTCTAAATTTTTTTTTTACATTTATTTATTTATTTTTGATAGAGAGAGACAGAGCCCAAGTGGGGGAGGGGCAGAGAGAGGAGGAGACACAGAATCTGAAGCAGGCTCCAGGCTCTGAGCTATCGGCACAGAGCCCGACGTGGGGCTCAAACTCACAAACTGTGAGATCATGACCTGAGCCAAAGTCGGACACTCAACCGACTGAGCCACCCAGGTGCCCCAATTACCAGGAAAAATATTCTAAACTAAGGCTTGGTTAAGCATTAGGAAGAATTTGTTTAATTCCCATGTTCCTAATTGGGACCTAGAACTGGTTTGCTTCCTTTTCTTGGTGGGTTTACACTCAAGACTATGGTCCCAATAATCCTCATGGTTAACAGTTTGTGGGGATTATCTTCTATAAAGGTAGATGAACTTAACTGCAGCTGTTCTTAGGAAATGTATGTTTAATAGTGAGTTTTATAGCTATAAAATTAGCACATCTGAAGTACAGAAATCTTGGAAAATAAAATTAGGAAGAAAAAACTACCCACAATGCCTCAGCCCACTGATAACCACTGCTAATATTTTGGGGGACTTTCCCTTGGCAATCTCCATCCTGCATCCTTTCTAGTATCCCTCAATTCCTCTTGGCCACTACACTTTCCTTCAGACTTCTTATTTTCATTGACTTATTTGCTTTCTTAATTGTTTTTTCCTCTCACTTAAAACACACACACACACACACACACACACACACACACACACTTCATGAGGACAGGGATTTTTGTCTGTTTTGTTCACTTTTATATACTCAGTACCTCCCTGTTGAATGAATGAATACATTGTAATAGTCTTGTCTTTCTTACTTCTGATATATTTGGGATGATGTACTATATAGTTCTGTACCTTCATTTTCACTTACATCATGAGTAGCTTATCCCAGTTTCATAAAATTTGTTGATTTCTTTAAAGTGTAATTTAGTATACATGAAATCCTACAACATGGGCATATTATAATTTATTTAAATGTACAGTTTTAAATATAGTGAAGTACTAACATAGAAAGGAATTCTCTTAGAGTTCAGTAGCTTTTTTTGTGATGCTGAATAATTAAAAAAAATTTTTTTAATGTTTATTTTTGAGAGAGAAAGAGAGAACATGAGCAGGGGAGGGGCAGAGAGAGGGAGACACAGAATTCGAAGCAGGCTCCAGGCTCTGAGCTGTCAGCACAGAGCCCAACACAGGGCTTGAACTCACAGACTGTCAGATCATGACCTGAGCTGAAGCCAGACGCTTAAACTACTGAGCCACCCAGGCCCTCCATGTCATGTTGAATAATTTTTTAATCCTGAAAATTATTTGGGTGGTAGGAATAAAGATACATATTCCTTATTTTGGAGTATTAAGTCATTATTATATAAAATAATACGGTAACCAGTTTTGTTCTGTTTAGACAGTATTAACATTAAGTATGAATATTATGTAATAAATAAATAGTCACTTGAATGAAGTGTGGAAGATTCTGCACCATTTGCTGAAAGCTGACTTTTTAAAACATTTTTTTAGGTTTATTCATCTTTTTTTTTTTTTTTTTGAGAGAGAGAGAGAGAGAGAACGCATGAGCAAGGGAGAGGCAGAGAGAGAGGGAGAGAGAGAATCCCAGGCAGGCTCTGCACCCTACCACAGAGGGGTAAGCCTACCCTGTGGTAGGGTGCAGAGCCAGCAGTGGACCTCAGTCTCATGACTGTGAGATCATGACCTGAGCCAAAATCAGGAGTTGGATACCCAACCAACTGAGCCACCCAGGTGCCCATTAGCATTTTTTAACTGTGGAAAAATATATGTTACATAAAATTTGTCATTCTAAACATTTTTAAGTATAGAATTTGGTGGCATTAAGTACATTCACAGTATGTGCAGCCATCACCGCTATCACAGAATTTTTTAAATTATCCCAAACGGAAAGTCTGTACCCATCAAATAGTAATTCCCACCATGCCCCCTCCCTCTCATGCAATATTTGTCATTTTGAACCTGGCTCATTTCACTTAGCATAAGGTCTTCATCTGTCTTGTAGCATGTGTTAGAACATCATCTGTCACTTTTTGTGGCTGTATTCCATGGTACATGTATACCGCATTTTGCTTATCCATTTTTCTGTTGATGCGCACTTAGGTTATTTCCACCTCTGGGTTACTGTGGATAATGCTGCAAGAACACTGGTGTATAAGTCCCTACTTTCAGTTCTTTGGTGTATATATCTAGGAGTGGATTGGCTCAGAGATAACTCTTTGAGTTCAACCATTACAGGTATCTACCACACGCGGTCGCATTTACCCTTACATGATGGTAGAGAATGAGCCTTCTGTTCTCTTCAGAATACTTTTGAGAAGGAGCCCTGTAGTCATCTCACAACTATGAGCCTGTGTCCTTAACTCATACATCACTGCTGGACATGGCAGAGCTTTTGCTTATCCATACTGAAGGAGCGGGTGGTTTTAAAGACCAGGATCATTTGGGGCACCTGGGTGGCTCAGTCGGTTTAGTGTACAACCCTTGATTTCCGCTCAGGTCATGATCTCATGGTTCATGAGTTCGAGCCCCATGTTGGGCTCTGCACTATCAGTGTGAAGCCTACTTGGGATTCTCTCTCTCTCTCTCTCTCTCTCTCTCTGCCCCTCTCTTGCTCACACACTCTCTCTCTCAAAATAAAAAATAAAAAAATAAATAATTTAAAAGATTAAAAAAAAAAGACCAGGATCATTTAATTTTTGTTCAAAATATGCTGACAACAGGCAATTTCAATAGTCATCAGATTGTGTTCAGGATAGAAATAATGTGCAGCAGAATTATTTCCTCTTAGTCTCCCCATTCTGGTTACCAAGCTTGGCACCAGGGAGCCCCCAGGGCATTACAGAACTCTCTCTTCAAGGATCTCAACAACTGTTCTCCGGCTCTACTCAACAAACTTCTCAAATTTACTTCTTGAATAGTCAGAGCACACTTCCATCTATTCATCATGTTCTTGGAATACATAATTGGAGTTAGAATTAGCCAGTCTTTATCCGGTCTTAACATGTCATCACATTTTCTCTTCCTGTGTTTTGAGATGCACATGGGAAGCACGTGCCGCTGTCTAGTGTTAACGAGCTTCGATTTTGGAGTCAGAAGCTCCAAATTAGTTTCCCATTACTAGTTTCCAGGACTACTGTAACAAGTGCTACAAACAGAAGACATCCCCACAGTTCTAGATGCTAGAAGTCTTAAGTCAAGGTACTGGCAGGGCCATGGCCCACTGAATTGTCCAGGGGAGCATACTTCCTGTCTAGTTCATGTTTCTGGTAGCATCACTCCAATCTCTACCTCATGTGATCTCTCTGTCTCTGTGCAAACTTCTCTCTTCTTACGAGGACACCAGTCATATTGGATTAAGGGCCCACTGAATCCTTACTGAATTCCATATAACCTCATCTTAACTTAATTATATTTACAACAACAGCATTCTCAAATAAGGTCACATTCTGAGGTACTAAGGTAATAACTTCAATCTATCATTTTGGGATTCCTCAATTCCTAACCAATAACCGTGATTTGTCACTAGCTCTATGAGCCTGAGCAAGTTACCTACTCTCCTGAAGTCTCAGTGTTTTGAGTTTTGGGGCTCATAAGGATTATATGAAAGAAGGCATGTAAAATGTCTATATTGCTTCATATACTAAGCGTTGGAAAGTGCTAGCAGATTATCATTAGATTTGTGACGGGGGTTTCTAGGTAGCGTTTTATCTTAGGATTCTGGTTTACAATATGATAAACTCTTTAATTTTAAAGAGATCTGTTAACATGGGATCCACAAATAGCATTCTGAGGAACCCTGTAATTTATACCAAGATTAGTTTGTATATTTGCATTATTTTCTTTCCTGGGAAAGGGTCCATGTATTCACCAAAGGAGCCCATGCCATCCCCTCACATCTAAGAATGTGGTTACTTTCATATTCAGCAACTCATAATGCTCTTGGGGTAGAAGGTTCATAGGGAACTTTGAGTACAGGAAACTTAGAGCAAAGTCAGAGAGACAGGCAACTGCCAGGTGGGTTAGAGAGACCAGTGCTTGAGTGCTTTCCCAGTGTGGTACTTGTCTTAGCTTATCACAGATTGAGGGCAAAGTATCACCACCATGATGTGCAGAGCAGAGAAGTGAAACTCAGCAAGGTTAGAAAACCTGCCCATGTTCACGTATCTAGGAAGAGGCACAGCTGAATCCTCATCCTGCTCTGTCTGCCTCCAAAGCCCAAGGACCATGTTTGGCATTTGCACAGTACTTGCTTATTCTCTTATAAGTTGACTCTCAAAGTAATTTTGAGATGTGCGTGAGAAAGCAATCATCATCCCTTATTTGGATAAGAATACGAGTCTAAAAATGGTTTTAAAAAAAACACTAGCCAAAGTCACCAAGCCAGTAAGTGGTAAGGAGAGATGGCTGTCTCTGGCTGCTAATGTTAAGTTCTTTTTTTTGGAGGGGGGGTGGGGGAAGGGATGAGTGCTCTTGTTTATTGAGTGCCTACTATAGTCTTGATATATTCCCAGTATACATTATCTCATTTAATCTCCATGATAGCCCTGTGTGGTGGGTGTCATTAAATCTACCTTATGGATGAGAAACAAACACAAGCAAGGCTTCCAGGGTAAGATGATGAGTCAAGCACATTCTTTCCATCCCCCAAGAACCGGAAGTGCTGTGTGCCTCTGGAAGGACAGGTGAAGCAGGAAGACTAAAATAAGGAAGATGTTTGGATAGCTGTATAAAAATCAATCCTGTCCCTTCTACCACTTTGTCAAAACAAAAAGAAAAAGAAAAATACTAGTTTTCTCCATGCCACACTGTGGTTTATCCTCTGGGGAAGAGGGTCTCCTAACTGGGGAGACCCAGAATACCCAGGGCAGGGGTGCCTTGTGGAAAATGGAGGGAACAGGCAGGTACATGACCACATACTGCGTGTTCAGGCCCTCAGCATTGGCTCTGATAACACTGGCAGCTGGGGGCTCACCTTCCAGACAAGAGGATAATAGAGGATTTTTGTCCCTCCCCCGCCCTGCCTGGAGATTTTGGCCAACCTAAGAAAGAAGATCTACAGTTATCAACGTAGGGGTTTTTTTTAACTCAGCATCCTAGCCAGATCTCTCTAGAGTGAAGCTTACTGTTGACAAGACCCACTCACATGCTCAGCATTTCCAGACAGGAGTTTAGGTCTCCACACTTAAATACAAGCAGATAACCAAGGGTTTTCAAACACATGGGAAAGACTTCTAATAGGAGAAATAAAAACCCGACTTAAGGAAAAGTGTCAGAGAGATGTTAAAATATAACAACTATTTTTTTAATAGAAAAAAATAGGATACCAAAGAAACAACATTCAGAGAGCAAAAACTAGCTTTAGGGAAAAAAATTTACAGCATGAGTGGAGAGATTCAAAGGAGGTTTAGAAGATAAATTTAAGGAAATTTTCCAGAATGAGTCAACAGACAGAGCTAGAAAAAAGCAGGGTAAACAAAAGAAAATTTAAAGGCCAGTCTAGGAGTTCTAGTTTCTAAATAATAGAAGGTTCAAAAAGAGGGAAAGAAGGGAGGATACCATCCTACTTAATTTAAAGAAAAAAAGAAAAGCCCCAAATTTAAGGACACATGTGTCAAGAATGAATGAGCCAATTCAATACCCAGCACAATGAATAAAAAAAAGCTGTATCATCATGAACTTTCAAAACATTCAACACGAATATACAGTCCTGTAAGTTTCCAGAAAGAAAACTGTTGCATCAAAGGATCAGGCATCAAAATAACTTTAGACTTTTCAGCAGTGACACATAAAGCTAGAAATTAAGGAGAGCAATGCCTTCAAAATTCTAAAGGAGGATAATTTCCAACCTAGAATTCAATGCTCAGTCGAACTCTCAATTGAGTATAAGCAGAATAAAAATAGTTTTCATGTATTCTAGTCTTCAAAAATTAACCTCCCTGCAATCTTTCTTACAAAGCTATTGGGGGATGTATTCCACAAACACAAAGAAGTAAAACAAGGAAGACAGTGCAGGAAAGAAGCAGGGAATCATCACTAAAAAGGAGTGAATCAAATCCATCCCGGGGTGATGGTCAAGGGGAATCCAGGGTGGAAGGTATAAAGCAAAAAAGATCCAGAAGCAATTGGGCCAGAGGGCTCTGGGAGGGACATTTTCAGGAAGGGGAATTTAAGACAATTAGAGAAGAGTTCGAAATTGAATTAGGAAAAAGGATACAGGAAATTGAGCACATGTATACACAAGACTGTTATTAACTGCAGTGAACATAAAAATTGTACAAGAAAGGAAAACTAATCATAGTTTACTCTATGATGCAAGGACCTACACCATTGCCAGACTCATAATAATGGAATACTGAATGCTGATTTAATTGAAATTATTCTATCAAATACAGCTACATTGGAAAGATGGGCTCATGTTGGGATGAGACCCCAAGAGTAGAAAAGTGAGCTAAATCTTGGAGATTTAATAAGTAATGGCTAAAACTGAAAAGACAAAAAATCATACTATTTAGAATATATGGTAGGAACTAACAAATTTATTAGCTACAAGAGGTGTGAGTGTTAGCTTCTTGGCCAGGAGAAATTAGAGAGTGAGACAAGGGTGTCATAGGACTAAAATCAGTGTTTTAGGGTCACCTGAGTGGCTCAGCGAGTCAGGCGTCTGACTCTTGATTTTTGGCCCAGGTCATGATACCAGGGTGGTAGGATGGAACCCTGTGCTGGGCTCTGCACTAAGCACGACTCTGCTCTCTCTCTCCCTCTCTCTCTCTCTCTCAGAAATAAACGTTAAAAAAAATAGAATATAACCCATGTTTTATAATAAACCTTTAGACTGTGGGACTGTTCAAACTGTGTAGAAAAAAAATATAGAGATACCTAACTTTGATAAAAGTAAACGTTCTCAAAAGATAGAAAAATGAATCAAAATATCAATCAAGGTTATCTTTAAATTGTTTTTCTTCTTTCCACTTACTTCTGTCTACTTAATCCTATATTTTTTGATACCAAAAGCATATTCACTTTCTATAAAACATAATCTTCTTCAGGGTACCTGGGTGGATCAGTCGGTTGAGGGTCCAACTTCGGCTCAGGTCATGATCTCACAGTTTGTGGGTTTGAGCCCCGCATCGGGCCCTGTGCTGACAGCTCAGAGCCTAGAGCCTGCTTTGGATTCTGTGTCTCCCTCTCTCTGCCCCTACCCCACTCACACTCTCTTTCTCTCTCTCTCAAAAATTAAAAAATGTAAAAAAAAATGTTTTTAAATAATCTTCTTGGGGCACCTGGGTGGCTCAGTCAGTTAAACGTCCAACTTTGGTTCAGGTCAGGATCTCATCATGGATCATGAGTTTGAGGGCTCAGTGCTGGTGGTGCAGGTCCTGCTTGGGATTCTCTCTTTCTCTCTCTCTCTTTGCCCCTTCCCACTTGCACTCTCTCTCAAAAGAAATAAATAAACTTTAAAAAAAATTTTAAAAATACAAAATAATCTGTGAACAAAAAATTGAGGTTCAGAAATGTCAGGTAAATGTCCTAATTCCATTCATCCTATAAGTGGTAGAGCTAGATTCCAGTGCAGTTCTGACTCCAATCATTTTTTTTTAACTGTTTACTTCTTTATTTTGAGAAACACAGAGCATGAGCAGGGGCAGGGGTAGAGGGAGAGGCAGAGAGAGAATCCCAGGAAGGGGCTTGATCCCACAAATCATGAGATCATGACCTAAGCCGAAATCAAGAGTCAGACACCTAACAAACTGAGCTACCCAGGGGCCCCATCACATTATTTTTCTTAAACCTTTGATTAAAGTATCCATTAAAAACCAAGCAGCAAAACTGCCACAATATTCTCTCCCTCTCTCAAGGTCCACAGAGTCTCTTTCTACACCAAACATCAACATTGGATTGCTTTCATTTGTCTATTTGCCTATTTATTTATTTATTTATTTATTTATTTATACCCATCTAATTCCAGAAAGATCAAAGACTGAGTTCCAAAGATACCATAGAAGGGGGCGCCTGGGTGGCTCAGTCGGTTGGGCATCTGACTTCAGCTCATGTCACGATCCTGCAGTTTGTGGGATCAAGCCCCACGTCAGGCTCTGTGCTGACAGCTCAAAGCCTGGAGACTGCTTCTGATTGTGTCTCCTTCTCTCTCTGCCTCTATCCCACTCATGCTCTGTCTCTTTCTAGAAATGAATAAACATTAAAAAATTTTTTTCAAAGATACTATAGTAAGATAAATTACAAATGAGGCAAGGGGCATTTGATTACACAGGTTTTGTGTTTTCATGAATGCTGCTGAGCGAGCCATACTCTGTTTCCTCAGACTGTGACTTACTCTCAAGCTCCTTTTGTTTTTCTGAGGGCTTAGCGGAGCCCTGGGCAGCCAGATGCTCAATTGAGATTTGTCAGTTTGACCTGCTAACAAAACTATAGCTTCTGGAGAAGAGACTTTAACTTCTTTCCCACTTTGCTGGGACTGTCTTAAAAGGGTAGACATGAGCCTTTGACTACCTCCATTTGCCAATGAGATACTTTATGTAACATTTTAAGCATACATGCAAAGCAAAAAGACTAATGACTTATTAAAAATTGGCAAAAATCTATGAATAGATAGTCCTCTGAAAAAATACAAAGATACAGGGCTTTCCTGATCATTAAAGAAACATAAAGTCGATCAATAATTCAGCTTCCTTTCACTCATCAGGTCAAAGACTGTGGGTGTGATAGCACTGGGAGGCAGTGGACAGAATGGCATTCTTACATATTATGGTGCAACAGCTTTGAAGGGCCAGTTTACAGTGTCTATTAAATTGGAAAATTCACGTACTCTTTGTTACACCATTTATGCTTTCATGAAGCAAGCTTACAAACCTTCGCTCAAAAGCTGACCAAGGATGTTTGCAGTAGTATTGGAGGTAACAGCTGAGAATTAAACCATCTTTGAATTGCCATCAAAAGGCTAAATATTTTATGGGACATTCTATACAATGTCATACAAAAGAGCTGTTTAAAATAATTAGATATAGATCTCTGTGTGATGGATGAATGAACAGAAAGAATATAATTATACAGAAAGAGTTTATAATCTATGCTCCTATAGGAATGATAGTATGTTGCTATAGCTGTCAAAAGGGAACACATATATGAAGAAAAACTCTCTTAAAGGATACATTGAATTCGTTAAAAGAGGCTGCCTTCTGGGAATGCAACTAAAAATTCAGAATAGGAAGAAGTCTCAATTTTCTTTGAAAAATTGTACTTTATCATTTGTAATTTTTAGTTTTCAGGGAGCTGGACATTAAATTTATGGTTTATAGCAGCTCATCTCCAAAACCACCTGTGAGTCAAGTGTAATTAGGACCATTTTACAGATGGGAACCCATAGCTGGTGTCCTTGTTCCCTCATCAATAGAAAGATCTACATAAACACCAACAAGTGCAGTTCTCAATAGTTGTACATATGTTCATGATTTGGTGTTTACTTAGGCTGTAAACACTTTTTTAATGGCAAAAGTAAAAAAGTTTCCAAATAGTTTTACCTAAATTAGAAAAAAAAAAAAGGAGGGGTTTCTGCTTTACCTTCTATTCTCCCAAATTCCCAGTGTCAGGCCTGTATAACAAACTCCAAAAAGAGCTTCCCCTTTGCTTTGCTTCAACACTGTTTACTGCACAGAATGTTGAGGCTGGGGAATGGTAAGAGAAGTAGAACAAAGAAAAGAAAAAGCATCAGGCACTGGACTCTGCAGTGAGCAGAGTTTCCCCTTATGTTTAGGGGAAGATTTAGGGCAAGCTGACTTGACCCACGTGATTCTAAAAGCAGAGACAAAGAAATCTCACCTTGCTCCCCCGACTCTGCCTCTGGATGGGTCGAGCCACAGTAATAGCAACAACACAAGATAACTATAGAAATAGTGGCCGAGAGCCCAGGTCCAGGATCAGAAAGGCATCTACATAGTTATATGACAGCCACTGGGCAGACTCAGGTGGTCGATTCTGCCCACTCCTGCACTCAACCATCGGGTGTGGCTTTGTGACAACAGTCAACCAGCTGTCCCCTCAACTGGTCTTACTTTCTACGTGACTTTAGGAAGTGTGAGTCTGCCAATGAACGGAGTGTGATTTTAGTGTTTAAATGTTTTCCATACAAGAGCCCCTGAAGGCAATTCATCAACTTCATTCAGTGCTCACACAAGAGAAACAAAACTGTGTTGGACTTTTTGAAAGACTCCCTTGGTTTTTAAAGTGATACCTTTCTAGAGGATTTTCATGTGTAGTTTTTTTTTAAGTTTATTTATATTTTGAGAAAGAGAAAGAGTGGGAGCAGGGGAGGGGCAGAGAAAGAGGGAGAGAGAGAATCCCAAGCAGGCTCCACACTGTCAGCACAGAGCCCAATGTGGATCTCAAACTCACAAACTCATGAGATCATGACCCAAGCTGAAATCAAGAGTCCGACACTTAACCAACTGAGCCACACAGGTGCTCTGTGTGTAGTTTTGGCTAAACAAGGTTCCATCCTACTTTCTGTCTTGAGAACCTAATCCCAGGATCATTAGTCACTACACTAGTTACAACAATTGCAAGGTATTTAATCTCTCTGAGCCGAAGCATTTCTAGCTCTGTAGGCTGAAAGGTCTCTGTGAGGCTAAAATGAGACATAAAAATGACATGCATACCAAGCCATACATAAACAGATCCCTCATGCATAGAGAATTTCTGTGTCTGGTTGACTTGTGGAGTATGTGCACCTACCCCAGAGAAAAACTCGAGAATGAGCCTTTTTACGATACTTGGTATTTTAAAAACTATTTGAAGTGATATCATAACATGAGGGCCCGTTCAACTCCATCGGTTAATGTGACACCCCTCCAGACAACATCAAGGACACTGCACTGGCATGATGTTTGCTAAGACCAGGGTGAGCATTCATGTGTGAACACACAACTCAGAAGCAGATAAGAAAGGTATTGAAGGTTCCAGCTCTTCTGCCTGTCTGTTCTTCCACAGGCCACATCCCATAGGCCAGGTCTGTGAGTGAAGTGAGAACCAGGCTCTGCCTCTCTCCACACCCAACGGCTGCCTTCAAGGCCCCACAGAGACCCAGGGTCTAAAAGTACCCCTAGAGCATCTCTCTGTCTTCTTGGCACGAGATCTCCTTCATGAATCAAGAACAAAGTTGTAGAACGTGATACAAGGACAACATATAACAACATGACAGCAAAGGTTAACTGTGGAAACTGAGGAAACACTGCAGGAATACCACACCACTGACTACAAAAACCCAAAATATGTAGAAATGACACTGACAATTGCCAGTTTTTTCATGCTGACTCATAATATCCATGTGCTATGACAGCAACGTAAGGTAGCGTTGGTTGGGAGTCTGAATTATGCTCGCCCCTAAAAAGTAGTAGTAGAAATACTACTCAAAGTGATTGACTCAAGTTGATAGTCTAAGTACTTTGTGTATGGGAACTCATTTCATCTTCCTCTAAACCCGATGAGATGCACATTATTTTCATACCCATTTCACAGATGAAGAAACAGAACACAGAAGTAAACCGCCAAGATTATACAACTATGAAACATAGGAGGTAGGATTTGAACACAGGCAGTCCGTTTCCAGAGACCATATTCTTCATCTCAGGGGCTGGCACGCTTTTCTGTAAAGGGCCATCTAGTAAATGTTACAGATTTTTATGTGGTTGCATATTCTTTATTGTTTTTTTTTTATCATCCTTTAAAAATATAAAACCAATCTTAGCTCGTAGGCAATACAAAAGGAGGCTGTAGGCCTATTTTGTCCTGTGGTCATAAATAATCTGCTGTTGATACTATACACGGTGATCAAAGGTTTAAGCATACAGTGGATGTGGTACTTGATACCCAGTCCCTGTGGCACATCCTATATGCCTGTAATACAAATGGGTTTCTGTTGACAAAATAATCCATAATTTTGACTTCATCTCTTTCTCATTTTGCCTGAATTTATGAGGTTTCACTGCCTTTTCAATCAGCTTCCCTCCTATTGCTGGACATTCAAGAAGGGGCAGTAAGTGAGTTGGAGCATTACCCTGATTCCAAAGCCGGATAAAAACACAACAAAAAAAGAGAACTACAGGCCAGTATCGCTGATGAACACCGATGTAATGTGTGTTCGACAAAATATTAGCAAACCAAATCCAACAATGTCTTTAAGAAAATCATTCACCACAATCAAGTAGGGTTTAGTACCTGGATACGAAGGGGGTTCAATATTCACAAATCAATGTGATATATCACATCCATAAGAGAAAGAATAAAATCCATATGGTCATTTCAACAGATGCAGAAAAAAACATTTGACCAAGCACAACATTCATTCATGAAAACACGCTCAACAAATTAGGTTTACAGGGAACATACCTGAACATAATCAAGGCCTTCTATGAGAAACCCACAGCAAATATCATCCTCAATGGGGAAAAACCAAGAGCTTATCCTCGAAGGTCAGGAAAAAAACACAGATGTCCACCCTCACCACTTTTATTCAACGTAGAACTGGAAGTCCTAGCCACAGCAATCAAAAAAGAATGAGAAATAAAAGGCATCCAAAATAAGGAAGTAAAACTTGGACTATTTGCAGATGACATGATGTTATCTATATAGAGAAAACCCTAAAGGTTCCACCAAAAAATCTACTGGAAATGATAAATGAATTCAGTAAGATCGCAGGATGCAAAAATCAATGTACAGAAATCCATTGCATTTCTGTACACTAATAATGAAGCAGCAGAAAGAGATATGAAAAAGAAACAACAATCCCACTACAATTGTAACAAAAATAACAAAATACTAAGAAAAAAAATTAACCAAAGAGGTGAAAGAATATGAAAACACTAATTCAAAGGGATACACGCACCCCTATGTTTATTGCAGCATTATTTCCAATCCCTAAATTATGGAAGCAACTCAAGTGCCCATTGATAGATGAATGGATAAAGATGTGGTGTGTGTATGTATGTGTGTGTGTGTGTGTGTGTGTGTGTGTGTATTAGAATATTATTCAGCCATAAAAAGGACTGAAATCTTGCCATTTGCAACGATGTGGATGGGGCTAGAGAGCATGATGCTAAGTAAAATAAGTCAGAAAAAGATAAATACCATATGATTTCACTCATATGTGGAATTTAAGAAACAAAACAAATGAACAGAGGGGGGAAAAAAAAGAGAGAAACAAAACAAGAAACAGACTCTTAACTATAGAGAACAAACTCATGGTTACCAGAAGGGAGGTTGTGAATGCGTGAAATAGGTGATGGGGATTAAGATGTGGGGCTCGAACTCACGAACTGTGAGATCATGACCTGAGCCAAAGCTGGATGCTTAAACGGCTGAGCCACCTGGGTGCCCCTAAAGCAACACTACTCTTGCTGCGTTGGAGACATTTCTAACCTATTCTATTTTGTTTAAATTTTGGATGCTTCTCATTACGACTAAATTTATTTCATAACTCATTAATGGGGCTTGACCCCATGAAAAACCACTTCCTTGGAAGACCCTCATGCTCATGCTGCTTCTGTTTACAAGAAGCAATTGTTTTGAGGTTCTTGTGTGCCTTTACAACTTCGTTGGATTTTTTTGCTGAGAACCAACCGTGTGCACATCACCTTGCAAGGCTTTGTGGGAAGTGCAAAGAGTTTGGCTTCCAACTACCTCAAGCCAGGAATTTTCTGAGTTGCTAGGAAACCAGGATGGACAAAAGGACCTACCATCTCTGCTCTCATAGAGTTTATAATCTAGTGGATGAAAGAAATTCAAACTATAGGAATTTTGGAAATTAAGCCATTCACTTGACTAGCTTTAGGTAAACAACTTTATTAATTAACACTTTATGGGTAGAAAGTATGTTTTTCTTGTCTAAGAGGATCAGTCTCATTTCAATAGCTGAGAAAATAGAATTCAGTCCCTCCCTACAAATGACATTGTTATTTTGTGTTTGAATTCAAGGTTATTTGCTTGATTCAAGGTTACATGCTGCCTCACATGATTGAATGGGTTGTACAGTAGAAATAAAGTGATTTGGGAGTTCAGGAGAAGAAATGATTAAGTCACATTCAAACATTTCAACCCTCAGAAAGCTTGGTAAGACCTTAAGAGTTCCCCTTACCCATATTTTTTTCCTTCAGGAGTAGCTAATGTAATTATTCTTGGAAAAACAGACAAAATAGTCTTTTTAAAGAGAAGAGTGGTAACTTCTAGAGTTTTGCAATCTTCTCTGAATAAACTCTTAAAATCCCTCATTTGGAATTTTACTCCTCTAAATCCTTATTTCAAAAACTATGAAACATAGTGGAACATTTCCTGAAGATCGACAGGTCAGGGAACCAAAGGTTGTCACTTTTCTGAGAGAACCTGTACTTTGCTGTTCTTATCACTGAGAATTTCATGAGCACTGACCAAGAGACCACACTACATGTAAACAAACATCTGCTTCTGACTTCTAGAAGCTCAAATGGCAACTTCAAAGCACCATTCCGTGAAACCCTGCACACATATTCTTGGGAATCTGTTAAGATATTTGTGCCTTGGGAATCGGCTCATTCTATAAACTCATAATAGTATCCTTCTTGGCAAAAAAGAAATCATTTAGGTACAACAGAGTGATTGTTATGAGAAAATAGGCAAAGGGATTTTTACAATGTGGATGCTGAGGAGAGCCACCTTCATAAAGGACCAGATCTCTCCGTAATCGTCAGTGTTCAGCGGTGTTCCTCCTGACCTTACCCGCTATGTGAAATCCACTGTTACGTGCTCTTAGAGCTCCACCACGCCTCTCCTTAACGTTCAGGGGGAGTTTTAATTGTCCATTAATTTATGACTATTTAGGCTATGAGCATCTCTCTCTCTATGGAGTCCTTACTAGACTACAGGCTCCATAAAGGTAGAGATTTGATTTTTACTTTGCCATTACTATATCCCCCAGTACTAAGCACTGTGATTAATAAATAATACTTGTTTAAGAAATATTTATTGAATGAATGGGCATTTTAAGATCATCTGGAATGCTGGTTGAAACAAGATACTTCAATTTCACCAAATCTTTATTATTTATTAGTGATCAAAAAGCAACTAACTAATAATCCCTCACATTGTTCTTCTTTTTGTTTTACAGTCAACTTTGACCACTTTGAAATTTTGCGAGCCATTGGGAAAGGCAGTTTTGGAAAGGTGAGAACCATAATGATTAACCACTGGCAGGGTTATATGCCTCAGGGAACAGAGTCTGAGAATATTCAGATTATCTAGTGACGGGGACCCTGAGGAACGATAATTCAGAGAGGTTGTTATAAAATTGTCACTACAGTTTGAGGTGTGTGATATAATGAACACCAGTTGTTCTTAGAATTATTTCATCGTCATGCCCATTGACTCTCACTAGATTTTAAGACTTTCTCTCCACGATAAGGAGGACAGTAAACTTTTGGACTTAGTGACCAACTGTATCAGTATCTTCAGTAATAGTTATCTTCTCAATGTAAGAGTTAAATCTTATGTGGAAAAGAAGCTGTCCCGTTTCTGTCTTTTCCTCAGGTATCCAATGTTTTTATTCTCAAAAATATACCATGAAAGATAGATCTAGTCTAATTAAAAAAAATTTTTTTAATGTTTAATTTTTATGAGAGAGAGACACAGGGTGTGAGCAGGGGAGGGACAGAGAGAGGGAGACACAGAATCTGAAGCAGGCTCAAGGCTCTAAGCTGTCCATCAGCACAGAGCCCAACACGGGGCTCAAACCCACACGCCATGAGATCATGACCTGAGCTGAAGTCAGATGCTTCTGTGACCCACCCAGGCGCTCCACCAAGCTAATTATTTTTGCAAGAACGTTCTAGATTCAAGTCCTGACCATTAGTTTCTTGGTGGAGACATACTTTGAGAATATTTCTTATTAATATTGAGCTTGCATTTTAAAATCATCTGCTGTCCACTTTACCAGACATACAGAACCTCTAAAAGAATTTTGAAAATATGGATATCGTGTTCCCTATTTTCCAAGTGCTTTAAGTCCTTTTAGGTTATATCAAGTATGGTTAAAGAGAAATTCTTCACACAGTATTGTTCAGCTTGGTAGTTTAGCCATGCCCATTAAAGTCACTCAAAGCAGAGTGCGGATGTCATTTGCTGTTGGCAGATTCCTGGCAAAGAAACGGCTGTTTTCTCCAAAATGCTGTCTAAACAAAACCCCAAGAGCCAAAAACAGGCAGACTCCTTTGAGAAAACAGAGATTCAAGAATTGACCTGGCATAGGGGAAGAAAATGAATTTTTTTACTCCGAAATCAGAGCTCAGTGGCAACTTGAGCATCAGAGTATTTGCAAGTGATAAGGCCTCCAGGCCATGCCACCCAACAGGTCTTGTTCTGTCTCTTGCAGCCATGATCTGTCAACGCCCTGACCACCTTCTCACTCTGGTTTGCACCATTAGGTCTGCATTGTGCAGAAGAATGATACCAAGAAGATGTACGCAATGAAATACATGAACAAACAAAAGTGTGTGGAACGCAACGAAGTGAGAAATGTCTTCAAGGAGCTCCAGATCATGCAGGGTCTGGAGCATCCTTTCCTGGTTAATTTGTGGTAAGTGTTTGTAGGGGATCTTGCAATGGAGATACTCCCACCTTCACCCCAAACATTGTTCTGGAAACCCGTCCTGATTTCTAGGTGTGCATTTGCAAAATCTTTGGTAGGCTCTTCCTTGAGGGCTTTGGTTCTCCTTGACTTATTTGACACTATAATGAAACAAATTGTTGTTTTACTGTCACCAATAAATACTGCTTGGTTTATTTGTCACAGTTCCCCTTGGCCTGGAGGATAGCATACTTTTCAAAACACTGTAGCTAAATAGGGGACAAAGAATGAGTTCAGATGTCTTGTCATTCAGTAGATACTCTTCCCTCATTAATTGTGGGGCAGTGACTGTGGCTACTAACTGTCATCAATGGCTGGTGTGAGGTTGATCTTCAGAACTTGGACAAAAACCACTTTTTCTTTACAATGACTGGGAGTAGAAATGGTTTCCTTAGAGCATCCTTCCTGAGCAGAATCAGGACAGGCACTGCCATTCTTGCCAAATAGCTGTTAACAGAGGTAGAGCTAACTTAGATCAGTGGCTAGACTGTGATCCTAAAGCCAGGATCATAATCCAAGGCTCAGAAAATGGCTAGAATCTGGCAGTGTCTCTTACTCCCTGCTCTTTTCTTATGCGTGGAGGTCTGTATGTGGCTCTCTTACTTTTCTCTACATTTTAATGCATCCATTATGTTAAGAAACTGTTCTTAAAGCTAATTCAGTGTGGCAGTTATTTAAATATGCATACCAAGCAGTTTCTACTAGCAAAGGCAAAAAAAAAAGTCTTTATTCAGAGAATACTAATGGGAGAATAATTGAAATGTCACTGTGTGTTTAAGGACATTTCTCTGGAGGAATAAAACCTGTCTCCCTCCATCTTTAATTGATACAATTCACTTGATATACAATTTGCTCAAAGACTCTACACCATAGTTGCAAAGAAGATGGTTTTGTGTGAATTGGAAATAGGTCCCTTGAGTTCATGCAGTACTCAGATGTGGTGGAGTCGAATTTTGACCCACGCTCAGTGGATTTAATCAGTAGCTTAGAGTGGCCTATTCACAACGCTGCCACGCAGAGGCACATGGACACAGCTCTTTCGTCCCCACCCTTAGCAATTAGCAGATTGCCTGTTTCTCCCCCTCTCTCTTCCCTGAGAATGATGAGGTGCTCTCAATTCACATCCTTGCTTTGTTCAAAGTCACATTTTCCTTCTTCCAAAGTCCAGCCAACTAACTTTCTCCTTTTAAGACCAGGAACTCTTCAGAAGGACATACTTAGCATTTCTCCCTTTCAGGCCCGTCTCTCCTCACTGAGTAGGCAAAATGGATTTCAGTTTATTCCCAATATTTTTATAAGGGGTGTTAGGAGACTTGAAGCTGGGCAAAGTTTACAGATTTTGCTGTTTACTAATATGGTGTCATTCCAGGAAACACTCTGATCTCCACACATGCTGGCTTGGGGATAACATGGGGTGTAGCCTTGTCTTCCCTTTTTCCCACACTGAATCTCTGCAGAACATCAGGTACCATTAATAGTGATAGAGGAGAGGGATGCCTGGGTGGCTCAGTCGGTTGAATGTTCGACTCTTGATTTCAGCTCAGGTCATGATTTCATGGTTCGTGGGATCAAGCCTCACATTGGTCTCTGGGCTCACAACACAGAGCCTGCTGGGGATTCTCTCTCATTCTCTCTCTCTCTCTGCCCCCTCCCCAGCTCACATGCATGCACGCTCTCTCTCTCAAAATAAATAAATAAACTTAAAAAAATAGAGATAGGGGAGAGAAGAAATCCCTCCCCACCTTAATTCCACCACTTTCAGAACTGGAAACCTAGAGGGGGCTTCCTTAAAATGCGGAAGAAAAAGTTTTAATCTTTCAAATCCTGAGATGAAAATATTCAGAAAGAATATTTATTTCTTGTAATAAAGGCTTTCTGCCTAGGTAAGTACAGCATAGCCAACGTAAGTGACTCTTTCTCCAACTATTAAATACCTTGCAATGCTTCTGGAGGTGTGACCTGGGAGTAATCTTTATCATTTTTAAGTCAATTATGAGACAGGGTTAATGTGTGTAACTGGGGTTGTTTTTATGGACAAAAGGAGACAAAGGGCTATTCCCAGCACAGAGTAGGCCCATCACAAATGGGAGTCCTCCCACCCCATCCTTGCTCCCTTAAGGTGTAGTACTCGTGACATGCCCACCACCGCCAGGCCACTGTGGTCATCCAACATGCAAATTTCAAGGGTGCCCAGCCTCAAAACATCACAGGAAGCTCTGTGTGGTCAGGGAGGGACAAGTCTCATTCTCTGTAAGAGCTTATGTTTGTTTCGTTTTCCACCTTTCTGCTGCAAATCAAAGGGAAAAAAAATATCCAAAGATTCCCCATTATGTGCAATTTAATCAAGAGTTTGTGTCCTAGGTTTAACTAGACTTATCTTTACATCCCCAAAGCTTCAGGAGCAAATTGGCTAAAGCACAGTATGATTAATAATGTAACAGCAATACTTTTTCATTCCTACGTACCCCTCGTGTACTCGATCTTACTGATAAGCTATGTAGGCCTCTCAGTATTGCTTTCAGTAATCTGCTCGTGGATACTCAAGGTGCCTGTAACCTCTGGGATGCGTTCAGAAAATTCTGGTTTTCAGGCTGAGGAAAAATACAAGCTGTTTCTTTTAAGCAGGCTTTACACTAATGTTAAGAAGTTGGCTATATGTGTGTGCGTGCGTGCGTGTGTGTGTGTGTGTGTGTGTGGGTATGTAGAGGTATAAATACATACATATGTGATAGGTGAAAACTTTGCACATTGTAGTCAACTAGAAGAGAGCAAAATCACGTAGAAAAATGAAAATTCTCCAGTAGTGCTATCACCTTGAAACAACCACGTCTAACATGTTCTTGCTAATAAAATGTCTATATTTGTTTTTTTGCTTTTGATCTTGCATTAACCCCGTTCATTCCCTCATTCATGGGTGTATTTATCAAGCAGCACAAACAAGTTATAATTAGAGTTTGCCAGATGAAATACAGGATGCATACTTAGATTTGAAGTTCAGATAAATAACCAGTCATCTTTAGTCTATGTCCCAAATATTGCACGGTGCCTGTTTTATCTGAAAATTACTCATGTTCTGAATTTCTACTTTAAATGGGCATCTTGAATTTTTATTCACCAAATTCGGCAACCCTAATGGTAACACAGATCCATAGTGTGAGGGTGCAGTGGTGAGTACTCGTGGACAGAGCCCCTGATCGACCCCACATTCCCAGTAACTGTGAAAGGCTGATATTAATCACATGGCACATAAATATGTCAATGTGAGAAGTGCATGAAGGACTAAGTAGAAGAGGGGTGTGTGTGTATGTGTGTGTGTGTGTGTGTGTGTGTGTGTGTGTGTGTGTGTGTGTATCCTGGGCTGGGGCAGCAGAGTTAAGGGTGAAAACACATTTTGAACTAAAATTCAACCTTCCCAGCCCCACGGACCTGACCCCGCTCAGGAACACAATCGTCAGATGTAGGCCATGTTATAAAGGAAAAGGCAGCCTGGAGGGGCTGGCATCCAGGAAAAGCAAAGAAAATCTTCCTGCGAGTCCCTCCCTGAGGGCCGCTAACAAAGCCCGGCAACCCACAGCCTGTGAACAAATGGGCCCCAGTGCTGCCCAGCAGAGCCCTGTCCTCCAGGTGGCTTTTGTTAATTGAGATTAAGCCTGCAGCTGCACACAGTCCCTCGGGGCTCCAATCTCCCCTCAGCCTTGTCTCTTGTTCTTTGGGAACAGAAGGGACCCACGTGTGGGTTCAGGAAATTAGAAGACAAGATAGTCTGTTTTGAGCAGAAAGGACCACCTGTATCGGGAGTGTGAAAAGGGTCCTGTCAGTAGCTGGACACAGCCAGATGAACAGACACCCTGGAACTAACCTCCATTATTTATGACTGTGCACCAGTGTTTCTTCACAGAATCGTAAACTAGGAGAATTCAAGGGTAGGCTACAGAGCCACAGAACCAAGAGGAGCTTCTGGGTCAATGGCATTCTCCTACTCAGAGTTTTACCTATATTGTCTCATTTATTCATCCTAACAAGTTAGGTTCATAGCAATTATTAGTCCCATCTTACACCAGAGAAACTGAGGCTCAGAGAGGGTGAGTCATTTTCCCAGAGTCACACAGCCAGAAACTAGCAGAGCCAGGACTCAAACCCAGGAATTCGGCTTCGAAAACCCAGCCCTTTCTGCTACGCTATACCATGACCTGTGGGCATCTTGTAGGACTCTCTTACAAAATATGAAGGAAATGGAATTTATTTTGTTGAGTGTCTTTCATATCCCACAAGAATACAAACTCCATGAGGCAGGTAGGTTTGTGTATTTCTGCTCACTGCTTCATTCCCCATCCCCTATGATAATGCCTCACACAGAGTAAGTGTTCCACAAATATCTGTGGAATGAATAAATGAGTGAATGAATGAATGAATGAATGTAGTTTAGTGGTGGAATCAGGCTTCTGATTCTTGCTCCTATCCCATGATGCCACTGCCAGTTCCTGCACACTTACAAATATATAATCAGGGCCATCTCAGGTTCTGCACAGGTCCTGAAGTCAGAGGGACTTGGGTTTGAATCCTCGCTTTGCCACTTGGTAACTCTGTGAACTGACCCATTTAGAGTATGTATTTTGCTCGGTTCCTCACTCATAATTGGGAACAACAGCAATTGCCATGGCAGAAGGTACTGCTATGAAGATGTCTATAAAACACTTCACACATAATGGGTGCTTCATAAATGTGGACTCAGGGGCTCCTGGGTGGCTCATTTGGTTAAGTGTCCTACTCTTGATTTGGGCTCAGGTCATGATCTCACAGTTTAAGCCCCACTTTAAGGGGCTCACATGATCCCACACTTTAAGCCCCAGCTACACTGACAGGGCAGAGCCTGCTTGGGATTCTCTCTCTCCCTCTCTTCCTCTCTCTTCCCCTCCCCTGCTCATACTTGGGTGTGCATGCTCTATCTCAAAAATAAATAAACAAACTTAAAAAAAAATGAGGACTTCAAACAAAAACTCTGTGAGGTCCCACCCCAAATGCAATGTTCCCTCAAGCCCTATAGCCAGAGAAGATTCTGTTTTTGTTTGTTTGTTTGTTTGTTTGTTTGTTTTTGAGAGAGAGTGCAAGCTGGGAGGGGCAGAGAGAGAGAGAGAGAGAGAGAGAGAGAGAGAGAGAGAGAATCCCAAGCAGGCTCCACACTATCAGCACGGGGCCCAATGTGGGGCCCAAACTCACGAACTGTGAGATCATGACCTGAACTGAGATCAACAGTCAGATCAGACAGACGCTCAACTGACTGAGCCACCCAGGTGCCCCAGAGAAGATATTTAAGTAGACACGTGTACCTGAGTGTGAGCTAGCCTGGGCATTAGAAAGTCTTTGGATTTGTTCTAAAGTTTTAAAAATTTAAGTAATTTTAAAAAATATAAAATACAGGGTGCCTGGGTGGCTCAGTTGCTTGAGCGTCGACTTCGGCTCAGGTCATTATCTTGTGGTTCGAGAATTCAAGCCCCATGTTGGGCTCTGCACTGACAGCTCACAACCTGGAACCTGCTTTGGATTCTGCCTCCCTCTCTGCCCCCTCCCCTGCTCACGTGGTTTCTCTCTCAAGAATAAATAAACATAGGGGCGCCTGGGTGGCTCAGTCGGTTAAGCGTCCGACTTCAGCTCAGGTCACGATCTTGCGGTCCTCGAGTTTGAGCCCCGCGTCAGGCTCTGGGCTGATGGCTCAGAGCCTGGAGCCTGCTTCCGATTCTGTGTTTCCCTCTCTCTCTGCCCCTCCCACGTTCATGCTGTGTCTCTCTCTGTCTCAAAAATAAATACAAACGTTAAAAAAGTTTTTTTAAAAAGAACAAATAAACATTAAAAAATTTTAATTAAAAATATATATAATACATATTTTATATAAAATATGGGAACACAGACATTCTAAATAAAATAATAAATACCCATATTTCATTATGCAGAAATAACTGCTGTATTAGGTTCCTAATGCTGCTGGAGCAAATTACCATAAACTTAGTGACTAAAACAACATGAATTGGAGTAAATGGACTTAAAGCTATTTTCACAATATAATTAAGACATTATTTTCTTTTGCCCTGCATTGCTTGCACTGAAAGCTCACAAACAACAAAACTAATCAGAACAATGATTACCTATGGGTTGCAGAGATTAACAAGAAGGTCACATGTGGGAAACTTGGGGAGTGGTTAAAATATTCTGTTCTTGTTATTGTGGTGCTGCTTAGATCAGGGTGTAGATTTGTAAATATTCATTAAATTCTATACTTAATATCTGTGCATTTCACTGTAAATGAATTTTAGCTATTTCAGAAGAAAATGAAAAAGCTTAAAAACCACAAACTCAGTATCTTACAATTCGAGAGGAGGTCAGAAATGCAAAATCAGTCTCATTAGGCTAGCATGAAGCTGTCTGCAGAGCTATATTCCTCCTGGAGGTCTAGAAAAGAGTGTTTTCTTCCCTTTTCCTGCTTTTTGAGGCTGCCTGAATTCATTGGTTCCAGGCACCTTCCTCCACCTTCAAAGCCAGCCACGTAGCATCTTCCGCACTCTCTCTGACGGCGACTCTCTGCCTGTCAGGTCCATCTTGAAAGGACTCCTCTGATCACATTGGGTCTACCTGGTGACAATAGTTCCCTGTTGACCAAATTCTAGCCAGGCTCTTCTGCACCATCTTCTTGACTAGGCCTCGACCTTGGTCTATAAAGACGTGAACAAAACACTAACACCATTTCTAACAGCTCAGGACTGTATCCCTAGGATGGCATTAGCTCCCCTTAAAGTGTTTGCCTGAGAAAATGCAAAGCTGCCACAAGAATTTAGTTTGCTCCATCCAGCACCAGAAGATGGCTCCCCTGTCTCCCAGCCTCCGTGGGAGGGGAGGAGCCTAACTTTGATAAGTGCAGGTTAACAAACCCAGATGGGTTTCACATGGACCAACCCTGTTCCTGGCTCTTCGTAACTGTTACTCCACTGACTACCAGGTCCTGGCTTACCCCTTATCCATGCCCTCATCCTCCCTTCCAAACACAGTCACTTCTGTGCACATCAGAGTTGAGTTTAGTCCACACTATTGGATTCCAATTGCAATAGTCTATCATTGGCTAAAATCAACTCTTCTTACCTTAGTGTCCAGCTTTGTTATCTTAGGAAGGGATGTGATTAAGGATCTTGAGAAAGGAGAGGTTACCCTGTATTATCCAGTGCTATCACAGGACAAAGGTGTCCTTGGGTATGGCCCGGACAAGTGTGGCTAATTGGAGAACAAGGGACAGCAGTCCCTGAAGAGGAACTTAGCAGAGAACAGTGTTAATTGTGTGGCCTGTCCACAGTAATGGTTGCAGACATGGTCATTGAATGACTGAGTGGTGGACCAAAAGGCAGGAAACTGAGTCTTTATAATGCAGACATTCACTTACTCATTTACTCATCAATATTGCAGAGGATTCGTTTATTGCAGACAACACGAGAAGCTATTAGAAAATTTCAAGTAAAAAGAAATTTTACTTGAGGGAGGACATGGAGTAGTCTACAGCCTCAGACATAAAGCTGAAGAAGCAGATGTCTCCAGAAAATGAGGGACAAAGGCAGTTCTGGGAATCTAGGCAGCAGGAACCAACAGACAGGCTCTCAAGGCTGTCTCAGCTGAGATGAATCAGCTCCAACCAATTTTCTAACCTTGTGTCCCCCACTCAAGGTTCAAAGCCCTGGGAGAGAGTCCAACTGGCCCTGCTCAGAAAACATGCCTGATCCTTGGCTAAAAGAAAGAGTAAAATAAATAATGACTCCTACATTGTTGGCCTGAGCCACTGGATGAATGATTGTGTCATCCACTAAGATGGGGAGATCTGAGGAGAATCAGATTCATTGTGAAAATCAAGAAACCTCTTTTGGCTGTGTTAATTTTGAGTTGCCTCTTAGTCATCCAAGTAGAGCTGCGGAACAGGCAGCAAGTCCAAAGCTCAGAAGAGACATCCAGAGTCCAAGGAAAAGTCCAACAAAACACAAATATGGGGAAAATCGGCTTATAGATGCTAGTTAAGCCACGACTTGAAGGGAGCATATGTGGAGAGAAATTAAATAGCTAAAAGAAAAGGGCCAAGGAGTAAAGACCCAGAGCATCCTTATAGTTCTGATGGAGAAAGAAGACTCAGGCAACCAGACAGAGAAGGAACAGCCTGGAAGCTAGGGCGAGTACGGCATCCTAGAATCTAGAGACTGTTTCACAAAGGAAGGAGTGCACACTATTTCAAGTGCCGTGGAGAGGTCAGAAATAAGGAGACAAAGACCTTGGGAAGGAAGGAGACTGCAAACTTGGGAAGATACAGATATTGTGACTTTGATAACCGCCAAGTCCAAATGATTGGACAAAGGATCAGAGGGAGTGGCTTGGTGAGAACACAGGAAGTGAGTGATGTTATTTGGGGAGGGTGGGATTAAAGTGGTTGTGTTGTGTTTTGAGATTCATCCACATCGTCATGGGTAGCAATAATGTATTGTGATTTCTCTATCATACTCCATTGTATGAATATCCCATAATTTACTTATCCATCTCACTACTGATGGATATTTGAGTGGTTTCCAGTTTGAGACTTTTACAAATAGTCCTGCTATTAACATTCTTGTTTGTATTTTTTGGTAAGCAAAAGTACATATATTTGGGGATGTAAACCTAAGAATTAAATCATTGGATCCTAGGATTCATGGGGGTTCTGCTGGCAAATGGTTTTCAAAAGAAGTTCCAATTTATACACACATCAGCAATATATGGTAATTCAGGTTGCTATAAAACCCTACCAATATTTGGTATTGTCAGTTGCTTTACAGTGTTCTAGTAAATGTGTACTGTCATCTGGTTGTGGTTTAGTTTTAACTTCCCTGGTGACTTGGGACTTTGGGCACATTTTTATATGATTGTTGGCCATTTGGAAGCCGCTTTTATAAAGTGCTTGAGTCTTGTACATCTCTTGGTTGCCTTTTCTTCTCAATGGCCCAGTTTTGAATATAATTTATTTGTCCAATCTATGACTTACCTTTCACTCTGTAAGGATATTATTATTTTTTTTTAATTTTAATGTTTATTTATTTTTGAGACAGAGAGAGAGACAGAGCACGAGCAGGGCAGGAGCAGAGAGCAGGAGACACAGAATCCAAAGCAGACTCCAGGCTCTGATCTGTCAGCACAGAGCCTGACGCGGGGCTCTAAGTCACAGACCGCGAGATCATGACCTGAGCTGAAGTCGGACGCTCAACCAACTGAGCCACCCAGGCGCCCCAGGATATTATTTTTTTAACAGTCAAAAAGCTTGGATTTAAATGTGGTATACATAGTTTATCCATCTTTTCCTCATCAGTTGTGCCTTCTGTGTCCTGTTTAGGAAATCTTTGCCTATACCAAGGTGACAATATTCTACCCTGTTTCGTAGTAACATTGCTGTTTTAACGTTTACATGTAGATCTGTCATCGAGGGTCAAGATTCACTTTTTCCCCATAAGGAAATCTAATTAACCCAACACCATTCACTGAAAAGTTTCTCCTTTTCTTATTGCACCGGAGTAACACATTTGTTGCTAGTCAAGCCACCAAATATGTACGGATTTCTAGACTTTGTTCTATTGATCTACTAATCAATACACTACACTAATCACTACAATACACTACACTACTACTAATCAATACACTAAGTGTGTACACTTACACATTTATCACACTACCTTAATTACTGTAGCTTTCTACAAGGAGCAGAATTCAGTAACATAATTCTTCTGGATTATCTTGACTGGAGTTGGCCCTTTGTAATTCAATGTAAATTTCATAATCAGCTTGTGAACTTGCATTTTATTTTATTTTTTTAATGTTTATTTTTGACAAAAAGAGAGAGAGAGAGAGAGAGAGCATAAGTGGGGGAGGGGCAGAGAGAGAGGGAGACACAGAATCCAAAGCAGGCTTCAGGCTCTGAGCTGTCACCACAGAGCCCGACACAGGGCTGGAACTCACAGACCGTGAGATCATGACCTGAGCCGAAGTCTGATACTCAACCGACTGAGCCACCCAGGCGCCCCTGTCAACTTGCATTTTAAAAGTACTGGTATTTGTAGCAGGTTACATTGAATCTAATTCAGAGAGAATTTAAAATATTAAACACGCCTGGGTGGCTCAGTTGGCTAAGCGACTGACTTCAGCTCAGGTCACAATCTCACGGTTCATGGGTTCCAGCCCCGCGTCAGTCTCTGTGTTGACAGCTCAGAGCCTAGAGCCTGCTTTGGATTCTTTGTCTCCCTCTCTCTCTGCCCCTTCTCTACTCACTCTCTGTCTCTCTCTAAATACACAAATAATTAAAATTAAAATATTTAGAGTACTCTATTGAAAAAAATTAAAAAAAAATTAAACCTTCCTTCATAAATTTTATATATATCTATGTATCTTCCTGTATATTTAGGTATCCCTTGATTTTTCTCCTGGGTTTCACTTTTTATTGTAGAGAGCTAACGTATCTGTCTTTAGATTTATGCCTATGCATATTTCCGATATGATTACAAATGGTAATTACTTATCAAAATTTTATTTTCTAGTAATTTGTTGCTTGTTTAGCAATATACAGTTGATTTTTTTCTTTTAACTTTATTTTTTATTTTTTAAAATTTACATCCAAATTGGCATATAGTGAAGCAATGATTTCAGGAGTAGATTCCTTAATGCCCCTTACTCACTTAGCCCATCCCCCCCCTCCCACAACCCCTCCAGCAACCCTCAGTTTGTTCTCCATATTTATGAGTCTCTTCTATTTTGTCCCCCTCCCTGTTTTTATATTAATTTTGTTTCCCTTCCCTTATGTTCATCTGTTTTGTCTCTTAAAGTCCTCATATGAGTGAAATCATATGTTTTTTGTCTTTCTCTGACAGACTAATTTCACTTAGCATAATACCCTCCAGTTCCATCCACATAGTTGCAAATGGCAAGATTTCCTTCTTTTTGATTGCCGAGTAATACTCCATCGTATATATGTACCACATCTTCTTTATCCATTCATCCATCAATGGACATTTGGGCTCTTTCCATACTTTGGCTATTGTTATTGTTGATAGTGCTGCTATAAACATGGGGGTGCATGTGTCCCTTCAAAATAGCACCCCTGTATCCCTTGGATAAATGCCTAGTAGTGCAATGGCTGCATCATAGGGTAGTTCTATTTTTAGCTTTTTGAGGAACCTCCATACTGTATCCAGAATGGCTGCACCAGCTTGCATTCCCACCAACAATGCAAAAGACTCCGCATCCTTGCCAACATCTGTTGTTGACTGAGTTGTTCATGTTAGCCATTCTGACAGGTGTAAGGTGGTATCTCATTGTGGTTTTGATTTGTATTTCCCTGATGATGAGTGATGTGGAGCGTTTTTTCATGTGTCGGTTGGCCATCTGGATGTCTTCTTTAGACAAGTGTCTATTCATGTTTCTGCCCATTTCTTCATTGGATTATTTGTTTTTTGGGTGTTGAGTTTGATAAATTCTTTATAGATTTTGGATACTAACCCTTTATCTGATATGTCATTTGCAAATATCTTCTCCCATTCTGTCGGTTGCCTTTTAGTTTTGCTGATTGTTTCCTTCACTGTGCAGAAGCTTTTTATTTTGATGAGGTCCCAGTAGTTCCTTTTTGCTTTTGTTTCCCTTGCCTCCAGAGACGTGTTGAATAAGAAGTTGCTGCGGCCAAGATCAAAGAATTTTTTGCCTGCTTTCTCCTCGAGTTTTTTGATGGCTTCCTGTCATACATTGAGGTCTTTCATCCATTTTGAGTTTCTTTTTGTGTATGGTATAAGAAAGTGGTCCAGGTTCATTTTTCTGCATGTCGCTGTCCAGTTTTCCCAGCACCACTTGCTGAAGAGACTGTCTTTATTCCACTGGATATTCTTTCCTGCTTTGTCAAAGATTAGTTGGCCATACGTTTGTGGGTCCATTTCTGGGATCTCTATTCTATTACATTGATCTGAGTGTCTGTTCTTGTGCCACTACCATACTGTCCTGATGATTACAGCTTTGTAGTATAGCTTGAAGTCTGGGGTTGTGATGCCTCCTGCTTTGGTTTTCTTTTTCAAGATTGCTTTGGCTATTCGGGGTCTTTCTTGGTTCCATACAAATTTTAGGATTATTTGTTCTAGCTCTGTGAAGAATGCTGGTGTTATAGGGATTGCATTGAATATGTAGATTGCTTTGGGTATTATCGACATTTTAACAATATTTGTTCTTCCTATCCAGGAGCATGGAATCTTTTTCCATTTCTTTGTGTCTTCTTCAATTTCTTTCATATGCTTTCTACAGTTTTGAGTGTATAGATTTTTCACCTCTTTGGTTAGATTTATTCCTAGGTATTTTATGGTTTTTTGTGAAACTATAAATGGGATCGATTCCTTGACTCCTCTTTCTGTCACTTCATTGTTGGTGTATAGGAATGCAACTGATTTCTGTGCATTGATTTTATATCCTGCAACTTTGCTGAATTCATGAATCAGTTCTAACAGTTTTTTGGTGGAATCTTTAGGGTTTTCCATGTAGAGTATCATGTCATCTGTGAAGAGTGAAAGTTTGACCTCCTCCTGGCTGATTTGGATGCCTTTTATTTCTTTGTGTTGTCTGATTGCAGAGGCTAAGACTTCCAATAGTATGTTGATTAACAGTGGTGAGACTGGACATCCCTGTCTTGTTCCTGACCTTAGGGGGAAAGCTCTCAGTTTTTCCCCATTGAGGATGATATTAGCGTTGGGTCGTTCATAATATGGCTTTTATGATCTCGAGGTATGATCCTTCTATATCTACTTTCTTGAGGGTTTTTATCAAGAAGGCATGCTGTATTTTGTCAAACACTTTCTCTGCATCTATCGAGAGGATCATATGGTTCTTGTCCTTTCTTGTATTGATGTGATGAATCACGTGAATTGTTTTGCAGATAATGAACCAGCCCTGTATCCCAGGTATAAATCCTGCTTGGTCGTGGTGAATAATTTTTTTAATGTATTGTTGGATCCAGTTGGCTAATATCTTGTTGAGAATTTTTGCATCCATGTTCATCAGGGAAATTGGTCTATAGTTCTCCTTTTTAGTGGGGTCTCTGTCTGGTTTTGGAATCAAGGTAATGCTGGCTTCATAGAAAGAGTTTGGAAGTTTTCCTTCCATTTCTATTTTTTGGAACAGTTTCAAGAGAATAGGTATTAACTCTTCTTTAAATGTTTGGTAGAATTCTCCTGGAAAGCCATCTGGTCCTGGACTCTTGTTTTTTTGGCAGATTTTTGATTATAATTCGATTTCCTTACTGGTTTTGGTTCTGTTCACATTTTCTATTTCTTCCTGTTTCAGTTTTGGTAGTGTATATGTTTCTAGCAATTTGTCCATTTCTTCTAGATTGCCCGTTTTATTGGCATATAATTGCTCATAATATTCTCTTATTATTGTTTTTATTTCTGTTGTGTTGGTTGTGATCTCTCCTCTTTCATTCTTGATTTTACTTATTTGGGTCCTTTCCTTTTTCTTCTTGATCAAACTGGCTAGTGGTTTATCAGTTTTGTTAATTCTTTCAAAGAACCAGCTTCTGGTTTCATTGATCTGTTCTACTGGGTTTTTTTTGGTTTCAACACCATTAATTTCTGCTCTAATATTTATTATTTCCTGTCTTGTGCTGGTTTTGGGTTTTATTTGCTGTTCTTTTTCCAGCTCCTTAAGGCGTAAGTTTAGGTTGTGTATCTGAGATCTTCCTTCCTTCTTTAGGAAGGCCTGGATTGCTATATACTTTTCTCTTATGACCACCTTTGCTGTGTCCCAGAGGTTTTGGGTTGTGGTTGCTATCATTTTCATTGACTTCCATATACTTTTTAATTTCCTCTTTAACTGCTTGGTTAGCCCATTCATTCTTTGGTAGGATGTTCTTCAGTATCCAAGTATTTGTTACCTTTCCAAATTTTTTCTTGTGGTTGATTTCAAGTTTCATAGCATTGTGGTCTGAAAATATGCACGGCATGATCTCAATATTTTTGTGCTTACTTAGGGTTGATTTGTGTCCCAGTATATGATCTATTCTGGAGAACGTTCCATGTGCACTGGAGAAGAATGTATATTCTGTTGCTTTAGGATGAAATGTTCTGAATATATCTGCTAAGTCCATCTGGTCCAATGTGTCATTCAAAGCCATTGTTTCCTTGTTGATTTTTTGCTTACATGATCTGTCCATTGCTGTGAGTGGGGTGTTGAAGTCTACTATTATGGTATTACTATCGATGAATTTCTTTATGTTTGTGATTGATTTATATATTTGGGTGCTTCTACTTTTGGCACATAAATGTTTACAATTGTTAGGTCTTCTTGGTCTATAGACTCCTTGATTGTGATATAATGCCCTTCTGCATCTCTTGATACAGTCTTTGTTTTAAAGTCTAGATTGTCGGGGCGCCTGGGTGGCTCAGTCAGTTGAGCATCTGACTCTTGATTTCGGCTCGGGTCATGATCTTGCGGTTTGTGGGTTCGAGCCCCATGTCGGGCTCTGTGCTGACAGCACGGGTCCTGCTTGGGATTCTCTCCCTCCATCTCTCTCTCTCTCTCTGTTCCTTGGCTTGCTTTCTCTCTCTCTTCCAATCTCAAAATAAATAAACATTTAAAAAAAAAAAGTCTAGATTGTCTGATACAAGTATGGCTACTCCGGCTTTCTTTTGTTGACCATTAGCATGACAGATGGTTCTCCATGCCCTTATTTTCAATCTGTAGGTGTCTTTAGGTCTAAAGTGGGTCTCTTGTAAACAGCACATAGATGGATCTTGTTTTCTTATCCATTCTGTTACCCTATGTCTTTTGATTGGAGCATTGAGTCCATTGATGTTTAGAGTGAGTACTGAAAGATATGAATTTATTGCCATTATGATGCTTGTAGAGTTGGAGTTTGTGGTGGTGTTCTCTGGTCCTTTCTAATCTTTTGTTGCTTTTGGTGTCTATTTATTTATATATATATTTTTTCATCTTTTCTCCCCTCAGAGAGTCCCCCTTAAAATTTCTTGCAGGGCTGGTTTAGTGGTCACAAACTCCTTTAATTTTTGTTTGTCTTGGAAACTCTTTATCTCTCCTATTTTGAATGACAGCCTTGCTGGATAAAGAATTCTTGGCTGCATATTTTTCTGATTCAGCACACTGAATGTATCCTGCCACTCCTTTCTGGCCTGCCAAGTTTCTGTAGATAGGTCTGCTGCAAACCTGATCTGTCTTCCCTCGTAGGTTAGGGACTTTTCTCCCCTTGCTGCTTTCATGATTCTCTCCTTGCCTGAGTATTTTGTGAATTTGACTATGATATGCCTTGTTGATGGTCGGGTTTTGTTGAATCTAATGGGAGTCCTCTGTGCTTCCTGGATTTTGAGGTCTGTGTCTTTCCCCAGGTTAGGAAAGTTTTCTGCTATGATTTGCTCACATAACCCTTCTACCCCTGTTTTTTCCTCTTCCTCCTCTGGGATCCTTATGATTCTAATGTTGTTCCTTTTTAATGAGTCACTGATTTCTCTAATTCCAAAATCATGCTCTTTTGCCTTAATCTCCCTCTTTTTTTCTGCTTCCTTATTCTCTACAAGTTTGTCCTCTATATCGCTGATTCTCTGTTCTGCCTCATCCATCCTTGCCACCGCTGCATCCATCCGTGATTGCAGCTCAGTTATAGCATTTTTAATTTCATTCTGGCTATTTTTTTACTTCTTTTATCTCTGCAGAAAGGGATTCTAATCTATTTTTGACTTCAGCTACTATTCTTATTATCGTGATTCTAAATTCTGGTTCAGACATCTTGCTTGCATTTGTGTTGGTTAAATCCCTGGCTGTCGTTTCTTTGTGCTCTGTCTTTTGGGGTGAATTCCATCATTTTATCATTTTGAAGGCAGAAAAGGAATTAATGAGGTAGAAAAATTGAAATAAAAAAATTAAAATTAAAAATATTAAAATTAAAAATTAAAACACACACACACACACAAATTGAAGAGATGATGATAGATCCTAGGTGTGTTTTTGTCTGGGTGTTGAAAGTGGTTTGACAGATTAGAGAAACAAAAATAAAAGGGGGGAGGGGAAAAAAAAGGAAATCGTTTGAGAATTTGAAAAAATGAATATACTAAAGTAGACTAAAATGAGATGATGTGGGTAAAATAGAATTTGAAAAAATATACACAAAAGTAGAGAATATAGTAGAAAAAAATTAACAAAAATATTTTTAATAAAAATTAAAAAGAAATATGAATTTTTTCATTTTATGTATTTAAGAAAAAAGAAAAGAAATGAAAAAGAGAAAAAAGAGAAAAAAAGAAAAAAAGAAAAAAAAGAAATCATTGGAAAATTTGAAAAAGTGAATACACTGTAGTAGACTGAAATAAAATGGTGAGAGTAAGATAGAATTTGAAAAAATTTACATAAAAGCAAAAAATATAGTAATAAAAATTAAATAAAAATATTTTTAAAAGAAATTGAAAGTAAAAATGAAGTTTTTCTCTTTCTGTATTGAAGAAAAAGAAAAGAAATGAAAGAGAAAAAAAGAAAAATAAAGAAAAAAGAAACTGTGAAAATTTGAAAAGGTGAGTATACTGAAGTAGACTAAAATAAAATGATGGAAGTAAAGTAGAATTTGAAAAAATTCACAAAAATGTAAAAAATGTAGTAATAAAAATTAAAGACAGATATTTTTAATAAAAATTGAAAATAAAAATGAGTCTTTTCTCTTTCTGTATTCAAGAAAAAGAAAAGAATTGTAAAAGAGAAAAAGGAAAAAGAGGAAAAAAAAGAAAAAAGAAAAAATGTTGAATAGATGAACCTGCTAACAGATTGAAGTAGGACTGAAATTGCTTCATTTTCCCCTAGAGGTCAGTCCATGTAGCTCTTTATAGTCCATAAATTAAGCTGGTGGTGAGGTTGTGTTCTTGAAGAGCAAAGTTGGCCCAGTTGGGCAGGGCTTGGTGTAACAGCTCTGCTGTCCCCTAGATGGCGCTGCTAGCCTACTGGGGTGGATTGTTGTGGTGCTAGTACGTGCGCATGCAAGTGAGTGGTGAAAATGGCGCCACCCAGCTACCCAGTCTGTTCTCCCGTATCAGCAATCGCGCACTGGTCCTCCATCTTCAACTCTCATCCCCTCCCCGCTTTTCCACTCTCAGTGACCAGGCCCCAGGCAGTACCTCTCTCCCAAGTTTTGTCTCAGATGTGGCTTTTCCCCTGGCCCCTTACTTCCGAAGGACTGCAGCTTTGACCGGTTCCGCCCCTCTGTGGAAGGGCCTCACTAAGCAATGGCCGAATGAGCAATGGCCGAATGTCGGCTGCACCCAGGAACACCCGCTGGACCCTGCTGTTGCTGGTGCCCCGAGACTGCAGCTAGGTGCCAGGTCGCCCCCAAAAAGATCGTGAGACAGTGTAGCAGCAGCGTTTCAGGGATTATGGAAAATCACAACACACATCTGACACCAGGCTTCACCCTTAATGACCTTGCCCCAGCACCAGCGAGTGTGGCTGCCTTCCGGGGTCTGCTGGGACCATGTGGCTTCAACAGTCTCTACCAAATGTCCTTCCAGCAGTGGAACCACTTTAACCCATGTGGCCAGAGAACCTCCAGACCGCGCTCTGTTCCTGAGGGTTCACGTTTCCTGCCAGAGCACTGCCACCTATTGAGCTGCGGAGTTGCAGCCTTTCCGTGCCCCTTGTTTACAGTCTTAATGGAATTTAAACCCTCTCCTTTCTCCCTTTTTAGTTTAGTCCCTGCGGCTGTTTCCAATTTTCCACTTTCTCTCCAGCTGCTTTTGGGGAGGGGTGCTTTTCCCGTATGCTCCCCCCTCCAGTCTTCATCCTCTCTCTGCCTGCAAAAGGGGTTCCCTACCTTTCATGGCTTCTTGCTCCCCAAGTTCAGCTCTTCGTGTTGTGTACCTGCTGAATTCTGTGGTTCAGTTTGTGCAGATTGTTGTGTTAATCTTCCAATCCATTTTCTAGGTGTGTAGGATGGTTTAGTGTTGGTCTGTCTGTATTTCATGGACACGAGACACACAAAAAGCTTCCATGCTGTTCTGCCATCTTGGCTCCTCCTACAGTTGATTTTTAATATTGACTTTGTGTCCTGTGAACTTGCTAAATTCTCTTACTAATTCTGATCATTAGGCTGTATATTCTTATGGATTTTCCATATTTACAATCATGTCATTAACTAATAATGACAGTTTATCTTCTTCCTTTCCCATTTTGATACTTTTATATTCACACTTACTGCATTTGCATTGAGAAGTGTTGGATATAGTAGACATCCTTGTCTGTTTGTTCTCATTTCATGGGGGGTTTTCAAGATTCTAAGATTTCATATGATGTTTGCTTTAGGCTCTTTGTAGATAATGTTCATCACAATAAGGAAGTTTTCTTTCAGTCCTAGTTTGTTAGAAGTTTTTATCTACTATAATTTGTCTAATGTGTTTTCTATTGAGATCATTTCTATGATGTGCTGAAGTAAATTAATTGATTTGCAAATCTGAAAATGAGCTTCTTAAAATAAACCCTACTTGTTCACGTACTATTAAAATAAATGCTCGTTGGTCATGTTCTATTATCTTTTTGTATATATCATCAGATACTATAATATGGATTTTTTAAACATTTTGTATGTTTATTTTCTTATTTGTATGTTGTTATTTATAAATATTTTGTGTTTTTCATATTTATATATTATTTTTATTGATATTATTGTTAAATATATTTAAATTTTTTAATTGTTAAATATACACACACACACATTTTAGATGTGCATACACAAGTCTGGGCACAGAGTAGGAGCCCATTGGAAGGAAAGAATGGATAATGTGGGGAAGAATGGGGAGGAATGCCAGAGTGAGCTCCTGAAGATGGTGAGCTGGCTGTGACGGGGGCTCAGGTAATGAGCTGGCCTTAGGTAGAAGTGGGGCACTGCTTTCACTGTGTTAGGAGAGAAGGAAGAGTATGTAAGTGTACAGATTTGTAGGCTGGTAGATTTGTTGGTGGGCAGATGAAGGAGTTCTTGTGTCATTCCGGCTGTGACCCGTGAGGTCATCAATTGAGAAGGAGGACTGGGCATAGTATGGGAGACTGTGAGGAGAGAAGTTGCCGGGTGAATGAATGTCTGAAATTAATAGAGGATTGGAATAAGATTTTCTAAGTAGCCATGTGACACCTGTGGTTATAAATTTAAAGTGAATCCAGCTTTGTGTTGTTCTCCTGAGAGTGCACATAATAGATGTTAGTTTTCTGCTCTTTTCATTTCTTTTATGTCTTCAAAAGTGTATTTATTTATTTTGAGAGAAAGAACATGAGTAGAGAGAGGGCAGAGGGAAAGAGAGGATCCCACACTGACAGCACAGAGCCCAACATGGGGCTCGAACCCATGAACCAGGAGATCATGACCTGAGCCAAAATCATGAGTTCGTTGCTTAACTGACTGAGCCACCCAGTTGCCCCTTGCTGCTGTTTTAATACAGGTATATTTAATCAAGATTGGAGTTTAATTGAGGGCAGTATCCTCACTATACCAAAGTTTGATAAAGTGAAAAGTATATTTTTGGAAGTAGATTTCTTGATTTCTTGCCCAAAACAAAAAAATAGAAAGTGATGGAAAATCTGGGCTCCAAATCCCACCCCCCAAATTCTCTAAGACCTTCAGTGTTAACTTATATTTTATCAGAATATATTTTAATGGAATATTTGTTATATTTATTAGAATATTAGATTATATAATTTATATAGAATATTTTATTAGAATATTATTTATATATTCATCATGACTTCTAGTGCTCTAAAACCAATTTAAAAAATTTAAAGAGCCATTTAACCTGATAAATGGTATGGGTGATGTGGAACAAAATCACCGATTATAACTGAATATTCTCCAGTTTGAGAAAAAAAAAAAAAACATAATGCCCCTCCCTGCTTCTCTGGTAGAGTTCCAGCCGCTGGATATCAGAATAGAGATGGATAGAAAAGCCCCATGAGATGAGGGTAGAGGCAGAAAGATCCAAACATTTCTGAAGATGCAGTTGGTCTGGTTAGACTATAAACACTAGTCAGGTGAAGGCAAGTGGGCAGTAGTAAAAATGGAGAGGCTGGGGGAGCCTGGGTGGCTTAGTCAGTTAAGCATCCAACTCTTAGTTTCAGTTCAGGTCATGATCTTGTGGTTCATGAGTTCAAGCCTCGCATTGGGCTCTTGGCTGGTGGTGCAGAGCCTGCTTGGGATTCAATCTCTCCCCCTCTCTCTGCCCTTCCCCCACTCACTCTCTCTCAAGTAAATAAACTTTAAGAAAATGAAGAGGCTAGAAGGAGGGCATGAAGGGCACAAATAAGAATTTCCATGTTGGGTGGCAGTGCCGAGAAGCCCTCCTCTTGCCCTGCAGTTATGAGACAAGGGAACCTGGTCAGTGAGGAGACATTGCTTTTCTGGCTAGACAGGCAGAGACAATAACTTGTGCCAGATGAACTTTTCCTCTCTCCACTTCATCCCCTCTGGGAAACAGCCAGTCAGAATGTGTGACTCAGCACATCCTAGACCTCTCAGCACAGTTAGGACCTCTGCAGCCACTCTCTGAATCACAAGTGGCCATTTGTGATCCCATCGATGACCCAAACTCATCCCACTAGACTGTCTATGAAATCGGTTGCATGAAGCACAAAAAGTTTTAATTTGCATCATTTTTTTTCCCTTTGGATCCCTGATAAATTCTATAGGTAAAAGTTTGATTTAATTGTTCCTCATTATCATCTGAACTTGTGTCTTGGCTTTTTCTTTTTATATAAGTAACAAATGGTGTTATTCCCCTTTGCCTGTTTACTGGCTATGTCATTCTCTGAGGTAACTGTCTCAAGAGATTCTGTAGAAAATAATAATAGCCAAAATTTCCCTAGGGAAACTTCATAAATAACATCTCCAGAGCCAGTACAAATGAGCTGACAGATCAGAAAGTAGCATTCAAAGCTCTATCCAGAGAAAGGTCAGGGCTTGAGGAACATTCACGAGTATACCAGAATATCAGGAAAATAATCTCAAGCTGTTGGGTGTGATTTTTAAAAATCATCCACCATGTTTTTCATTGTGTAAATTGTAGATTTTTGCTGATTTTTGCTCATTTTATTTGAGACTGTCATCTATGATTCCAAGCAGACAAATACGTGTGTTACATTGTCTGAGGCTATCCTGACACCCACCCGCCCCCTGTCCATCAATCAAAAGTACGTCCTCTGTCAGCGTCTATCCTAGTATCCTGCACTTTTCTTTCATGGCCTCTACCACATTTATGACTACATATTTGTTGTGCAAATATTATTTATCTCTTATAGATCATTAGCTTTAAGGATAGGGAAACCATGTTCCTTGGTTTCGTTCTTTACTCTCAGCACCTTGTGTAAGTAAAGATATAATAAATATTTGTAAAATGGCCGCTGACTAAACAAGTCCTCCTTCTGTACCAAGTTGTATTCCAGAGGTCGCTGATGGAAGCTGAGATGAGCAGAACACAAATTCTTCAAATTGTTCAGCCAAATAACAAATTCAGGCCAAAAAATATATTGATGGTTATAATACAATATAACACAATGAAACCATTCATACTTAGGTTTCTGGAGTGTTCTATAAAGAAATGGCAGACTGCTGCAGAAGTCCAAAGAGGGGAACACAGAGGGGTAACGTTTATGTTTGGCAAGAAGAAGTCAAGAAATTCTGAGGTAGAGGGGACATGAACCCAAACCCAGAGTCTTTATGTCTCCTGAGATGTACATAGAAGTTTCTTGGGACTAAAAAGGAAGTTTCCATGAGTATTTATTATAGCTATTTGAAGGTAGTTGCCTCAGATTCATTCTAACTACTGCCTAAAAGATCTACATAAACTCCCAATTACCCATGTTTATAAATTTAAGATACATGAGTGTTTAACCTGGATACACTGTACACACAACATATAAAGAGTGGATGAGGTCATTTATGGATGTTTTGATGAAGATGTGGAAGGTGTGGGTTTTTCCTTGAAGAACTTTATAAGACTACTTATGAGCCAGAGAAAAATCACTTCATAAATGAATTTCAAATCTTCTTCCCCTACTGCTAGGTTTTTCTGAAGTTGCATATACCAGCATATGTGTGTAATATCTTTATTTTCCTTTTGTGGTTGTGTCAATCCTTTTTTAAATATATCCTTTTTCTGTTCACTAAGCATCTGCCCTATAATGCATATGGTAGTATAACATTGCTCTTTTCCTCACCTTGTCACCATAATATATCTTAGAAATCTTTTCAGATCAGAATATATAGATCTGCCTCATTTTTTAAATTGTTGCGCCATCTGTAGTATGAGTTTACCGTGATTTATTCACTTGCTCCCCTGCTGACAGGCATGCAAATTGTTTTTTATTTTATATGCTGTAATGAGTGTTCCTGTAAGTAAATCGTGTTATGATTTTTCAAGTGTATCCACAGTGAAAGTTCCTGGCAATGAAAGTACAGGGTCAAAAACCATGTGGGATTTTTTTGTTTTTTTTTTCATTTTGGTTTTGAAGAGATGTTTCTAAGATGTCTTCACAGGAGCTTCCACCAAATTGGCCTCCATCAGAGCATAAGAGAGCATCCATTTCCCCTGTCCTTGCCCGCCATTACTCTCCTCAAACCTTGATGGAAGTGTTCTCACTCTGATACATTAATGACTAAAAGTTGTCTGTACTTATTTGGATTGTAAATTCACTTCCTCTAAATCTATAGCAGAGAGAATTTACGTTGTTGTTTCGAGTTGGTTCCAGTGTTATCCAAACCATTAATCTTTCTTGACCCCAGCCTGTCATCCATGCTGTGGCATTTCAGTTGCACACACACACACACACACACACACACACACAGCAACAACTGGGTATGGTTTCTGTCAACTACTGAAATCAGGCTTGTGTACACTTTGGACTTTCTGTGTTGTCATGGCAAATGAATGAGGTGAAATAATACTGTTTGGTTTTATTTTTTTTCCTGAATTTCACACTAGATACACTTAGGAAAATTGCTACAGAGCCACAAGAGGAGAAATAGGATGGGCCATTACTCCAAAGACACATTTTAAAATTCTGATCCATACTTAACGACTGGGACAGTGTACCCTAACCTCCTCTTGACCCATTGCTGATGGAGCTCTTCTCACAAAAGCTAATGCTCTTCCCAAACTGTGAAAAGCCCGCTGTGAGTACTCCCTTCAGAGTCTAAAAAAACACAGATTAATTGTTCTACCTGGCCAATGATCACAAACGTCTCACCAGTGGAATGAGACTACCCAAGAGGCATACAAATTGAATTCTGGAAGTTGACTCGAAGGGCATTTACATTTTTTTTTAACGTTTATTTATTGTTAAGAGACAGAGAGAGACTGGCCGTGAGCAGGGGAGGGACAGAGAGAGAGGGAGACACAGAATCTGAAGCAGGTTCCAGGTTCCAAGCTGTCAGCACAGACAGCCCCAACATGGGTCTCGAACTCACAAACTGAGAGCTCATGACCTGAGCCGAAGTCAGACACTTAACCAACTGAGCCACCCAGGCGCCCCAAGGCATTTAAATAATTATTCTATTCCCTGGCAGGATTTTATGGTAAGCTTTGGATGCTTTTTGTTTCGTCAACTTCACTGGCTCTTGTTCACACAGTATGTGTGTTAATTGTGTGGATTTGGATGCAATCCTGCCTCCACAATTTCCTAACGTGTGATTCTTGAACAAATATATAACTTCTCTACACCATCATCCTTTTTTCCTATACTCGCTGTCCTTTTTAAAAGTAACAATTTTATTGAGGTATATTTTACATGTCATAAAATTCACTCACTTCAAGGGAATCATTCAGTGATCTTTAGCAATTTTAGGGAGTAGTACAATAATTGCTATAAATTGATTTCTGAATCTTTTCATCCTCCCAGTAGGATTGCTTGTACCCATTTAGAGTTAATCCCATGCCCCACCCTGAGCCCCAGGCAGTTACTAATCTGTTCTCTGTATCTATACATTGGCCCATTCTGGCAATTTCATGTAAGTGACATTACAAATAAGTAATCTCTTGTGATAGGCTCCTTTTCACAAAGCATTATGTTCATGAGGCTCATCCGTGTTATAGAATGTGCTAGTGGCTCATTCCTCATTAGTGCGGAAATCTATTCCGCTAGATGAATATGCCTCATTTTGTCTGTCCATTCACCAGTTAATGAATAGTTAGCTTTTCTCTAGTTCTTGGCAATTCCAAATAAGGCTGCAACAAATATTTGTGTACAGGTCTTTTCATGGAAATATGTTTTACTTTTCTTGCTTAGATATCTTGGAGTAGAATTGCTAGGTGAAATGGTAGTACTATGTTTAACTTTTTGAGAGACTCACAAACTGCCTTCCAAAGTGATTGCACCATTTACATTTCACCAGAGGTGTATGAGGGTTCCCTTTTCTCTGCATCCTAAACCAACATTTCTTATCATCTCTTATTTATTGTAGCCATTCAGATAGGCATGACATTTGTGATTTTAATTTCCATTTTTCTACTTCCTAATGATATTGACCATCTTTTCATGTGTATTTTCCTTAGTGAAATATCTGTTCATGTCTCTTCCCATTTTTTGATTGGCTTGTCTTATTATTGAGTTGTAATAGTCCTTTGTAAATTCTGGATATAATTCTTTATTGGTTATATATTTTGCAGATCTTTCCTCCTACTCTGTTGCTTGCCTTTTCATTTTCTTAATGGTGTCTTTTGAAGTGCAAAAGTTTTGAACTGTGGTAATGTCTAATTCATCAATTTTTTAATGGATGGATTCATTTAATTTTTTAATTTTTTAATGTCCAAACACCATTTGTTAAACCAACTCTCCTTTCCCAGTACTTTTGCCAAAAATCAATGGACTATGAAACTTTATCTCTCGACTCATAATTCTGTTCCATTGACCTATATGTCTATCCTATGGCAGTACCACACTGTCTTAACAAGTATAGCTTTATAGGACATTTAGAGATTGGAAAGGTAAAGTCTTCTGGATTTTTCCTCTTCAAAATTATCTTGGCTATTCTAGATATTTTGCCGTTCCTTGTAAATTTTAGGAACTGCTTGTCAATTTATGCAAAAAGAAAAAGCTTGTGGCAGTTTGATAGGAATTGCCTTGATTCTATAGATCAATTTGGGCATAACTGAAATTTTAGCAATATTTGAGTCTTTCAATCCATGAACATGGAGTATTTAGTTATTTAGAACTCTTTAATTTTCCTAAGCAAAGTCTTGTACAAAATTTCCTAAATTTATTCCAAAGCATTTTATTGTTTTTGAAACTTTTGTGAATGCAGTTGTACTTAATTTCATTTTCATACTGTTTATTGCTTATTTAGAAAAATATAATTGATTTTTGCATATCAATCTAGTACTCTGCAACCTTACATATTTTATTTTTTCTAATAGTTTTTCATGGTTTCCTTATGATTTTCTATGCAGAATCATGTTGTATGTGATTAAAAGTAGTTTTGTTTCCTCCTTTCTGATATGGATGTCTTTTACTGATTTATTATTATTATTATTATTATTATTATTATTATTATTATTATTTTTCTTTTAGCTAGTTACACTGGCTAGAATTTCCAGTACTACACTAAATAGAAGTGACAGCAGATGATTTTGCTTTCCCTCTGATGCCAGAGGTAAAGCATTCAGTCTTTCCCAATAAGTATCATGGTCACTGTAGGTTTTATCACAGATGCCCTATATCAGATTAAGGAAGCTCTCTTTTATTTCAAGTTCATTAAAAGTGTTTATCATGAATCAGTGTTGTATCTTGTGAAATGCTTTTCCTGTATTTATTGGGATGATCATATGTTTTGTCCTTTATTTTATTAATATGTTGTATTATATTAATTGATTTCCAGGTGTTAATCTCATTTGGCCATGGTGTAGAATTTTTTTAGTATGTTGATGGATTTGGTTTGCTATTTTTTTTTTTTTGAGGATTAAACGTGACTCCTTAGGATCAATAAAAATGGGGAAATGATACTATTTACCTCATATGTTTGTAGTAACAAATGTATTAACACACAAAGTACCTAACATGGTATCAGACACATAGTAAAAGTTCAATTAACGGGAACCATGTTGCTTAGACCATTGGCAGTAAATGTCTTCGTATAATTGCCTCTTATAAAATAATAGGAAACAGCTGCATAAAATTAATCTGCTTCATACCAGAGCTATATTTAATATTCATGGATGGAAAGAGAAAGGTAATTAAAATAAGAGCTAACAGTTACCCATTACAAGCTATCTTCCAGGCACTGTTTTAAGTACTTAATATATATTAACTCGCTTAATCTTCCCGATATCCCTATGAGGTATGTACCATTATACATGGGGATGGTGAGGGCTTTTCTAACTTGTTCCAGTTATAAAGACATTAAGAGGAAGACCTGGGATTTGGACACAAGCAGTCTGGCCCCAGGGCCATGTTTTTACTACTATGTTATGTGCCATGTTTTATGCTAATTACTTTACAAACATCATATCTAATATACTCTTTGCCACATGGTACATAAAATTACTACCAATGTGCAGATATCTTCTCTGAGTTTGTTTCGTTTAACAGATTTGCTCCAAATTCACATGTGATATTTAAGCCCAACCGTAATGACACATATTTTCTAACTGTGTTTTGGGTTTTTAATTAATTCTTCCTTTGATGAATAAATCGCTATCTTTTTTTCTCCAAAACCTGAGAACTTTTAGAAGTGATAACTAATGTCAGGAATTCACTTCCCTTGCTTTTCTAGATAATACGAGCAGAACTGACCCCTGCTCAGGTAGAGTCTGAATAGGGATTTGGCCTTAAGCAGCAGGTTTTCCTAGGGTCACATTTTTCAAACTTTTTTGACTGCAACCCCTAGAAAGAAATATATTTTTCATTACAACCCAGTAGATATACCCACAGAGACGCACATTATATTCACAAAAACAAAAGTTTCATAGACAATGTTTAGTCGTACATGTTAACAACATTTTTTTCCTATGCTTTACAGTCTACTTTATTTCTTCAAAAAAAAGTGCTTGTTAGAACCCACAGAACTGATTTCACAACCATTAATGGGTTATAAGCCACAATTTGAAAAACACTGCATTGGAAATATTTTAGATCTCTTCCAATGCTCAGATTCCAGTTTATCTCAAGATGGCTTCCATGAGACACCTTTAGGCATATGAGTGACTTCTTTGAACTTAATTGGTAACCATGCTAATTTCTAAAAATAGAACGTAGGGAATGTATATCAGACACACCCAAAACTTGTGTTTTAATCTTATCTCCTTCCTTTCTTTAGTTCATTTATTAACTTGTTATTTTTCTCTACAACTATTTATAGAGGGTACATTTCAGGCAGTGTCCAGGTACTAAGGAGTCAAGGATGAGTAAAAGCAGGACTGCATCCTGATGGCATTGTGGGAATGAAGACATTCAATTCAAAAGCATACAAGAAAATATTTTCAAATTATGCTAAATTCTGTGAACAAGAATATGGTATTGTATATAACAGGAGGACCTGATTAAATATGGAGTGTCAGAAATGTCTCTCCAAGAAGTGTCACTTGGGCTGAGGGTGAAAGATGAAGAGAAAAGAACCAGGCCACTGACAACATCATGAAGATAGGCACAAGCCACACAACATCACAGTCTTCTAAGGCGGAAGAGAGAATGAACTAGTAGGGGAGGAATGGAAGAGAAAGATCTAAAGAGAAGTCTGAAAAAGTAAACAGAGACACACCATGCAGGATCCTACAGACCATGGAAAGAGGTGAAAGGGCTTTATGAGGCGGGATGATGCAAGACTCATGACATAAAAATAGAACTAGGGTGTAGAGAATGGATTGGGGAGGTCCAAGGTGGTACAGTGAGACCTAGGAAGAGCTATTGTAGTTGTCTGGGTCAAACATGATGGAACAGGGCTAACTAGGTGGTAGCCTTCTGCTACATATTCCAGTGAGTGCCCTGCACTTATTCCAGTGAGTGCCCTGCAATGCATTTCACATTCATTGGGACCAGACTTAATAATTTTGGAGCTGGGGCGCCTGGGTGGCGCAGTCGGTTAAGCGTCCGACTTCAGCCAGGTCACCATCTCGCGGTCCGTGAGTTCGAGCCCCGCGTCGGGCTCTGGGCTGATGGCTCGGAGCCTGGAGCCTGTTTCCGATTCTGTGTCTCCCTCTCTCTGCCCCTCCCCCGTTCATGCTTTGTCTGTCTCTCTCTGTCCCAAAAATAAAAATAAAAAACGTTGAAAAAAAATTTAAAAAAATAAATAAATAAAATAATTTTGGAGCTGTCTGCTAAGAAATGAAAGTCATAAAAATGCAACAGCGAGTCTCTGTGATAAATGGGCAAGGCAAAAGAAAGCTCTCACTCTTTTATTAATAAATACCAGACTACGATATGAACTTGCATATTCTAGTTATCACCAAACTGTATCATGCCCACCTATTTTCCTGGATATGGTTCTGGAAAATCAAATACTTATCTTCCCTTTCTCTGAGAGTTTTTAAGATCTGTCTGAAGGGCTTCAGATCTCATATGCTGCAGGAGAAACATGATTTAAAAAAAAAATTTTTTTACATTTTTATTCTTGAGAGAGAGAGAGAGAGAGCATGCACGTGCGAGTGGGAGAGAGGCAGAGAGGGAAGGAGACACAGAATCCGAAGCAGGCTCCAGGCTCTGAGCTGTCAGAACAGAGCCTGACGCGGGGCTTGAACTCACGAACTGTGAGATCATGACCTGAGCCGAAGTCGGAGGCTTAACCGACTGAGCCACCCAGGCACCCCGAGAAAGATGATTTTTAACAGCCAAAATGACTCCATGATTAAATAAATTTAATGTTGCCTCTTGCCTGGGCTTCTTCTTTCTTTGATTAATAATCCCTTGCACAGTAGAACACTGTTGCTAACTCGCCATGCCTGGCACCTTTATCAGTCTGTTCTTGAAATAAAAATAACTAAAGTCTCCGTAAAAGCAGTTTGTTCATCAGGGCAAATTTAATAATATCATCGCCCCTACTTAGAGTTAAGCGGAGTGATGGGAGAGGCGTCCTTAGGTATGTCGCTCGGTTTCTCACCTCCACCTGCCTCCCATGGGGAGCCGAACAGTCAACAGCTGACCTGTGTGGTAGCCTGTCCATATAGGCTGTTTCCCTTGGCATCTAGTTATGTTTATGGCTAGTGCTCTCTTCTCCTTTTTTTGATACCCAGGCCTCGCCCATCTTACCACCCCTACCCCACTTGCCTCCTAACCCAACAGACTTGCTCATATCCCATGAGGGATCATCATTTCCGTTTCATTAACTGAGAGCAGCCTAAGGTGCAACAGGTCCCAGGCACGATTAGGTGTTAATTAGCACATCGTTACTTACTGGAAGACCTATAAAACACAACAAATACAATGTGTAGTAGTGTAGTGGGAAGCATTGTGAACCAGATGGCAGGGATCCAGGCATCTTTTCTGGTGCTCATTAAATCTACAGCAGGGATGACCAGCAAGTCATGACACTGAGGTAAACAATATCATTTCCAAAAGACAAATATGAAAAATTATTCGTTGTCAGATTTTTACAAAGCCCTTCCTGTGTTTCTGTCTAAACTCCCTCCCCAAGGGCTTAATTTCTGTCATCTTCTTTGTGAATCAGTCTTCGGTGGTAAACAAAATTTTGTTCATTGGACCAGTAAGCATGAGGGACTTTTAGTCTCCATTAGAATTGTTACTGCCTCAGATTAATGCTTCATTGAGTTTCTCTTGTTTCTTTTCCTTGCACGTTCCCTCCTTCTTCAGCACAATGATCATTATGTTATGAAGAATAAAAAATACTAAGTACGGTTCTTCAAGTGATTGATATTCTACATTTCTTTCCTGAGCAAAGAATTTGTCACTAAGAATTAATCCGCATCCCTGGGCACTGCTAGCAGGCACTTACTTCTTTGATTCAAATAAAACTTGGAAATGTGATCTCAGTGACATTATGTCAAAAGAAACATGTCAAAACAGTCCTGATACAGAGAGCTTTATTGTGCCTAGAAACCATGTCTGTGCTTTGAAGGAAACAAAACAAATCATAGCAGCAGGAACGCATTTTTACAAGAGGCTCTTTGCAAACAGCAGAGGCCGGTTCCCCTCTCCTGTGTCTCATTTCCTCTTTCGAACTCTCCACCCCATGCTCTTTCAAGTGTGAAGTCCATGCCTGATTCTATGTCCTGCTTAAAACTCTTCAATGTCATCCTGACGCCTACAGCCTCATTTACAGGCACCTGTCATGGGATCTGCCCGGTGTGTTCCTCTCTAGGCTCAAGCTGCCCCATCATACCTGCTGTTAAAGCAAACCCAAACTATTTTCTTTTCCCCACTCACACTATTTTCTTCCCATGCCTGTGCTTAATATGGGCTATTTTTCTCTGTCAAATTTTACTTTTGGACCCGGAGAACTCTTCACCTCTGCCATGTATTATTAGGTGTTTGACACTGTGCAAATTACTGGGCCTTGATTTCCTCATCTGTAAAATAGGAGCTTAGGACCAACATTTTGGGGACCACTTTAGGGGTGCCACTTGTAGAAGCATTTTGGGGGTGCCACTTGTAGAAGGCTTCAGCACCTGCCCCGGGGAAGTGACTTAATGGAGACATCAGTGGCACTGGCTTTATTTTGTGGTTCTTACTGTCACCATCCTTCAAAATGTGACTCAGGTCTTACTTCTGCTGAGAAGCTTTCCCTTACCTCCCCATCCCAAAGACTGAGTGAATTACTTCCTTGTACCATGCATTTACTTTTTTATTGCCCTTTTATATCTTTTTCTTATCATTAATGTGGTACATGATTTGTTATAATGTTGCTGGGTAATGAAGTTGATCGTGTGGAAAAATGGGAATGAGAATGGTTCCAGGACACCTTGTAATTCATATTTTATGGACCTACTGCAATAGTGTGTTTAGGATCTGATTGTTACTGGTAAGTGGATGAGTGGAGTTTTCTTTACTTCCTGGGCTTTATAGCTTTGTAAGCTAATAGTTACTGAGTGCTTACTATATGTCAGGCAGGAGACATTAAATGTTATATTTGTTCCTTACTATGATCAGTGTGGTAGATATTGTTATTATTCCCCTTTTTACATGTGGAAACTGAAGGTCGAGGGTCACAGAGCTAGCGATAGACCATCTGCTCCCAGAGCTTGAACTCTTCGGTCAAGAACACTCTGTTCTGACCTATGAGGTGTGATTTGCCTCTGGGCCTCTTTAGGGTGTAAATGTATTTGATACACTTTCATTTCTAATTCTATTCCAGGTACTCCTTCCAAGATGAGGAGGACATGTTCATGGTAGTGGACCTCCTGCTGGGCGGGGACCTGCGTTATCACCTGCAGCAGAATGTCCGCTTCCAGGAAGACACCGTGAAGCTCTTCATCTGTGAGCTGGCCATGGCCCTGGACTACCTGCAGAGCCAGCGCATCATCCACAGGTCAGTTGGGTCCAAGGGGACAGCCTTGAATGTACTGAATGTGCAGGAGAGAATGCACAACCTGGTGCGTCAACAAAGTCCTTGTTGAACATGACAGGTAACCCTCACTGAACTCCTGCTACAGTCCCTTGAGGTAAGTTTATTGTCCCCATTTTGAAGGTTAAAAAAAAAATGAGCACATTGAGCTTAATTCACTCAAGGTCACAGTTAGTAAACAGTAATACCAGATCAATGAATATTGGCATTAGACAAAAGGTGACATATAGGGATGTATCTCCTTCATTTGGGGAATCTGTGCTAAGTGAAGACAAGCAAATAACACAAGTTGCTATAAACTCAAACAGACAATGGACAGAAAAGGGTAATGCTTTATATTTGTAAAGATACTGGTAGCTTGGTTTATTCATTTCAAGTTTTTATTTGAATTCTACTTAGTTAACATATAGTATAATATTGGTCTCAGGAATAGAATTTAGTGATGCAAAGACATTGGTAGTTTTCATGATGATTTCTTATATAGTATCTTACTTGATCTCTATAATAACTTGTGATAAGTGATCAGAGCAGTTGGACCACATTCAATATGAGAAAACCATGATGTGGAGATATTAAATTGTCATCTGGTTTATATATGATAATTTTTTATTAAGTTTTTAATTTTAATTCCTAGATAGTTAACATACAGTGTTATATTAGCTTCAGGTGTACAGTATAGTGATTCAAGGCTTCCATACATTACTCCATGTTCATCATCGTAAGTGCACTCCTTAATCCCCTTTACCTATTTCACCCATCCCCCACACACACACACTTCCCCTCAGATAACCATCAGTTTGTTCTCTATAGTTAAGGGTCTGTTTCTTGGTCTGTCTGTCTGTCTGTGCCTCTCTCTCTCTCCCTCCCTCCCTTTTTTCCCCTTTGTTTGTTGTTTTGTTTCTTAAATTCCACATACAAGAGAGATCATATGGTATTTGTCTTTCTCTGACTGACTTATTTCACTTAGCATTATACTCTCTACCTCCATCCATTTCACAGTACTAGAAGTCCTAGCCACAGCAATCAGACAACAAAAAGAAATAAAAGGAATCCAAATTGGTAAGGAAGAAGTAAAACTTTCACTATTTGAAGATGACATACTATATATGTAAAACCCTAAAGACTCTACCAAAAAAACTAATAGAACTGATAAATTAATTCAGTCAAGTCGCAAGATACAAAATCAATGTACAGAAATCTGTTGCATTTTATACACCAGTAATGAAGAAGCAGAAAGTGAGATTAAGAAAATAATCCCATTTACAAATACAAACAAAAACATTACAACAGGACAATAAAATATCTAGGAATAAACTTAATCAAAGAGGTGAAAGACCTGTACTCTGAAAACTATAAAACATTAATGAAAGAAATTGAAGATTACACAAAGAAACAGAAAGACATTCCACGCTCATGGGTTGGAAGAACAAATATTGTTAAAATGTCTATGCTACCCAAAGCAATCTACACATTAAGTGCAATCCCTATCAAAATACCAACAGCATTTTTCACAGAGCTACAACAAACAGTCCTAAAATTTGTATGGAACCAAATAGCCAAGAGACCCTGAATAACCAAAGCAATCTTGAAAAAAACAAAACAAAACTTGAACTAACACAATTCCAGACTTCAAGTTCGAATAGAAAGCTGTAATAATCAAAACAGTATGGTACTGGCATAAAAATAGACACAAAGATCACTGGAACTGAATGGAAAACCCAGCAATAAACCCACAATTATATCATCAATTATTTATGAGAATTTTGAACCTAAACACAATCAATGCAACTTCAGTTTATAGATGACTTACTATATGCCAGGCACTACTGAGTACTGTCATGTATTATCTTATTAAATTCTGAGAACTCAGGGAAGATACCAAATTTCATCGCAGTATCTCCATTATACAGATGAGAAAACTGTGGCTCAAAGATTTGCCAAGGACACACCAGTGACAAATGGCATTGCCAGGATTTAAATCTTGGTCTCTGAACCCCAAGTCAGAGCTCTGTCTGCTCTACCAGCTTGCATTAATTACACACGTGATGTGTACACACATCATACACACATTAATACACACATGTCTTAAGTACACATCATTAAGTGAAAAATCAACACATTACTGCCACTGTCTTATTTCTAATCTCTGGTGAATTTGCTAAGTTTTTAAGTAGGATTATGTCTTTACAATTTAGCAAAACTTTGGCTAGATAAAATATTTGCCAACCACTAAATTGACGTTTATCTAAAATTTATCTGGATTAGTGCAGAGCCTGGGGATTAAGATGTATCATCATAATTTATACATTGTCTATGCAGGCACTATGGAACAGTCTGTGTGTGCATGTGTGGCTTTGGCTCTGTATACTTAGACAGCCATTGTTTAATTTCCTGTCTTTCTGAGGACCTATTTGTGCTGGAAATGGGCTCTTCAGGCAACAGATGAACACAAAGCAGGCCAGTTGATCATGTAGGATCTTGGAAGTAAATGAACACACCTGGTGTTTGTCAGTAACTGGGAACCCTGTTCATAAGCAGACTTTCTCCCATACTGACTTTCTGGTCCCTCATAGTTCTTTCGGAGGAGAAATTTTTCATATTTGTAGTCTAAAGTGTCCCTCGCAGAGAATTTATGCTCATTCAGAACTGGGTGAGCAGACCCAGAATTTCCAACTCACAATCTGCTTGGGGTGCTGACATTCTAGATCTCAGGAAGGAGACAGGTACTATGGGAGCCAGCATGGCTATGAGCACCTTTTAACTTTTTTCTTCCCCTGTTTGAATCTGGGTTCTGTGCCTTCTTTCTCTGGGCTTCATTTTCTGTCATCACAAGTCAAGATTCTTGGAGCATTTTTGCCCTATGCTTAAAAAAGTGTTCTAAAAGAAATCCAGGAGAAAAACAAACAAACCAGAAATGTCAAAATGATATGTAATCCCAAACATTGGTATTTTTCACTTCTCTCCCTTGCTCTTTATTGCTCCCATCATCATTTTACTACTTAAATAGAAACCAAGAATTAACTTTCTGCCTTTTGCCCTTTACACACACACACACACACACACACACCACATACACACACACACACACACACACACACACACACACACACACACACAATTATTCCTTCATGCCTGTCCTGAGAAGAGCCTCTTAGTACTGAAGTGTCCCCTCACCATGGTAAACGAATGCAAGGCAAACACAGTGACATTTTGAGCACTATATTAAAATGACCTCCTCTTAAGGGCAGAAAATAATCCAGGTGTATTTCCATTGCCTGTAAGGCTCCACCCCACCTCCCGTGTGTTATATTTTATAGGTACCCGTAGCATTTTGTACCTCTCCTGAGGAGCTGTGACATTTTTTATGTATAATTAATGAATATCTGCGGCTCCACTACACTGTAAACTTCATGAGCTAGGCCATGTGTGTTTTGCTTTTCATTGTATAACCAGCATGCAGCAAAAATAGAAGGGAACGAACACTGCCAAGACCATACAAATGATTGACTAAAAGCCAGGTTTGTGAATAACAAAGACAAAATTAAAATACAAGGTATTAAAGCCAAAAATTTCAGACCTACCTTAGTCATCACATGGGGTATCCATATCATTTGTCATCCAAACCAGGGTACTCCTGAGAATAAAAGGAGTCATTATTAATAATTATGCTTGAGCAACAGGCAAAATCCATAAATGTTCTGGGAAAAAATTAGGACATGCATCCACATCATTAAGGCTTTTCAAGACAGTAGTGACCAAATAAACATGTTAATTATGAGAGTGCTCTAATAACCGTGGCTTTCTGCCTCCAGAGTACCAAATATCAAGTTGAAATGTTGTCAAGTGGCTTGAAAAACATTTCTCTGTAACAACGGAAGACCCAGAAACAGTGTTCCTTTGTCTAAGGCGTTAAAAGGATCATAATGATGGCACTCTGAGGCAAGGGCTCATGGGGCAGAGTTAAAAGCGTGAAAGCAACATAGAAGAAGAGAAGGCTTGTGAGCACTTCAATTCTCTTTTTAAAATCTTCCTTTAAAAGAATCCATAAAATTTACACTGGATTTGATGGAATCTAAGATCACAAGGCAAAACATCTTTCGGCTACTTAGAAATTTGTTTATAAGACCCATCCTGAATTCCGAGTTATTACAGTGTGGATGAAGGAAATAATATCAATGAAAGTCAGTAGATTCCTAAGACAAGGAAACCCCATCTGCATATATAAAATATGTGACTTCCTAATTTCAGACTGGAACCATCATTTTGTTTCTGGACATGGTAGATGATTAGAATTATCCACAGCAGTCAGCAACTATGTGTGGAAGAGTAGCAGTGGGCTGCCATTTACTTAGGGGTTCCTGGGGACCAGGTGGTCTGCGGAACACATGTTGTGAATTATTTTCCTTCATCTACTCACAACCAGGAGGCTGAGGATGTCATTATCCCCATTTTACAGCCAAAGAGACTGTGGTTTAGGAAGACAGACGAAGTAACTTGCCCAAAGTCATATGGCTAGCAAGTGTAGGTAGGTATCATTGAAGGAAATGCAGAGATCTTAACCATTCTCCATACTGCTGATGGTAAGCATGATTGTGGCTCTGAGGAGAGCATGGTACAAGGTGAGGCATGGCCGCTGCCTTTAAGTCTACACTCTGGCTGCATGGGCCAAGATGGGACACAGGGAACCAAATGACGAGAGAACAGCATACAACTAGAAGCTAAAATGTGTGAGAAAGACTGAAGTACTTCAGACGAGATGATGTTTTGGGTTACAAAACAATGTTTGTTTGTTTAAATAAACATTTATTTTTGAGAGAGAGAGAGAAAGAGACAGAGCACGAGTGCATGAGACGGGGAGGGGCAGAGAGAGGGGGACAGAGGATCTGAAGCAGGCTCTGCATTGACAGCTGAGAGCCCCACACGGGGCTCAAACTCACAAACCACGAGATTATGACCTGAGCTGAAGCTGGATGCTCAACCAACCTAGCCACTGGGGCGCCCTCAAAACAATATTTTTTGAGAGTTCAGAGGATTTTAAAGGGATTTTAATGATCAAAGCAGAAAGAAGAGTCCAGTCCACATAAGTGGAACTGTACTGTGCTGAATAAAAGCACTCTTATCTCCCTGATTTACATAGCATGGTCTCTGTTTTTAATTTTTTCTTCATGTTGACTTTACTGCCAGCAATGTCTAGTTTATTTTTTTAATACTATTAATCCTGTTTCTTTCATAAATTCCCAGAGAGACATAAAGGGGGTTTTGTTGTATTTTGTGGATTTTCTTAAATCCACAGGCATTAATTTTTTGTAGTTTCCTAAGTATGTATAATACTTAGCTACTTGTCCTCAATTTTAGAAAATTTCTTTTCTGCAGTTGTTGTGAAAGACACCTATTGCACAATAACCATTAATTTTGAATTGTGTAATTAGATAATTTTCTTATTAGCAAGAAGTCAAACATTTTCCATGAGGATAGCTTGAAAATCAGCATTAGTTTCCAAATATGGCCAGTTTCTAGTTCGGTATTCTCCCTAACTTACATTAAATCAGTGAATGAAGATTTTAAAATGTAGACACAGTGATTATTTGCTTTTATTAAGAAAACATGGAAAATAAAACTCATTACATTCCTTCCTATGAAGATAGTACCATTTGATTTGTTGATTGCCACAGTCTCTCCAATGAATAGTGTGATGGAAAGTAATTATTAGGGTCCAAAGACAAATTTGTATTAACTCCCTGGTCAGATGTTAAAGACAACTCAAATACAAATCCACACTAATAAAGTGAATTGTACAGGAAAATTCAAGAGTAAGTCATCTTGGATCAAAATACCATTTGTGAGGGAATATTTGATTGTTTTTTCCTCTTTGTAAAAATTATCCCACCCAGTCTAATCAAGTTATATATATATATAACTTGATATATTATATACATTATATATATATATAATGTATATATATATATATATTCCCTACTTTCTGAATCCTATAGGAATGCAATAAAACTCTAATTAGGCAATTTGTATAGATAGCTACAAAAGGGCAAAGAGTTGCAAACATTTCATCTCTGATTACAGATATATTGAAGTAGGAATAAAAGAAGGGTCAACTTCCAATTCAGTCAGGATGTTGGCAGAATTCATTTCCTTGTGGCTGCAGGACTCATGGTAGCTTGTTTCTTCAAATTCAGTGAGGAGAGCAAAACTCTAGAGTGAGTCTGCTAGAAAGGCAGAGCATATAACACTGAATGACCATTACATAATAGAACACAATCACAGGACTGACATCTCATCATCTTTGCTACATAACGTTGGTTAGAAGCAAGCCATACAACCAGCCCACACTCAGGGGCTGGAGATGATACAAGACATAAACACCAGGAAGTGGGAATCATGGGAATCACAATAAAGCCTGTCCACCATACTTCCTCTAAAGAAGTTGTACTGTACCAGATTCTGACACCAATTTCTTCTATGACCTTAAACATAGCCCCAAACTTCCCTGTCAAGGAAGATGTGGGGAGGTTTGACTAAATGATCAGGAATGATCCCTTCATACCTAAGGGTCTAGGATGATTTTCCTCTTAGCCCTGGTAGGATGCTCTTCAACGTGTGATCTCATTGTTTCTTTGCTCTCTACCACACACTCATTTATCCCCAAGAAGGCGGCACGACCAAAATGCACTGTCTAAAGAGCCTGTGACAATGAGGAGTGATAAACAGCTATTAGCATACTCATCAATTAAGGTCTTATTTGCAGTTGAGTTGTGAACCAAAAGTATTTGTCTTAACCAAGGTCTTTAGTTTGTTACTGGCAGAGCTTTCTTGGCTGAGATTTCCCCTTTTTGTCTGACTCACACACACTGTACTATCTTGGAAGTTACATTTTATTTTCTTAAGATGATAGTGCATAGGAAAAAAAACTAACATCTTTCTGAAGCTAATCATTTTAGTCAATGATCACTGAGTGACAGATGAATGAACTTGCCAACTTAGTGATATCCCCAGCTTTCTGAAGCCTGTGGGAGTGACTCAACTAGAGAGATGTTTTTCTAATGTCAAAAGGTGCCTACTCCTTTCTGTTCACCGACAGTTTTTAACCATTTAATGTGTACTACAAAGTACATGTATCATCTTCTTAATGACTTATGAAGAGCTGTCATTTATTGTTCACATACCACTGGCCACTGTGATAATAAGCATTTTGTATACTTGGTCTAATTGGATAGTCAATGGTGCTATGAAGGAGTTGAATAACTTGCCTAATATCATATAGTTAGTGTACTAAGGCCAGATTCAAAAGTAGGACTATGTGATCCAAAGACCTTGCTCTTAATGTAGGCTCCTTTATTTTCACTCATATGAAATAGTAGGATACCCTCAAGATCAGATGAGCTATTTACTGCTATTTACCCAGTAGCAACAAACATTGGTTTTGATACACATTTTTAGTTGGTATGGGTTATGGGTTAAGTTGTATCTCCCCCAGAAAGATAAAATCCTAAATCTGAGTACCTCCAGAGGTGACCTTATTAGGAAATAGAGTACAGAGGTAATCAAGTAACATTGAGTTCTTTAGGGTGTCCCTCGTCCAATGTAAGTGGTGTTCTTATCAAAAAAGGAAATTTGGGCAGAGAGGGAAGATGATGTGAAGAACATAGGGAGAACACCATGTCAAGATAGGGAACTGGAGTGGTGCATCTGTAAGCCAAGAAAGGCCCAAGACTGCCAATAACAGCAAACCAATAGAAGCTATGGAGAAGCAAGGAAGGATTCTCACCTACGGGTGTCAGATGAGCTTGGGCCTGGTACACCTTGATTTTGAACTTGTATTCTCCAGAACTTGAGACAATATATTTCTGGTGTTTTTTTTTAAGCCACTCAGTTTGTGGTACTTTGTTGTAGCAGCCTTAGCAAACTAAGTATGTTTTTATAGTTTTCTTAGCTGCTCAAATTTCAGTCTCTGCATGTAGCAGGTACTTCTCAGAACAGCTTCTATCCTCACTCTTGATACACTGCTTCAACTATATAATGGGATTGGGGCACCTGGGTGGCTCAGTCCATTCAGAGTCTGACTCTTGATTTCGGCTACGGCCATAAACCCAGGGTCATGGGATCGAGCGTAGAACCGGCTTAAGATTCTCTTTTACTCTCCCTCTGCCCCTCTCCTTCACTCACATGCTTGCTCTCTCTCTAAACAGACACACACACACACACACACACACACACACACGCGTGCACATGGGATTGAAGACAAGATGAAAGAAACTTATTAAAATTGCTTGTGAAATTAGGGTAACCCAAGAGAATATTCAGTAAGTCAAATCCATTAGCTTTAGTATATGGTAAATTATTTTATGTTGCCCAGAGACTATCTGTGGCTTTCTTATAACGTTTCTCTGGCCCAAGGTGTTTTGTTTTGCTTTCTAAGCATCTATAAGGGATGGTAAATCTTTTCCTTTTTTTTTTCAGAGAGAGAGAGAGAGAGAGTGCACATGGGCGTGCAGGCAGTGTAGAGGCAGAGGGAGAGACAGAATCTTCAGCAGGCTCCACATTGAGCATGGAGCCTGACACAGGGCTTGATCTCACAAGCATGAGATCATGACCTCTCAAGAGTCAGACACTTAGATGACTGAGCCATCCAGGCACCCTTAAATCTTTTTCCATTTGTCAAAGCAGTATGTCCAGTATGAGAAAATTACAAGTCGAAAAAAATGGTTGCTTAACTGAATGGTTTTATATGTTGCCCCTGATATTGGCTTTCTTTTCAGTGTATTGATATTTGCTGTTGCACTCCCTCTCTGACCTCCCCAATTCATGCTGTCTCTCTCTCTCTCTCTCTCTCAAAAATAAATAAACATTAAAAAAATTTTTAAAAGGAGCGCCTGGGTGGCTCAGTCAGTTAAGCATCTGACTTCAGCTTGGGTCATGATCTCATGGTTCATGAGTTCGAGCTCCATGTCAGGCTCTGTGCTGACAGTACAGAGCCCAGAGTCTGCTTCCGATTCAGTGTCTCCCTCTCTCTTTTCCCCTCCCCCACTCATGCTCTGTCTCTCTCTCTCTCCCTCTCTGTCTCTCTCTGTCTCTCTCAAAAATAAACGTTAAAGGGGCGCCTGGGTGGCGCAGTCGGTTAAGCGTCCGACTTCAGCCAGGTCACGATCTCGCGGTCCGTGAGTTCGAGCCCCGCGTCGGGCTCTGGGCTGATGGCTCGGAGCCTGGAGCCTGTTTCTGATTCTGTGTCTCCCTCTCTCTGTGCCCCTCCCCCGTTCATGCTCTGTCTCTCTCTGTCCCAAAAATAAATAAAAAACGTTGAAAAAAAAATTTAAAAAAAAAATAATAAACGTTAAAAACTGTGTGTGTGTGTGTGTGTGTGTGTGTGTATTTGATGTTGCAGTGGGAGCACAGATTTTGGTTTCAGGTGGCCATTTTGTGTGGAATGGTTAAGAAAATGCCCTTTTTTTGTTTTGGTGTATCTTCTCTTCAGTAGACCGTAAGCCTTGCAAATGTTCTCTTTTTCTAACTCTCACAGCAGAAGGGCCACTTGAGTCTCAAAAACAAAACGACAGTGAAGTAATGAGGGTATTAGGTTGATATGTTCTACTCAGCACCTGCTCCCGAGCTAACAAATAATGAATGAGCATGAATAACACATTGCAAAAACAGCAGAATCTGCCTTCTTTGTATTAGGCATCAGGCAATTTCAAAAGGAGCTTTTTAACTAACCTTCTCACATAAGACCACCCATTTGTGAAAACCCATGTGACAAAGGCAGAGAACCGCTCATTTACAGGTTAACATTTAACTAGCCTGAACTGTGCTTTTAATAATTTCTATAAGGTTAAGAGTTTCATTAACATGCAACCTGTGACTTGGTCCAAATTAAATTTTACTTTGGTTACACACGTGTTGGTGCAAAGCGTTCTGGAAGCTTTCATCATTTAACACATAGTATCGATCACTTATCTGTGTGTCAGGCACATAGCTCTTGAATAGAGCTTTGAAGAATAAAAATATATTATTTTTGTCCTCCTAGAGCTCAGAGTTTAGTTGAGGAGACAAAGAACAAGGAACCAAATACGTAAATAATCATGTTAGTTACAGATTGCCTTTAGTGCTTCATGGGAAATGAACCATGGATCTAAGAGAGTATACCTTCGGGGTAGAGGCTGCCTTATACATTAGTATAGTGCTCAAAGAAGGCTAGTCCACAGGTGGCCTCTGAACCCATACTAGCGGGACAAGCAACTCTAAGGTGGAAATCTGTTCTGTCCTGGAGCGGAACAGTGGTCGTTGTGGCTGGAACAGGTGAGAAAAGGGGAGAGAGGTTCAAGAAGCAAGAAGACAGGTGAGCCAAGGCCCGATCAGCTCAGCATGTTCAAGCAAACACCGTAGCTCACTGTTACTTCTTATTTGTACTTTAGAGAAAATACAAAGCCAGTGAGGCAGGAGGACATATTTGAATTTGTTATCAGTTTGGAGATACGAGTACAGCATTCACAGCGAGTGGTAAGAAAATCAGGATGGAAATGGTAAAGAATGGGATACACTAGCTATTCTAGGTATTAGAGAAGAAAGAGCCTGCAGATTTGGAGTCCAAGTTGCTCACTCTGTAGATAATGGATTGGCATACTTTTTCTGAGATTTTTTTCTGATTTGTAAAATAGCTTGAATCATGTCATGTATAATACGGCCAGAAAAATACGAAAAGCTCCTATTATAGTGCTTGGGAAAACAGAAGTGGCTAATGAAGGGAAGCCAGACTGTTTTCCAGACAGATGTACAACAACTCAAGGCCAAACCACAGGATGTTAGAGGCGAAGGTTAGCTTAGAAATCAAGTCCTACCTCCACACAAAGGCAGCTACTTTTCTGCAACCTCCCCAACAAGAAACTGTCTTCCTAGCCAGAAATGGGATTTGGTCCCATTTCAGAAATGGGATACTCGCTGCTACATAAAGTAGTTCGTTTCATGTTTAGACACACCTGATTATCAAAAACTTCTTCCTCCTATTGATTGACAGCCTCGTGATTCTGCTGCTGCCCATGGGAGCTTTACTAAGTAAGGCCTTAAGTCAGACAGGGCTTCTGTTTAGTCATCACTTGCTGGTACTGCAATACTGGTCCTTTATCGTGGCCTCCAAGATTCTTACTGGTCAGTGGCCTGTTCTGATTAGCCAATGTTTGTTCCTTGTGAAGTATTTCGAATATTCACCTCTGTTGTCAGGTAACCTGAACTGGAGTCCTGACTCTTCTCATAATAGCAGCTTAGTCAGCTCTCTGTGCTTCTGGGGGTCCCATCTATGAAACAGGGATAATAATTGTGCCCACGTGACAAGGTTGTTTGAGAATAATACAGCATAAAGCACTTGAAGGGCTTATCCTGGTTTCTCATGTGTTGCATTACATGAAATCTAGCATCATCAGTATGTCCTGCTGGTTTGGTGATAGTTGAAAACAACTATTCATCAGCTTAACATCACTTTCCGACCATCTAGTCCTTCCTACACTGGACGTTTCCTAATCATTTGCTCAATGTTTTCTGACGATTGAATAATCACTATGTGCAGACTAATGTTCTTGGTACTTACATGCCTCATCTCATTAAATCTCCACAGCAACCCTACAGAATTGTTACTGTTCTCGATTTACAGATTCAGGCATCTGAGTCTCAGAAGTCTGTTTATAATCTTTTACTGAAGAAGCTAAAGTTTTTCTGAAGTCCCTTATGGTAGTATCTGTATTAAGTCTCATTGACCATACTGGCTCCTCCCCAAATTAAGGGAAGCTGTGACAGGGGAACTAGATTCTCATGATTTATTTATGCCAATCATCCCTCTACCTAGGACTGGGTGTGTTACTGCCAAATTGGGGTTCGATTATCAAGGGAGAAGATGGGACAAATTTCATTATCTCCTATAGCTAGGCAGCGTGGCAGAGTAGAAAAGAGCAGAGATGTTGGCACCAGATGGCCTGGGCCTGAATTCTAGCCCGGTCATGTATGACTGTGGCCAGAGAGGATGTTTTCAGCTCTGGAGCTGAAATGGAGCAAATTGCTTTTTGCCTCAAAAGGAATATTCCTTTACTTTATTTAACTTAAACACAAATGGGGGGCCTGGGTGGCTCAGTCAGTTAAGCATCCTACTTTGGCTCAGGTCATGATCTCACAGTTTGTGGGTTTGAGCCCCACGCTAGGCTCTGTGCTGATAGCTCAGAGCCTGGAGCCTGCTTCAGATTCTGTGTCTCCCTCTCTGTCCCTCCCCTGCTCATGATCTGTCTCTCTCAGAAATAAATAAAAGCATTAAAAAAGAAAAAACCCTTCATGACAGTTGCAATCAATAGATGAACACTTTTTGGTCTCTCTTACTTTGGTACACTTTTTCCCTTCCTCTTACTAGTACATTTCTTTCCCTAAAATCTCTTTGGATTAAGGCAAAGACCCAGGAGACCCAAATTCAGGCCGGCCACTATAGTTGGGGGATTTGGTTCAGGTCCTTAACACTGTGTCCTAGCTTACCTGGTTGTAGAATGGGTAAATATGACCTAGGTTTCTATCTGTGTGAATCAAATTGAATAATGGCAGTGAATGAGCATTGACTAATGCTAAGCAGCAAGGCAAGAATCCTTGTCATTAAACATTCTGCCTGTGAGGACTGCAAGTTGGCTAAAAATCTCCAGTGAGTGGGATGGTATACTTGTCAAACAGGAGGGTCTGTACTGTTGAGTCTGTACCATCAGGATAAGCGTAATTCACCTTCCTAGAACAACAGATTTACTCCACAGTAAGACATGAAGAACTTTACTTTTACATTAAAAGAGGTATGGGTAACTTCTAGAGTAGGGTGGAAAAGATAAATGATTTTCGAATATACAATAGAAACTATGAAAAAAAATTAAACTTGCTGCAGGCTAATTTGAGCCACATGACAGACCCCCAGGTATAGGAGGACATTCTTCTCTCTCCTTAGGAGGAGTAAAATATAAACATTTGAGATATAAACCAAGATTGCACCTCACAGTCTCTGGTCATACCCCAGCTCTAGCATATAATCTTGGGCAAGTAATTTAAACTCTCTGAGCTACCCCTTCTTCATCTGCAAAAATGGGTGTAATATATAAGTTAGGGGGCTGTTGTGAGCAATAAAAGATATTCTGTCTAGGGAGACCTGACTGGCTCAATTGGTTAAGCCTCTGATCTCGGTTCAGGTCGTGATCTCGCGGTTCATGAGCTTGAGCCCCGTGTCTGGCTGTATGCTGACAGCTCAGAGCCTGGAACCTGCTTTGGATTCTGTGTCTCCCTCTCTCTTTGCCCCTCCCCACTATCTCTCTCTTTCTCTCTCTCTCAAAAATAAATAAACATTAAAAAAATTTTTTTAAAAGATATGTTGTATATCAAGTTGCTGCCGCAGCATGGACAATAAATGGCAGCTAGAACCATTCTATTACTCATGGGAAGTAGAGCAGTTTGACAAATTTTATTTTCAACTCTTCTCAAACACCCTCCTCAAAGGCCCTCCTTTTCAACAGCACAGACACTTGTAATTAAAGAGTTGGCCTCATGCTCGGAACCTATTTGCCCTCCTAGTTAAAATAACTGAGTGAGCAATAGTGGAAAAACCATGAAATTTAAATGCAATCTCTGCCATTTATGAGCTGTATGACTGTAGGTAAGTCAGGGAGCTGGCTTTTAGGGAACCTCTGTGAGAAGCTTGGGTGGCTCACAGGTCAGGGCTCAAAGGTTTTTGAAAGGTCAGGTAGGAAGGTTAGTTCCTCTGTTGCACTACACCCTTGCTATATTGCTGCCAAACACTTATCCAGCCTCCGTGACAATATCCACATCACATTTTAAGATTTCGTGATAGTTCACTCCAACTTTGGAAGTGTCTAACTATTAAGAAGTTCTTTCTGAGAGGCTGGCTTAAGTGCTTATTTGTAACTCCCTCAACTGGTCTCTAGTGAAGAACTGTCATCTTTTTTCACCAAAGGGTCCATTAACATTTGGTCCCTACTGCCCTTCCCCATTACCAGAGAAACCTATCTTCCTTGGGTGAATGCCTTGACAAGTCAGTTAGGTTGTGGGGATTGGAGAAGAGTCAGATGCTGGGATGGGGGTCTAGTGCTCTAGCTTGTGTTGTGCTAAGTGGACATATAAGCTAAATTATTACGGACAACGGAGAAGTTCAGCAGTCATGGGAGAAGACACCTGAGAGAAGAAAGATATGGTGAGTGTACTATTATCCTGAACGGCACTTTGAGAAAACAAACACAAATTCAAAAAGGGATCCTGTATCACATTTTTATGGATGGTAAAATCACTGCCCTCAGCTCCTGATTAATATATAATTGCATTATATATTAATTAAATGAATAAATGAACAGTGGTGCTATCTATGAAAAACCAGCACACCCAAAATGAATATGCAAACAATGTATATGTACATATACATATATTTATTATTACAGAATATATTTGTAACTCATATTCCCTCGAACAAACTATGGGAAATGCTGGAGTTGAACAAAAACAAAAAAAAGGCAGGCAGAAAGTTGCTAAAGAATAAATCTTAAAAATGCTCATCATAGTAAGAAAACAAACAAAGCACTATAACTATGTGCGGTGATGGATACTAACTAGACTTATTGTGGTGATCATTTCACAATATATCTAAGTATAGTATCATTATGTTATATACCTAAAACTAATATAATGTTGTATGTCAATTATATCTCAATTTAAAAATGAAATTAAAATTTTTTTTAATGTTTATTTTTGAGAGAGGGAGAGGGAGAGACAGAGCATGAGGGGGGAGGGGCAGAGAGAGAGGGAGACACAGAATCTGAAGCAGGCTCCAGGCTCTGAACTGTCAGCACAGAGCCCAACACGGGGCTCGAACTCACAAACTGAGAGATCATGACCTGAGCCAAAATCTGACACTCAACCGACTAAGCCACCCTGGTGCCCCTAAAAAACATGAAATTTAAATTAAAATAAAACAGAATCCACCAGTTAGTAAGAAAGAGATGGAGGATGTACCTGGCCCACAATCTCATTCCAGCACTCTTCACTTCTGCCACCTCTTCTAAACTACATGTTTCTGCTTACAATCATCCCTTACATCCTTCTATCCCCATCTCACTTGTTTCTTAACATAAGTCTGTTTATGTGATCAATAGGCTTTGTGTGATGTCTTAAATAATATATTACAGAATCGTATGTATAATATTTTTTCCCACTCAAGAACTTAGAGAGGACCCAATCTAAGAGTTCATTATGTAACAAAGAATGAAACCCGAAGTGTAAACCTGTCAGAAAGCCATGGTCACTGAAGGGGTTGATTGTGGTTCGGATACACTGATTTTCTTGCTCCCTGTTCTCACAATACCCCATATAGGATTGCAGGGTGAACAACTTGATTCCAGGGTAGGTGCAGTGAAGGGATGTAATTAGCCTATTAAGTTCTACTAATGTCTTGTAAAGTCATTCAAGTGAGAACAGAAGATCTATCAGTTCCCCCTTGGACCCTGCCACAGGGAGCATTGTATTTCTACATTACTATTTACAGTTCCCACAGTAGGCATCAGCTGATTCAGCCTTTTCTATTTCATCAAATCAAGACACAAAGAATAATTTCTACAGAATGTGTGTGTCCCTAGACTTGAATTTTATCACCCCAAAATTCTGTAGCTCCTCTCTGAAATCATGGACTCTGCAGAAATCACTTCTTTCTTCTCTTTACTGTAATATACAAAAATGATCATTGTATTTATGATGCATAGAGAAAGGGGGCTTTTTTCTCTTATTCTTTAAAAAATACTTACTTATTTTGAGAGAGAGAGAACACAAGCAGGGGAGAGACAGAGAGAGAGGAGAGAGAGAATCCCTACTCGGAGCTAGATCCCACAAACTGTGGTATCATGACCTGAGCCAAAATCAAGAAGGGAATGCTTAACCAACTGAGCCACCCAGCCACCCATCCTCTCTCTCTTCTTAAGGGGAAAAGAGATGTATGGTTTATTATTCCAGAAGTTTGAGAAGGCAAGGGACTTGTTATGACCAATATTTACTTAAGCCCTTGCTTTCTTTTGAGCACTTTAATGTGCCTGGGAGCTATAGCATTGAACAATACAGAAAAGATATCCTTTCCCAGAGAACTTGCATTCCAATGGAGGTAGAAAAACCATAAATAAATAAGAAAACAGTACTGTGCTGAACATAAGATGGAGGTGAAGAGATAAGGACGGAGGGAAGGCTACTGTAGATTGAGTGGTCAGGAAAGAACCTTGGAGGAGATGATGTTTTGCCAGAGATCTGAAATGACAGGAAGCGCCAAGCCAAGTGAAGGTCTAGGAGAACAGGACTGCAGGCAGAGAGGGTCATCTGTGCAAAGGAGACCAGGCCAGACCAGTGCAGCTGGAGCATGGTGTGTGGCAGGGAGAGGATACTATTACGTGTAGCTCAGGGCTGTGCGGGGCTAGAACACATAAAGGGCATATATGCCAGAAGTAAATGGTTTGGATCTTATTCCGTGGAGGTTGGGAGCCAGAGAATGTTGTGCAGGGAACATGTGTGTAATGAAAAACACCACTCCGGGTGGTATGTGGTCAGTGGATCGTCAGGAGACAATAGGGAAAGCAAGAAGAAGGTACTGCTGCAGTGCTTCAACTGACAGATGATGATGGTGGCAGTGGAAATGGGAATGATAATATTTATTTATTTAAGTTTATTGTCCACAAAAAATACATCAAGTAAAAGCTATCATTTTAACTATTTTCAAGTGACAGAGTACATTCACACTGTTGTACGGCCATCACCATCCATCTCTAGAACTTCCTCATCATCCCAAACTGAAACTCCATATACATTCAACATAAGTTAACATTTATGTTCTCTTCACCCCAGCCCTTGGTAACCACCATTGTCTTTTCCGTCTCTGTCAATTGGACTATTCTAAGTACCTCACATAAGTGGAATCGTACCATGTTTCTTCTTATGTGTCTGGCATATTTCACTTAGCATATAATGTCTTCAAGGTTCATCTGTGTTGTAGCATGATCAGAATTTCATTCCTTTTTAAAGCTGAACTCCATTGTATGTATACACCACATTTTGTTAATCCATTCCCCCATAGATGGATATTTGGCTTGTTTCTACATCTTGAGCACTGTGAATAGTGCTGCTATACACACAGATATACAATTATCTGTTCAAGTCTGCTTTCCAATTCTTTGGGGTATATACCCATAGAAAGAGAATTGTGGGATCATATGTTAGTTTCCAGGTTTAATTTTTTAAGGAACCACCATACTGTTTTCAATCATTCCATTTCAAAGGTACAGTTATCAAGAGTTGTTGAAGGACTGGTGTTATGAGTTAAAAAAAAGAAAAGAATTAAGAGTGATATCAAGATATTCAGTTTTACAATGGGAGAATTATGGACTAGGTACTAGGGTAAGGAATTCTGGAATAAGAGAGTTTGGGTGGTTATGTGGGACGTGCGCAAATATCAGAGGTTCTCTTTAAAACATGTTATATTTATCATGGCTGTTAGACATACAGATGGAAACATCAAGCAACAAGTTTGGTACATTATTAATCCAGAATTCCAGGGTCAGTGATGGATGTCAGATATGTATAGTATATATATTTTATTTATATATATAATATATACTTATTATATTTTATTAATATAAATATATAAATATATTTATATATAAAAACGTATATAATATTTAAAATCACAGGACTAAATGAAATCACTTAAGTGCAAAGTAGTTTTATGTATGACTGAGCTTTGGGCAATCTCAGCATTTAGAGGTGGAACCAAGAAGATACCAGCAAACAAGACTGAGGAGGAATCTCTGTGGCAAAAGGAAAACCAGGAGAAAGTGGATTTTTGCAAGCCACGAGAACCAAGTATGTCAGAAGGGAAGGAATGATCCATCCACTGAGAAGTGAAGCATGACAAATAAAAGTGCACCCATTGGATTTGGCAAGCTGGAGGTCATCAATGTACTTGGCATAGGCAATTTCAGGAGGTAGAGGGGATGGAAGCCTGATTAGAATGGGCTAAAGAGGAGAATGGAGACACTGTTTCTAATTTCTCACCTATTAACAACCCAATCCACAGGTGTTATTGCCAAGGAAAATAGTAAAATGGGACAATAAGTGGAGGTGGCTGTCTATCAAGGAAGGTATTTCCAAGAGACTCGATCATAACATTCTTCATACAAGAGGAGTAGAAAGAGATAGGAGTATAGGAGATAGTGTAGGAGAAGGAAGGAAATACCTGGCTGAGAGAAATCCACGAGAAGGTGAGAGGAGATAAAATCCAGAGCCCTCAGGAGAAGAGTTGTCTGGGGTAGCTGCGGGGACTTTTCATCCAGTATAACTGGAGGGAAAGCCGGGAGTATGGATACAGAAATAGAGAGGTTGGTAGACTTAGTGGTAGATAGTTCTCTTGTCTTTGTGAAGTAAGGAGATTCAGTAATCAACTGAAAGTGGGGAGGGGGGAGTAAGTGGAACAGACCCGAGGGGCAATGAAGAAACACAAAGTAGTCCTCTTAGGGAAGGCATCATGCTATGGCTTGGCACACTGGTTCTGGCTTGCGATAGTAGCCAACAATTTAAAATTTTTTAAAGTTTAATTTATTTATTTTGTGACAGAGACAGCATAAGTGGGGGAGGGGGAGAGAGAGGGAGAGGGAGAGAGAATCCCAAGCAGGCTCCCCACCATGAGTGCAGAACCCAATGTGGGGCTCAAACCCACGAACTGTGAAATCAAGGCCTGAGCCGAAATCAAGAGTCAGACATGTAACTGACTGAGCCACCCAGGAGCCCCTGTAGCCATGATTTTAAATGAGAAGTCAATAGTACTTATGTCTGTTTCTAGCAAAGTTCAGGAGCTTGGCTGTAGGTGAGAAGCATCAGGGCATTGGGTTTAACCAATACTGGTTTTTGTTTTGTTGTTTGTTTTATAACATGAAGGAATATTTATTCATTCATTTATTTATTTAATATAATTTATTGTCAAGTTAACTAACATACGGTGTATACAGTGTGCTCTTGGTTTGGGGGGTAGATTCCCATGATTCACTGCTTATATACAACACCCAGTGCTCATCTCAACAAGGCCCAATACTGGGGTTTTAATATGTGAGCACAATCAAAGAGAATAAGAGAATTAAAGATTTGTACAAGGAATGTTAACAATGGCTGTGGAAGGGAAGTGAGGATAGGAGCGAGAGTTTTGATGTAGAAATGCAAGGTGACAAAGTCAGTAAGTGATGGTGTCAGTGTGCTACATGTGTCAGCCTGGGAACTGGATTGGAGAGAAGGTCAGGTTGGTCAAAGGCAGGCTGTTGTAATGGCAAAGGAACAATCAGGAAATAGGACTAAGGAAATAATGGGAGCGGATAGATGGAAAGATGATTGGAGGTAATTCAGGGAAGTGAGTGCTAAGGGATTTGATGGCACATCAACATAGACACTGTGATCATCAAGAATGATGAAGAACAAGAGAGAAGGAACTCATTAGTGACCTGCTAACGAGAGGGAGGTTGTATGAGTCCTCCATGTATATTTTAACCAAAGAATTTTGTCAAAAGTAGTAAATGTTGTATTTTTCAAAAGACTTTTCATTCATAAATAAGCTTTTAAGAGGTTCATAGTTTAAAATCAGCTTGACATCTTTGGAGGTGGACAGTGCCAGGATGGTATTTCTGAACATGACTGTACATCAGAAGGTACTACAAGTTTCTGTTTGTTTTTGGACAGAGGCCTCGGCCTGCCTGCAGGAGTCCGAGCACCACAGGTCTGAGCCCCATGGGGTTTACAGCCCCCCGGGTGATTCTGAGCATAACCACTGAGTTTAACCTTAGTATAAGTCGCCTAAAATGAAAGAAATAGAGTAATTTCTTTCACGTTTAGCATAACTTGAGCAGGCTAAAGAGATAAGGAAGTAGTGCTTAAGTTGCAGAACTAAAAAACATCAACTTGTTCTATCTGGAATTTTAATAGAGTACATAGGGCTTATTTTCATTCTCTTCTGCTACATGAATAAACAATGTTATCATACTGTGGTTTACCCTGTAGTGACTTAGAAGTGACCTCATCAGGCGCCTGGCTGGCTCAGTCAGTAGAGCATGCAACTTTGATCTCAGAGTTATGAGTTCAAGCTCCACATTGGGTGTAGAGCTTACTTTATGAAGTTACCTCATCACATTTTGGGGAAACTATGTACTCAGAATCTTCATTTATACACTTTATTTTTATGTCAAAATCCCCCCTTTTTAAAATTTGCCCTATATTTTCCTCATAGTCCTCTGAATTTAGTAGTAAATATGCCCCTTTACCACTATAGTCCTTCTGACCTGGTTCCTTATGAGCCTTTCTTATCCCCTCCATCCCAGAGAGAACCATATCTCATTTATATTCTGTATGTTCTAGCACAGTGGCTATCAAAGTATCTCTGATACTCAGTATCAATATCAGTATACGGTATATCTATCAGATACAGATCAGTATCTCTGATCTCAGTATTATTCTTTAAGCTCCAAGGTAGTTCATGGGAAAGGTGGTGGATATAATGATACGTGTCTTTGATAAATATGAAAAATGATGCCCGAAGTGTCCAACCCACATCATTTTTTTTTCTCACCAAGCCCTCATAAATTCAGGCAAAGAAATCATTTTGCTTATCTTGCCACCACCCCAATGTCTCGCCTTTTGTCAGGACTTCTCATTGTCCCCTTTTTGCCTGTCAAAACGTAAGTGATGCTCACGGATGCAAGTCTGAAAGAAGGAGCAAGAGCCTGCTACCTGATTTACCTTGAGCTCTGGATTGCCAAGAGTGTGTGACGGTACACTATTAATGCTCTGAGTATGTACTGTTAGGATTAACCTTCATGAATGCACCAGAAATTCTCCTGGTATCATTTAGACTTTTATTTACTGCCTATTAAGCCCTGTGAGCCTATGGAATGGAATTTGACATTAATCTAGAAACCATCCCTGGCATCAAGGAGTTTATGATCCAGTTGGAGAAAAAATAAATGTAAGCATGACAAATGTATGATGGAAGAACTATTCCATGCAAAGCATGTAGGAGGGGCCATTGACTCAGCATTGGAAATTCTGGGAAGGCTTCCTGCAAGAAGTGACATTGGAGTTGTGGGGTGAGGGATGAATCTGCTTTTTCTGAGTACAGTGGTAAAAGAGCTCTGATTCAGGTAAACAAACAGCAGAAAGCGGCCGGGGCGTGAGGGGGGCGGTGCAGGGAGCATGTGGGGTACCCCATGTGCTTCTATATGGCTGGAGCACAGGAGCCAGATTCTAAAAGGGACTTTGTCTCATATAAGTGAGTTTGGACATTTCTTGACAGTTCTTGAAACAATGGAATCCATCCACGTGTTTGTGGTTGAGTTTGCAATACTGACAGTTTACCCAAAGAAACATGCTGTTTGAGAGGTGCCTGGGGGGCTCAGTCGGTTAAGCATCCGACTTCAGCTCAGGTCATGGTCTCACAGCTTGTGAGTTTGGGCCCGGCATCAGATTCTGTGCTGACAGCTCAGAGCCTGGAGCCTGCTTCAGAATCTGTGTCTTCCTCTCTCTCTGCCCCTCCCTGCTTATGCTCTGTCTCTCACTCCCTGTGTCTCAAAAGTAAACAAACATTAAGAAAATTTTTAAATTAAAAAAAAAAAGAATTTGTTCCTAGGCCTCTGAGACACAATCTAAAAAAAGAAAGAAAGAAAAAGAAAGAAAGAAAGAAACTGTTTAAAACCCCCTGACACTCTTTCTAGCCAACTGTACCCTGCACCAAAGAAAATGTGCCACGGATACAGATGATCACTTACGAATCCAGAATCAATTTTAAGGACCTAACAAACAAAATAAGAAGATACTCAGAGTTCATGAGACTACCCATGCACCTGCATGGTGGTGTGGCATTTACTTTGTCCTGCTTGTAGGCAAGGGTCTTGTTATTTATGAATATTTTCAAGAAAAGAGGACCCTGAGAGTGTCTGTCTGTCAAAGGCCAAGGTCACCTTATTCTGGTGACATAAAAGCCACTTGACTAGGCTGAAAACGTGCCCCCAAAACCTATTTCAGAATTTCATCTTTAATGGCTCTTGTGAATTTAGGTTGAAGGGCTTTAATGGAACATTAGAGAAGGGCAGTAAAAACCTGAGAGGGCAACAGCCAGGGCCCCTACCAACGCCAGTGCTGTCCTCTTATGGAGGAGTGCTGCTTACAGTAATACTCTCATCTGAGGACTTTGAAAACGCTACGGGCCATTTCTCTAAGTATTTACCATCACACTACTCCCTTCATCGGAAGAGGGTGCGTTCTGTTCCCTCCCGTGGATTTAAGGATCTCGTTAATGTGTGGAAGACTAGGCCAACTCCATTGACCACCCCAGCAATAATATTAAGTAACTAGAGGCATCATAGCATCATCCTTAAAAAGATCCTGATCTCTGCAAGTTTAAAATATAACCATATGACAGATCATTTTTTTCCTTGTTTTCTAGTCTTGACTTTCACTCCAGAGTGACACAGATGAAACCGATAATTAATACTACCACCTTATGGCAATTTAATTGCTCACATGACCCTAGGAGCTCTACTTACATGCTTAAAGTAAAGTACACTACGGAGTCTGAGCTTTTGAAGGAGAGAGACTCAGGCTCAAAGCCCAGTTTGCCCATTTTCCTCCTCTGTGGCCTGGAGTTAACTTGCTTAACCTCTTTGAGCCACAGTTTTCTGATCTAGAAATTGGGGGTATTACTGGTAACCGTGTCAGGGAGGCACCATGGGAACTGGATGAGGTTGTGAACGATGATGGGCTAGCTCACTGTTTCAACCCCACTGAGAACTCTTGTGCATTTCTAGTTTTGCCCTTTAGTTCTGTTCATTTGTTTGTCTAATTATGAGCAACTTTCTCTTTTCCTTTTACTCTCCTAGGGATATGAAGCCTGACAATATTTTGCTCGATGAGCATGGTAAGTAAATGATTTGTTTGCGATCAACGTGACTTGCACGTAGCACAAAGCACACGGGACAAAAATGATCATCCTCAGCCAAGGAGCATTACACGTGGGAAAGACCCTTCGTGGTTCAGTTAGCTGAGTTCTATGCGCGGATATTTGATGGGTGGGAGGGACAATCTGGGGGGACTTTATTCTTACAGCAGTGGCACAGGACACCAGTATACCCTTAAAGAACATTATATAATGAAAAATGTCCTGTCTTTTCACTTTTCTTCCTCTCCTATTGATTTCAAGAAAACCATCACAGGTTTTTTTTTAGTGCTAATTTGCCTTAATATCTTTATGAAAATCATCTCTCTGTTTTTATAAACACAGAAAAGGCCTCAAGGTTAGAGCCCTTGGCAGGCAAGAGTATCTACCGAATTATTATGACACCATTTTGTTCTTGCATCTACTTTTATGCTCTTCTTCTTATGAGGGAGACTTGGTTTCACATTAGCAGAAGAGATCTCAAGTTTTCTGTTCAAAGATTTTTCAGTTACAAGGAAAACCAATCAGTTTACAAATGGATAAAGAAAATGGAATACATATATTCCATTGTGTGTATATGTGTGTATATGTATATACACACATATACACACAATGGAATATGACTATGCAATCAAAAAGAATGAAATATATTAGCTTGGATTTAAATAAGATGTTTTAAATTTTAAAAATTAAAAAGTTAAAAAAAGCCAGTTTAAAGAAAAAGTAGACAGCAGTGTGGGGCACACCCAGATGTGAAAATGCTACAGGGATATGGCAATGACCGTGAAGGTGACCAGTGGATGCCTAAAGCCCAAGCAACACTGATTAAAGGTATCTTGAGAGCAAACTTTCACCAGCAATGATTAACGTGTGTCATCTCTTCCCAATGTTTATTTTAATGTATGTTTGGATATATTGGTTCACGAAGGCAGACCTGTAGGACCCACAGCCTGCATGATATAAATGTTCCAGTGGCAGTAAGCTCTTTCTTGTGTGTTTAGGAAGCTGTTGGATGTGGGAGTCCTAAACGTGCACAGCTCCTTGTTCATTTGACTTTTACAAAAGGGATTTACAGTGGGACCGAAACTCCCAAGTACCATCCATTGCTCATTACTTATTTACCTGGGTGCATTTTACACCTGAGTGGCCAGCCCCTACCTGTGCTCGAGGGCTAAGAAACACTTTTGTGTATGACCTCTAATTTCAAAGCTCAGGGTCATTATTTATTTATGGACTGTCTAAAAAGATTCTTTCCACTTCCTTCCAGGGCCTAATTTCTTCCTTCCCTTTACTACTTCTGACATTTGGGAGCAGATGCTCAGAATCTCAGAAATGTGAGCAATAGTGAGACTTAGCATGAAGGTGACTTTCCTGAGAATACCAGCTGTCCCTGCCTCAAGTAAGAAGCCAGGAGCCTCTCTCACCCTGGTGCAGATAAACTCTGTGGAGCTTCACAATTTTGAGAGGGGCCTTCCCTCGCCCAATGAGGCCACTGTTGCACAATTTAGAAAAAGGTTCTCTGCCCACCACAGCCTTATGAAGGCGCATGGCTGGTCAAGCAGAACACAATTTGGGGTTCTGTCCCCACTTGCTCCCTTATCCGATTGCCTTTATGTACAACAGATTGCTCTACCATTTGTTGGGGTTCTGAAGGGAGATATATAGGTCCTGTTGACCTATAAGCCTTTTCAAAATTTACCTTCCATTCAGAGAACAATGTTTTCATCTTGGGCCTCAAACATGGCTTCATCTTATTTCTAACATCAAGCCATCCTATTCTCTCTCCTTTGACTTCTTTCTCCTCCTCATTTTCTTGTCAACTTGGTGATTGTAGATTATGAGAAAGGTCTAGAAATAAATTAATCCTCAAGTTTACCTGCCCTTAGAAACTACTCTTGTGGGGTGCCTGAGTGGTTTAGTCGGTTAAGCGTCCACCTCTGGATTTTGGCTCAGGTTGTGATCTCATGGTCATGAGATCAAGCCTTGTGTCGGGCTCCATGCTGAGCATGAAGCCTGCTTGGGATTCTCTCTCTTCCTCTGTCCACCCCCGCCTAAAATAAAGAAAATTAAATTTAAAAAAAGAAACTACCTTTGTGAAAGTATAATTGTGTAATATTGTAGTTAAGAGTGTGGATTCCAGAGCCAAATTGCCTAAGTTCAAAACCTAGTTCACCCCCTGACTAGCTCTGAGAATTTCAAAAGACTGTCTAAACTTTCTCTGAATCTTAGTTCTTTGAGGAACCAAAAGAGTAATTAATTCTTAGAGCCGCTGTAAAAACAAACGAGCATACTATTTATAATCTGCTCGATTGCTGTGCCTGCCAGAAGAAAATCACTCAGATGTTAAATATTAATATAATTCCATGAGGTAATAGCGGCTTTCTCCCCTAAAGAAGGAAACTTAGGCCTTAGCATCTTGTTTTATGTGACTGTGTCTGTATTAGATGGTCAGTGAAGCTGGGCATTTACCTGTCTTTACTAAAGAATTCTTTTGATTTCAGAAGAGATATGCCAAATCTTCTGTGCATCTACTTGTTATGTCTTGTGTTTAAACAGTTTTGTTCAGCCCTAATTCTCAGGCAACACTTTCAATGGTCTATTCTGCTTTTTCCTTCTGTGCACAGGAGGCTAAGACCATTTATCAGGGCATTTTACTGTTGGTAAGGCTGGGGCTCTGTTGCTTAGGGGAGTAGGAGTGGCCATCTCAGTGGGCCTGAGGGACCATCCAAATCTACACCTAGTACCTAGTGTACTGACCCTCCCATTCATAAGTTTTGGGGTTTCAACAGTGACTTAAGAGGACTTTTTGTCTTAATTTCTCATCCTGAACTCACCGGGAGAATAACCACAGTTAGTAAGAGAAACAGTATTTTGGAAGGGAGTGGATATGTGAATGGGATAGAAGCAAACAAGAGAGCTATTTCCAAAACACTGCCCTGGGGATCCCTTTCTGAAGAAAATAGTTTTTTAAGGTTATTCGCTGTCTGTTTACTCAGATTCTGAAAACCTAAGGCTTTCAGGCATTGCTCGGGGACCGTAATTAACCACTCTTAAATGAACACATTCCTGGTAACTCCCACCGCCCTCTCATTTTGTAGAGCTGCTCTTGTGAGAATCAGCTGACTCACAAATCGATGCCTGCCTTTTTGAGTGTCTTCTGGTGTGATTTTCCACATCTCATATCTGAAGCCCTCAATTTGTCCTCTCCATCCACAGTTACAGAATGGCACCCCTGATGGGCCATCACATGCACCTTTTGCACTGGGATTTTAGCAGCCGTGGCTGCTGACGGTCTGTCTCCGACATTCCTTCGACGCCTGTTCCTCCAAGCGAGCTGTGTGTCACATCACACTGCTTACGTTTTAATTCAGCACCCGTCAGTGACAGGCAGAAACTCCGTTCTATTCTTCCTGATCCATACTGGTTCATATTCATCAGAAAATACCGATTTAAAGGAACTAAATCCTTTTGTAAAATGGATAATCTTTCCACCACGTCAGTGAACATTCAGAATTTGCGTGAAAAAATGTTTTTAATTTAGAACATACCTGTTACTGTCCCCCCCCGCCCCCCCCCCACACACACACATGTCTCATTCGCTGTCTCAGAGCCCAAGCTTGGCATTAGATCTTGGATGGCTCATCATCAATTGTCCTGATACATATTTTCATATCCTACCAACTGAAGTACCCCATCCAGTTCTATCAATTCCATGGTGTCTAAATTTTTGTGTTTGTCTTAAATTATTCAGGAAATAAATGCTACATCCAGAGGAGCGATAATGTCTGCCTGGCATGGCTGAGAAAATGACAATTATGGCATCATCTATAATTTAGTTTCCTTAATATCCTCCCTAGTCCCAGGGAACAGAGAAAAGCAAAAACTCACTCGGGGGGTATGAAGAACTAAGCCTACTGCTTGAACAGCTTCGTCCTTGCAGAGTCCCAAAACGGGCCTAAATACCAAGTGGGTAGCATCTTTTTAAGAAAAAGATGTTTGTTATATTTGTATTTAATGCATTATAATTATATGTAATGTATAAATTTACATAGAAGTATATTTATATATTCATAAACATATAACACAATGTATTATAACATATGTGTATATATATAATATATATACACATATATATGTATATATGATATATATACACATATATATTATATATAATATACATATTCTAATATACATTATATGCTCATTATATAATATACATTATGTATTTTTATAAATATCTATATCAATCTATATATATGGAGAGAGAGAATCATAGCGCCCTATATTCAAATTCAGTAGGTCTCAAATAATCAAATTCGATAAGTCTTTGGTAGTGCCTAAGGATATGCATTTTTAACAAGAACCCCAGGATGATGTGACACACATACTTTCAGTATCTTCGGGTGGCAGACATGTTTGAAAGTTGGGGAACACCAGCTGACCGGTTATGGTGTCCTGGACACCTATGTTGAGACAGATCCCTGGGCGGAACACAGGCACAGTGAGAAAAACGTGTAAGTCAAGACAAAAATGACAGCTGGAGCAAATGACTCATTACTATCATTTTAGATTTGTAATGCGATCCTCTGTCTCTAGGTACAGAGGTGAAAAGACCAGGCAAAACTGCTTTTCTAGGGGCACCCAATCAGGACCTTCTGAGTCCTGTACCTGAAAAACTTCACCCTAAAGTAGCGGTTGTAACTGGGGATGGTTTAGCTCTACTTCCTGTCTCCAGAGAGGACACGTGGCAGTGTCTGGAGACGTTTTTGATTGTCAGGATTCCAGCCAGGAGTGGGAAGTGCTGTTGGCATCCATAGTGAACTTCCTGCAATGCATAGGACAGTCCTCACAGCAAAGAATTACCAGGTCCAAGAGGTTGAGAAACTCTGAGTAAGGTCCTGGGCTTATGGTCCCTCATTCCCAAGGCAATTCCCACGTCCCTCAACCAGTGGGCACCTGAGCCTTCCCCTGTGAGTCAGCACTTAGATGCATTTTCACAGCACAGTCGAAACCCGGCAGAGAGACCACCAGGTATGGCAGCATCCTGGGCCTGACCATGTGGCTTCGGGCCAGTGTCCATGGGCTCTGTGGAGTTCTGCTTGCGTTGTTTGACTAAGACCACCAGGCTCCACGTTCCAGGAGATCCTGGCCCTCAGACAATTTCTCCCCACCCTTCTTTGTGCACCCTGGCAGGGAAACAAACTCTGAGCCAACCGGGAAGTGGTTGTTTCAGTGTATCCAGCTCTTTGGTCTTGTGATAAAGCACAAGACGTTTTGGAGAGATTTGTAACCCAATAAAGGGGGCCTGGACAAACTTCTTGATTCTAATCCCAGCTCTGCTACTTCTGAGCCCTGTGAAATTAATTTTTTTAATGTTTTTATTTATTTTTGAGACAGAGAGAGACAGAACATGAGTTCTGAGGGACAGAGAGAGAGGGAGACACAGAATCTGAAGCAGGCTCCAGGCTCAGAGCTGTCACCACAGAGCCCGACATGGGGCTGGAACTCAAAGACTATGAGGTCATAACCTGAGCCGAAGTCGGGCGCTCAACCAACTGAGCCACCCAGGCGCCACTGAGCCCTGTGCAGTTAACCACAAACAACTTTTCCATTAAATAGGGACTATTTCATTAGGCTGCCCTGTTTGAACAATGACCATTAATCAAATAAATGTAAATACTACTGAAAAATAAAATTCAACATTCCTTCAACCAAATTCAAAAGAAATATATAACACGTACTTACCGGGTCAGGATCTTCTACGAAGCCAGGTCCTGTTCTAAAAGAGTGCTCTCACAACTTATTGAGTATCAGAATCACCTGGGAGGCTTGTTCAGACTCTGGGCTCCATCCTCAGTTTCTAATTCAGTAGGCTGTGGGCGCAGGGTGGGGCGGGTTGTGCTCCAGAATTTGCATTTCTAACACGTTTCCAGGTGTTGCTGTTGATGCTGGTCTGTGGACCACACTTTCAGAACCACGAGGCTCCAAAACAGCCTCTACCTTTTTTTTTTCCACATGAGATGGATAATCTCAGGATTGGAGCTGGCTTAGGACATCCACTCAGACTAGAGGATCCCATGCGTGGCTGCTCCTCTGAATCACCTGTGGAGTTTCTGGTTGTTTTTCACTCAGATTCCTGGCTTTCCTACCATCCCACTGCTAACAGAGTCTCCACATATGCGTTTGCCAAAATGGCACTGAAGTTTCTGATCATGAGAAACGGCAACAGTTGAACACTTTCTTCTTCCCAAATGCTGGCTGGCCTAAGTCTGCCCCAGTATTATTTTATCTGATTTCCCCAGTACACTCGTGAGAAAATCCCTGTTATCATTCCAGCCTTACAGAGAAGGTGTCACCTTTTTAAGGTAATACGGCTATTTAGTGGTAGAACGTGGACTTGAAACCAGGCATTCTGACTCCACAGAATAAGCTCGTAACTACCATGTCTCCAGGCTGACCTGATTTGGATCAATGAGCCCCGTGCACATGACCCGTGGGAAGAAAGAAAGAACCAAACAGAGACAATTTAGGCAGTGATAGAAGACCTACCAGAATCGTTTGTTAGTAGGGGTGCCTAGGTGGCATGTGACTTTGGCTCAGGTTATGACCTCCTGGTTCTTGAGCTCGAGCCCCACGTCAGGTTCTGTGCTGACAGCCTGGAGCCTCCCATGGATTCTGTGTCCCCCTCTCTCTGACCCTCCCGCACTCACATTCTCTCTCTCAAAAATAATAAAAATTTTTAAAAATCATCTGTTGGTACTATTCAGGCAAGAATACGTTCACTTTCAGCTAGACACATGCTATTTTTACTTTATTAAAATGTCATCACACAAGCGACACAAAACACCATTTTGCACAAAACAAAACCCCAGCAAGAAAGGCAGTGAGATTTGTCTTTAGCAGAGGCTGGGTGCTGTGAGGGAGCAGATCGAGAAGTTCGGCAGTGGGGATTGTGGACCGTGAGTCGTGGAAACAGGAGCAGATGACATCTCCTCCGATTACAGCCATGTCACATCACAACCACAGAGCATGTAAATGGAAATGCCAACACTTCAAGGTCCTCCAAAAGCATATGAATTTTGTGCCAAAAGCTAACATAACGGGCTTGTCGGCCTGAGCTTCTGCTACTGCCCTCTTCCTCCTTGCAGCTGGAAATGCAGGGACCCTAACACTCTCTGCAGAGTGTGCTGATGGCAGGGATGAAGTGTTAGACTCCCACTCTGTGGCCATGAGTGTCAGAGCTGGGAGAGACTCTAGAGATGATTAGTCCACTCTTCTTTTTTCTTTTCTTTTCTTTTCTTTTTTTTTTTCTTCTCTTCTCTTTTGTTTTTCAAAAAGAAACTCGAGTTCAGCATAGGGAAGGGACTGGGAAGTCTATCATGTATTAAGGGCAGAGTTGAGGGCAGAAATCAGGTCTCTTGGCTCCCAGCCTAGGGCTCATTATACAGCCTCTTTATGAATAAAACTTGACTTTTTTGCCCCTGCCTTCACCCCCAAACATTTTGTTGGGAGCGGGATGAGGACAACCTAAACTATCACACAAAAATGCTAATAATATTTCAGAAAAATGAGGAGGAAAAAGGACTCTTTCTTGGCAAAAATAAATAAATACATACATACATACATACATACATACATATATACATGTGTCCATGTTCGCGTCAGCTTTATAGTCAGATATTTAGCTCTGGAAAAAAAAATCCCATAGGAGACACTTGGAAAATGCTTGGAAATTCGATACTTAGAATAGCTTTTGGCTGCCTCCCTCTTGATGCTCTCAGGTGATACCAACTTAAAACGTTGCCAACAAAACGTTGTAAGTGGGACTACCAGAGTGTGAGCTCTTAAACACCTAGGGTGGAGAGATTGAGCTGCAGACTACCATCAGATCCTCAGTTTGCCATATGTGTTCTGGCCTCCAGAGAGTTGCTGGTTGAAGACCCTGCTGGTCTTGAGGACAGAATAATTGTGCCACTACTGCCTGTACCCAATGGCAACAGGCGTGCAAGAACTGACAGACCAAGCTTCCAGAGGCTCTCAGGGAGAAGTGTGGTTGCGGCACTGAGTTGAATGGGACTTAACGTTCTGTGTGGTGCTTTTGTCTCGCCAGGGCACGTGCACATCACAGACTTCAACATCGCGGCGATGCTGCCCAGGGAGACGCGGCTCACCACCGTGGCGGGCACCAAGCCTTACATGGGTATGGGCTTCACGAGTGGCGGGGTTAAAGAGCAAGGCTTTTGTTTTAAATTTGGTAGACATTTAGTCCGGGTCCAATAATCTGTAGGCATTTGCAGCTGGAAATGCCAAGTACCCCTCTGACTTTACCAGGGAAGCTTCTGATTTCCCAGGTCAGAGATGAGCCTCAGGATTTTCCATTTAGCAAGCACCCAATCTGATCTTGATTCGGGAGGGCCAGTGATGACACTTCGAAAGACCGTTTTATGAGTTATTTAGGACAGCTTCTACCCACTTCCTAACAAAGAATAGTAGTGGATTGAATAAATGTCTACTAATTGCCTCTGTGCTTAGCAGGGTATCAGGTACAGGTGACTCTGCAGTGAGCAAAACACACAAGATCTCCAGCTCATAGAGCTTACTTTCTAGTGAGAAGAGTTTTCAACAAATAGAATCAAATAGAAGTTAAATGCAGTAACAAATCAGATGGTAATAAGTGACATAAGTATTACTCTACCCGTTATTTGCATATCCCTACATTACATACATAGGGCTGTAAAGTTCACAGTGCCTCCCACTTGCTATTTTGCTTTTAGTTTTAACACCACGACAAACCCATGAGTTCTCCTTTTGAAAGATGGAGAACTGGATTTTTCCTGAAGATTCAAAATATACCCAGAGGGAGACTAAAAGGCTAAGGTTAGGTGCTGAAATTGTCAACAAGGTCTCACATTTAATTATGTTAACACTCACAAATTACTGCAAATTGTAAGTGCTGTTGTTGGAGATGGCATCTGTGTGTAGACACCAATCTGGCTGAATTAGCCCTGTCTCTCCCCTCCACCCCCAGAGATGTAAAGACAGAACTATGGCCCTTTCCCCAAAAGTGTTCAGCAAGAGGGACTTTTCCCTTCTTCCCACTATTCCCCAGACAGGTGAGTCAGACCTCAAGAGAATTGTCTGTAACGTCTGTGTGCAGCTGTGAGAATAGTGACCTGGTTTTCCAGTCTTAGTCAATGTCTGGTTCATCACTGCACTTGCTGACTGCTCCTGGTACTAATGGAGCCTGAGCTATCCCTGGAGGGTTGATAAGTTTGGAGTTCAGTCTTCCTGGGGACCATAACATCAGGAGACAGGTAGCAGTGTGTGAGTGTGTGTTGGGGTGAGGGATATGGATTAGCCACCGGATGGGATCCAGTAGACTGGAGGGAGGGAGGTTCTGGTCAGCGTGGCTTACTAGAAACACCACCAGTTCTAGTAGTGCTCAACTATACCAGAATCTTGGAGGTGACGCCCAAGGGTAGGGTCATTTAAAAGCTCTTCAGGTAATGCTGCCGTGTAGCCAGAGTTGAGAAGCTGTGTCACGGATCGTGAGCCAGGTCGGCTACTAGGAGCAACTAAAGAGAGATCACCCTGGGGCAGGGACAGAGCATTTGTGTTAGGATTGCTGTGCCTGCAGTGTCCTTCTTCCGTGTCCTAAAATAAATGGTACTTTCTGGGAAAAGGGAGAAGGGATATGAGAGACAGATTGGCTGTCTCCACATCAGGATGGCTGAATCCAGCTGCGTGACATGGGGAGGCTCTGGATTAGATACGACATTAGTCTTTAAATTCGTAGGACTGCATTTTAAAGTATCTGGAGTAGATGTTTTAATAAGTAAAAAGAATTTAAATGTTTTAAGCCACAGACTGCACTATCTTTGAGGGAGCCCCCTACCCAACAAAAATGGGAAGATAGACACTGCATAGTTCTTGGCAACTGATAAAAGGATAAACACTATTTATGCTTCTACCCTAATTAGTTGAGATGCTTAGAGCAGATGATGCCACTGGTTAAACCAGTGGAATTAGGAGGTAGAACAAACTGTACTGACTAGATATGGTCAGAGTAATTTATGAGCAAAAAAATCTGAACTTGAAATCAAGGGTAAGAGCAAAGCCACTTCTTTTAATATCTCATTCTCTTCCTCATGTAACTAGAGAGAGGAAAAGAAAACCCCCACATGCAGGGCCACCTCACTTTCCAAGAGAAAGAAATCCTCTATGGGAAAAAATGAGTCTTCTTTTAGATGATATTTGAACAACTAGAAATGTCCTGGCTTCCTATTACCAGTGGGGGGAATAAATCTCCTTTGTCACTTCTAAAATAATGGACACATATAATTCAGCCTATTTTCTGCTTAAAACCCACAGTACTCAGATGATAAAAGGGAATATCTGAGCCTGCTGGTCTGATGAATTTATTCTGCAGGTTTCCTGGGTTTCCATATTAAGGGCTATTTTCTTGGAGCCAAATCAGAATGTGCATCTGGGTTTTCTAGGCCTGGTTTCCATGGTGAGAGGAGTAAAGGGAGGCTACCCTTCATTTCTCTCCCCAGTGATTTTAAATACAATATCCGTATAATTTAATTCTCCTCAAATTTGGCATTTCGAGTCCTTTTACAACCCAGAGCTAGGAAACTGGAATGCATTCAAGGTTCTCTACGCCTCTCCACCTTCACCCTTATAATTAACAAATACTAATATTTATTGAAAGCTTTCTATGGGCCAGACAATGTGCTAAACGTTTAACATTCATTTACTCATTTATTTTTTCTTGATGACTCTATGAGGCAGACTATAATTATCACCATTTTACAATGAGGAAATAAGAAGCTAAGTAATTTGCCCAATATCACATGGCTAATCATTAAAAAAAAAAAAAAAAAGCCTATACTTAAAGTAAGCTCTGTCTGACTTTAGAAAGTCAAGCTTCTCCCTGAGAGAGAGAGATAAAGGGAGAAATTATTTTTAGAAATTGTGGTCCTTAAAAGGTTGTAAGTCAATTTAGGGAAGCCAGACTCGTAGAAGTGTTTCCTGTATCATTAAAAATGAGAATCTGTTGGGGCGCCTGGGTGGCTCAGTCAGTTAAGCATCTGACGTCAGCTCAGGTCATGATCTCACACCTTGTGAGTTCGAGCCCCACAGCGGGCTCTGTGCTGACCGCTCAAAGCCTGGAGCCTGCTTGGGATTCTGTGCCCCTCTCTTGCTCTGCCTCTTCCCTGCTCATGCTCTATCTCTCTCTGTCTCAAGAATAAATAAAACATTTAGGGATGCTTGGGTGGCTCAGTCGGTTAAGTGTCCAACTTCAGCTGAAGTCAGATATCCCTGATCTCAGGGTTCTTGAGTTTGAACCCTGAGTCGGGTTCTGTGCTGACAGCTCAGAGCCTGAAGCCTGCTTCAGATTCTGTGTCTCCCTCTCTCTTTGCCCTCCCCCATTCATGCTTTGTCTCTCTCTCTCTCTCAAAAATAAAATAAACAATAAAAAAAAGAATAAAACATTTAAAAAAAAAAATGAGGATCTGTCATCCCTTAACTCTTTATCCAAAGGTTGCCCTTCCTTTGATTTTGGGGTAAGAGTCCTTCTAAGAGGTGTCATAGGTAGAAGTCTGCTTTTTCTTTTTGAAAACTATGTTCCAAATAATTTGGTAATATCTATGTAACAGACACAAGTACTCATTTTATAGTGCTCCTGTGGGAGCACAAAGGGGGGTAAATTGTACCCGTTTATAGTACTAATTAGCAGTTATAGAAAGAAAAAATATTCTAAGGAGAAAGAAAGAAAACTAGTATGAAATACTGACGATTATAGGAATATGTGACATCTACTAAGAAGAGATGCTGGGCATATTACTCTATACAGCAGTTTCCTGGCTCTGGAAAGGCGAGGATAAACAGTCGGACAGTTCTGAACCACCTTCCCTTCAGAATCTTTTAGCTTCTTGTTCCCTTCCCTCCTTACTCACCCTCACTCCTACCTCTGTGTGAATATAACCCAGATCACTTACAGCTTACCCAATTAAAACATTCTTCTCTTTCCAATTAAAAACAAAGCAAATTCACTATGGCAAACGTGTAAAATGCTGATAAGCAAAAGGCAGTTAAATTAATCCATCTACTTGTAGATATTTATGCTTTCCTTCCAGACCTTTTTATCTGTGTGTATACACACACACACACACACACACACACACACACGTTTTTCTTTATTAAAAGTTGGATCATACTGAATTTTTGTACCCTAAATGTTCACTTTATAATGTGATAGCAATAGACAAAATGAGCATTTATGATGGCCCAAGCACTTTGCTAAGGTTTTAACATTTATTGTACCATTACATTCTCAAAGCAACCCTGTGAAATAGGCTTACTATTATTCTGAGTCCACAGATTAAAAAAAAAAAATCAGGCCAGGAGAGAAAGTGACAAGAATGTATCACACAGGAAGTAACAAAGTTAATGAAGTTAAGCCCACGTCTAACAAATCTTGAGCCATGGCACTGATGGTGATGATGGTGAGGATGATTAAGATAAAATATCTGACATTAACTGAGGTCTTCCTATGTACCAAGCACTGTTCCAAGTGTGTGTATTACATTGTTTAAACTAAAACTTCCATGAGGTCAATACTCCGGTTGTTTCCACTTGAAACATGCAAGCTGAGAAATTAAGCACTTTCTCAAGGTGGAGTTAGGGATACAACTGTAAGGCTCAGAGTCTCAACTCTACTATGCTATGCAACCTCTCTGCCTCCATTCTATAAACCTGCCTCAGCCAGAAATGCAACTTGTTTCTCTCCAACTCCAGAACCTGGTCTTCACAAATGATACTGCTTATTCTCCCATGCCCGTGTATATATAACTATCATTTTTAATGATCATGTGCTCCAGAATTAGAGGGCTGCATCAAATTTAACCAATTCCTCGTTATTGAACGTTGGGTTGTTTTTTATTTTGAAATATGAATACTGACCCTTTATCAGATATGTCGTTTGTAAATATCTTCTCTCATTCCATAGTTTTGTTGATTTGTTCCTTCACTGTGCAGAAGCTTTTTATCTTGATAAAGTCACAATAGTTCATGTTTGCTTTTGTTTCCCTTGCCTTCAGCAACATGCCTAGTAAGTTGCTCCAGCCGAGGTCAAAGAGGTTGCTGTCTGTGTTCTTCTCTAGGATTTTGGTGGTTTCCTGTCTCACATGTAGGTCTTTCATCCACTTGAATTTATTTTCATGATTTGGTGTATGGTGTAAGAAAGTAGTCCAGTTTCATTCATCTGATAAAGGGTTAGTATCCAAAATCTATAAAGAATTTCTCAAACTCAACACCCAAAACACAAACAACCCAGTTAAGAAATGGGCAGAAGACATGAATAGACACTTTTCCAAAGAAGGCATCCAGATGGCTAACAGACACATGAAAAAATGCTCAACATCAATCATTATCAAGGAAATACAAATTAAAACCACAATGAGATACCACCTCACACCTGTCAGAATGGCTAAAATTAACAACACAAGAGACAATAGGTGTTGGCAAGGATGTAAAGAAAAGGGAACCCTCTTGTACTGTTGGTGGGAATGCAAACTGGTGCAGCCACTCTGGAAAACATTATGGAGGTTCCTCAAAAAAGTTAAAAATAGAACTACCCTATGATTCAGCAATTGCACTATTAGGTGTTTACCCAAAGGATACAAAACTACAGATTCAAAAGGGTACATTGTCAACATTATCAATAATAGCCAAACTGTGGAGAGAGCCCAAGCTATTTGAGAGAGCCCAGATGTCCATCGACTGATAGATGGATAAAGAAGATATGGTATACATATACAATGGAATATTACTAGCCATCAAAAAGAATGAAATCTTGCAATTTGCAATGATGTGGATGGAGCTAGAGGGTATTATGCTAAGTGAAATGAGTCAGTCAGAAAAAGACAAACACATATTATTTTACTAATATGTGGAATTTAAGAAACAAAACAGATGAATACGGGAATGGAGGCAGGAGGAGAGAGAGGGAAACAAACCAGAAGTGACTCTTAAAGATACAGAACAAACTGAGGATTAATGGAGGGAGGTGGGTGAGGGAGGGGCTAGATGGTGGATGGGCATTAATGAAGACACTTGTGATAAGCACTTGGTGTTGAATGTAAACCTAAAACCAATATTGCACTGTATGCTAACTAAAATTTAAATTTAAAAAATACAAGTAAATTTGTAATAAAACTCCTATTAGCAGAAATAGGTCCTGTAGTTTGTTTATCTTTATGATAAATTACCACTCAAAGAATTCCTGGTCACTGGATATTTATTTATGTGTTAATGTGTTTCCTCCTGAAAATTTACACTGATTTCTGTTCATTCATTCTGTAAGTGTCTGAGGATATTCACTTCCCTGCATTTTCAGCAGGGCTGAACAATGAATATCTTTAATCTTCCTGAAAAGATGATTTAAAATGATCCCTCATTATGATACTGATACTACACTTCTCTGACTTATTCTATAAATTGTGCATGCTCTTTGCTCATTTTCTATTAGGGTGTTAATATGTTTATCCTATCCTGATATTTCTTATTAATTATATAAAATAATATTTTATTAATTATATAAAAATTCTAGCCCCTTATATGTTCAGAATATTACAGTGTATCCTATGTGTTATAAATATGATATCCTAATTTTCCATTTACTATTATCCTTATGACATTTTTCATATAAAGAACTATTTTCTAATATCATCATACCATTGGTCTTTTTTATAGTTTTTACCTTTGATGCTATTCTTAGTGGGACCTTCTTACCTCCAGATTTTGGATATGATTACCTAATATTTTTATTATTGTTATATTTTCACTTATTCACTTATATTCACTTTATATACATTTATATATATAAATATATATTTATATATATAAATATATATTATATATTTATATATTTTCACTTATTCACTTATATTTTTCCTTATTCCAGTTACATATAATCCTGACTAAAGATGTGTCATAAGGATCTGACTTTGGTTTTTGTTAGATCATTACATTAAATAATTGTTTTGAGACAACATATCAAATAAGACCCTTTCATATTGATTTATAGTATGTTCATCATGAACTAAATATCCTTATATACTAGTGTCTACATTATGTGGTTTTCGAATCTTAATTGTAGCTTTATAGTAATATTGAATACATGAGATGCAGGTCTATGTCTTTGTTTTCAGAAAACCTTTATTATTCACAGATTTTTTTGGTAGATGAAATTTAGACTATCTTTTGTAAGTTTCACTCATTATTTCTATTGCATTACATTTATGGATTAGGTTTTGGGCCCTTGCTTCTTCTTTATTTCTTGACCGAGAATCTAATATCTAGGTGTTCTAAAACCTGAAAACCAAATAATGGAAATCCAGATAGCAAATAGACACATTAAAATGTGTTCAGACTTGTTAGTAGTCAGGAGGTTGCCAATTTAAACCACAATGAAAGATCAGTACACACTTAGTAGACGTGGGTAAGGACGCTGAGCAAAAAAAAAACCAAACCAAAACAAAACAAAAACCCTCTCATACACAGCTGGTCACGGTGTTAATTGGTACTACCACCGGGTTAAATATGTGAAGATGCACGTCCTATCCCCAGCATCTCCCCCTGCAGGAATGTACCCTACAGATGTGTGGACTTTAAGGAGTCTTACACGTATAGGAATGTTCATGGCAGCGTTGTTCATAACACTCCCAAGTTGAAAACACCCGGATGTTAGGTATTCTCTTAGCACAATGGCCTATTTATCCCTCAGAGTTCTCTGCTACTTCTCTGAGATGCCTGTGGCTTGTCTCCCAGGGGAGTATCTGACATGACAACTATGAGGTACTGATAAGGGAAAGGGGAAATAAAGCCCATTCCATCCAGGGTTGGGGGGGGTGCCGGACTGTGGGGTCAGGGTCATTGTCTCCTGAACTGCATGGAGACCTAGGACTTGCAGGAAAGATGCATTCACGCGTGGGAGATGAATTTACGAGGGAATGAGGTCTGCCTAGTTCTGCTACCACAGGCTCTTCCCATTAGGGTCAGTCCTGGGCCTCGTGACGTCAACATTCTGTCCACAGGATTTGGCTTGGGACTTGAGTACCTGGGTAGGTCAGCCCCGGTGCAGGCCCCATGTCACACCGGTTTCCTTTGTCCAGAGGCAACACCTTACTACCAGAGGCTCGGGTCAGCTGTGTATAGCTTTTGACAAGTAAAATCCCCATTCCTATGAACATTTGCCTCTCCAGAACGGGCACTGATGTTTGGAGCACTTTCTAGGTGCCAGGCACTGAACTGAGATTTTGGCATCTCATTTAATCTCTCACCTCTAGAAAGATCTCCTGCTTATTATTCTGACCTTGCTGATGAGGATTTCTCAAGTTCAGGCAGCTGACTCGTTCAAGGTCAGAACAAGTGGTAAAGGCAGGTTTTGAACCCAGACAGCATGGCTCCAGAGCTAATAATTGCCACCATTCCTTGTTTACTTGACTGATCATTATTTTTTCAACACGTTTTGTTGAGTGACTCTGCATGCCAGGTTCAATATGACACTAGAAATGTAGCGGTGAGCAAGCCACTCTTGCTTTGTGCCTCATCCCTCACGAGTTAGGTGTGTTCCTGGAAGAGTATGGAGAAGGTCCAGTGTGTCAAAGCACTTAGAGAATGCATAACTAGTCTACGGCCATACCACCCTGAATGCACCCGATCTCGTCTGATCTCGGAAGCTAAGCAGGGTAGGGCCTGGTTAGTACTTGGATGGGAGAATGCATAACCAGGGGGTCACCAATGGGGGCCAAAATTGACTGTAGCTTCGCTTTGTTGTTGAAAGAGTCCTTTCAAGCAACCATGTTACTAAGTGTGAGTTTCACACCTAATGAAAAACCTTACATCGTCCAGAATGTCGGCCCCCTCTCTCCCGCTCCCTCATCACCTGTAATAGCAGGCTGTAAATGCCGTCCTTGTGTCTTGTAACGACTCTGAGATGCAGAGGTAATCCGACGTATGGTGCACCAAATTCTAAGTGCGTTTGCAGAAGTAATACAAATAAAGGTCCTTTAGTACCAACCTTCCAAATCAAGACAACAAATACCATCTTCTTGGCCGTTTGAATTTTAGCATCATCTGAACATTTGAGGCCTTATGGGATCCAATTTTTAATAGGTATATGATATAAACGAGAGCAGAATTTGCCCATCAAGGTCTGTGCTTGCCCGTATGTGGGTTGATGAATTAGTCTACTGAGACTAGGAAATTAGACATTTTTGCCTGCTGTGAGCAATCTAGCAGTGGATGATAAACATCCAAACAGTGTTTATTCCTTTATTTACCCTGTAATGTGCCTTAGGAGGAACATGTTGGGAAAAGGGATCCGTTAATGGATCAGGGAATAAAACTGACCTGACTTCTCTGTGTTTTCAGCACCTGAGATGTTCAACTCCAGAAGAGAAACGGGCTATGCCTTTGCTGTTGACTGGTGGTCCCTGGGAGTGACGGCATATGAGCTCCTCAGAGGCCGGGTATGGGAGAATCACAGTTTTCTTTGGTTCCTCTTCTGTCAAGTTTCCTTTTTAAAATGGAAGAATGGATTTTTTTTTTTTTTTTTTTTTTTTTGCTAAACTCAAGCAGTTTGTTTGCAGGGTGAAAGCATTATGCCATGTGATGCTTGGGACTTCTGCACATTCACTCTCCCACGTATGGAGCCAAGCATGTGAGTTAGTATTAAACGCAGATAAAATGAAATAATATGGATATTATAAACTGCCAGAGAGGGAAAATCAGTGCACCTCACTAAATAGCTTGTGTAAATATATTTGTTTGTTTAAAGAAAATAATTTGGTGGTGACAGTACAGGACTCTAACATAGACATGCTTCCCTAAGGCAAGTGTGAATTATTAACACAACACAATTCATGCCCTGTCTTGTTGGTTCCTCTCTGTCATCAGGCCCCTGGGTTCTGAGTTCAGTGGAAAATGAGAGTAGTTTCCTTTTATTTTTTAATTTTTTTTTAAAATTTTTTTAACGTTTATTTATTTTTGAGACAGAGAGAGACAGAGCATGAACGGGGGAGGGTCAGAGAGAGGGAGACACACAGAATCTGGAACAGGCTCCAGGCTCTGAGCTGTCAGCACAGAGCCCGACGCGGGGCTGGAACTCACGGACCGCGAGATCATGACCTGAGCCGAAGTCGGCCACTTAACCGACTGAGCCACCCAGGAGCCCCGAGAGTAGTTTCCTTTTAAAGAAGACTTTCCTTAAACTAAGAAAATGCCTAAAGAGAATTTTGCCAACAGAATATTTTTTCCCTCCCTCCCATATCATATTACCTCTGTGGTATTTCCCTATGATGTGCTGTATTAACACTGTCAGATTCACTTTTCTTTTCTTTTCTTTTTTCTTCCTTTTCTTTCTTTCTTTCTTTCTTTCTTCCTTTCTTTCTTTCTTTCTTTCTTTCTTTCTTTCTTTCTTTCTTTCTTCTTCCTTCCTTTCTTTTGTTTTGGAAAGTTGAAGGAAAGTTACTGTTAGATTATTGAATTTAAATCCACTCTGTCAAGTATTGCTCTGGTGAGTTTTTCAAGGCCTATCATTTTTTATGTTTTTATCTCTCCTATATTATTAGATTACAAATTCATGAAAGGTGAAACATGTACCTTATACAGTTTAGTATTATTCCCAGTATTTAACTTTAGATAGATACATAACAGGTGTGTATTGAATGAATGGGGGAATAAGCCACTACATATCAATCTTGCCACATTCGCAGAAAGAATCGCCATGTAGGCTACAGGTAATTATGTTTCAAAATGCAGCTAATCACATTTAATTGCAACTATCAACACAACTAAGCCACAGAGGAAGGGTGCTAAACAATGATTTCGTCTACATTTACAAATTCTCACTTACAGAAAGATACATGTCTCAAAGATATGCTTGACATCTCCGTGGTTTCTGAACTTCATTGCAGTCTTGGTGAATGGGTGGGTCTCTTAACTATTAACCTGCTTGGTCTGCCTTTTCTGCCTTTGTGTTATCCTTGTTAGGTTCTGATGGGTACACACACAGTTTTACACTAATTGTACATCCCTAGCTGCAACTAACTCTATTGCTTTTGTACTCCTGAAATATGACTATAATCACACCTCATTTTCTCCCATCTAATGTTTTACCTTTGCCACCTTATGCATTCTTCATATTCTTTCTTTTATATGCTGCCAAAGAATTATTTCATATATCCTGTCATTGCATACTGTATTACTTTATAGTATATGTTCCATTGATTTAGGGGTGTTCAGTCGATATAAATATTTACAGGTTTTGTAAATAGACTATAGGCTTCACCAATGTAGAAATAATGTGTCTTATTCTTCATTGAATCCCCAGTGCCCAACAGAGGTGCTGGAACATCATGAGCATTCAATAAATATTTGGAAAATGAATAAATATACAATTCTGGTAGCTGATGAATTAACATGTATTTTAAATTTTTGAACTAGAAAAATAAGTTATTTTTTAGGTAAAGATGATGATTGACTATTTTTAATAAGTGGACAGACCATGAGGATGTTTTTTAATACTAGCTTCAGTCACATGGCCTTCTAAAGTAAATGGAAAAAAAGCCCACTTAAACCAGTTAGTTGCCTATGGCGTTCATCAGTTAATGTATTCATTTATCAAATCATGTTATGTTTCTAGCTGTCTGAGAAACAGTAAGTTTAGAAGCAGAAATGAAGAAAATTAGAAAAAAGAAAAGATGTATGTGCGCATGCATAGAATCCTGGAAGCTGAAGTGTGCCGAACGTGTCCCAGCTCTTAATAGTGTGCATGGAATGAGTCACACGTAGTGACCCACATTGCCCTTGACTAGCAAACAGCCAATAAGCATTGAGTATGGTGACCAGGTACCTAGCATTTCTTTTCTGAGATTGAGTTACACGGGTTATTTCCACTATAGTGTTAGCAAGACAAATGAATTGCCTATAGTCCTTTATTCAGTCTTGTGGGAAGAAAATACATACGACTGTGTATGTTTAGACCTTGGATAAAAGAAATAAAGTCTGGCCACTCTCCTTTTTAGAGGTCAACTCCTAGCAGTCTGTGGTTCCCCAAGTAACTTGACGTTGATATACCATGTGCAGAGTTAAGCCTTTCTTCACATCACCTCTATCCATGACTCACCTTGCTGTTCACTATTGACATTGGTATCCACCCTTGTTACCCATGTTCAAGAGTGATGAAAATCTCTCTCCTGCATTGTATGTGATATGTGTTAGCTGCTTTGTGGAGAATTTTACCCATGTTATGTGATTCAGTTTTTCCAACAATCTCACGTGGATGTTTATTTTATAGATAAAGGAGCTTCATCTTACAGAGGAAGGAATTGAAACTCCAATCGAGTGCCTTAATTTAGCACTCAATTCCTTTTTGCCTTCAAAGCTCAAACACTGAATTACATTACCTTTTTTTTTCTGCCAAGTTTTTATTTAAATTCCAGTTAGTTAACATACAGCATAATATTAGCTTCGGGTATAGAATTTAGTGAATCACCACTTGTATACAACACCCAGTGCTCATCACGAGTGCACTCCTTAATATCCATCACGTATTTAACCCATCTCCCCACCCACCTGTCCTCCAGTAACCACCAATTTGTTCTCTGTAGTTGAGAGTTTGTTGCTGGGGTTGCCATTCTTTTTTTACCCACTATCTTCCTTTGTTTTGTTTCTTAAATTCCACATGAGTGAAATCATATGGTATTTGTCTTTCTCTGACTTATTTCACTTAGCATGATACTCTCTAGCTCCATCCAAATCTTTGCAAATGGCATGATTTCATTCTTTTTGATGGCTGAGTAATATTCCTGTGTGTGTGTGTGTGTGTGTGTGTGTGTGTGTGTGTGTGTATACTACTTCTTTAGCCATTCATAGTCTGTGGACATTTGGGCTGTTTCCATAATTTGGCTATTGTTGATAATGCTGCTATAAATATGTGGGGGCATGTATCCCTCCCAATTAGTATTTTTGTATCTTTTGGGTAAATACCTAATAGTGCTATTGCTGAATCATAGGGTAGTTCTATTTTTAACTTTTTGAGGAATCTCCATACTGTTTTCCAGAGTGGCTGCCCCAGTTTCCACTCCCAGCAAAAGTGTAAGAGGGTTCCCCTTTCTCTGCATCCTTGCCAACACCTGTTGTTTCCTGTGTTGTTAATTTTGGCCATTTTAACTGGTGTGAAGGTATATCTCATTGCAGTTTTGATTTGTGTTTCCCTGATCATGAGTGATATGGAGTATCTTTTCATGTGTCTGTTAGCCATCTATAATTATGTTACTTTTTTTTTTTTTTTGAGAGAAAGAAAGAGCACACGAGCAAGGGGAGGGGCAGACAGGGGGAAAGAGAGACAGAATCTTTCTTAAGCAGGCTCCATGGCTCTGTGCGGATCCCAATGTGGGGCTCGCTCCTGCAACCCTGGGATCATGACCTAAGCCGAAATCAAGGGTCGGATGCTCAACTGACTGAGTCACCTAGGCACCCCCTCCCCATTACATTACCTTTAAATACTGGTTCATAACAGGAAAAAAATAAACTTCTATTTCTTCCAATTTGTTTCATAGGCCCACAATCACTTATTAAGTATCTTGAAAGGGCCAGGCACTTGATAAATATACATGCCCATATTAACTGTCCCATTGTTGGTTAATCTAATATGGCAATTTTGTCCATTCAACAAACATGTAATGAGCACCTGTTAGGTCCAATGCACACACATATGAGTATGGGATAATCTCTGGCCCTAAATAGCTCACAGTTCGCATAAAAGACAAAATCCCACAAATCTATTTTATGAAATAGAGAAATTAATATAGGTAAAGACTGCCCTCTAGTGGACAGCTGTGAAAAATATGACAAAGCCACTGTTTTGATTTCTTTTCCCCCAAGTTAAATCTATAGAAGAACTTGGTTCTCTCAGAAGTGAAAGTACTTTGCCTTGTCATAAAATTCCCTACCCCTCTCCATGGAACTAGCAACTTATAGCATTATGGACGGAGGATGAAGCTCTGTGGGTAACATTCTATCTTGAACTTATTATTGATTCAAACAAGTGCAAGGAGATGCAGAGTAAAATGCTGGATCTCCTTATAATCAACATGTAAGGGACATTTTTTTTAAGTTCCATTTACTGAACACTTGTCCCATGTTTTATGTAAATACTTGTATAAGTTACCTTACAAAACAGTCCCAAATTGGTATCTCAGAGGTGGATTTAGTGTACAGAAATGTTTCGTTTGGCCCAATGGACTTAGCTACTTTTAAAAATTCTGAGATTTCACAAGAAACTATAGATTTCTGGTGTCTTTTTTTTTTTTCTTTTAAGAGAGCTGGCGACATCACATTTGCATATGAAAACAACAATCAGCTGGAAGGGATTAGAAAATGATACTGAGATTTTAGTCCTTGAAAATTTAGCTCAGAAACATTTGCAAAGCAACATTTTTTCTTTCCCTATAAAAATGAAGACTCTTACTGCTTCTCTTCCCCAAGAGACCATACCATATTCGCTCCGGTGCATCCAGCAAGGAAATCGCGCACATGTTTGAGACGGCTATTGTGACTTACCCTTCTGCCTGGTCACAGGAAATGGTGTCACTACTTAAGAAGGTAAGAAGGAGGACAGCATGACAAAAGGAAGTGGTAAAAAGAAGCATGCTTTCTGGTTGGAGGGAAGAAGTTAGTCTGCAATACTGGAGGCGGTCATGACAATGTACATTTCTAGAGTGGGCTTTGCACCGAACAGCTTTCAAACACATGGTTTCATGAAGGCAACACAGGTGTCCTCTTGCTCAGCCATCTCAAACTCAACTATGTCCAAGATGAAGTCCCTGACCTCTGTCTCCTGGACTTTGTGTGATGTTCCCTTTCTCGGTGACTGGCCTCTGCATCCATCCAGTTATGGAAGCCAGAAACGAGAAATGATCCATCTCATCTCCCCCGTTTCCAATTCATCGCTAAGTTCTGTAATCTGATTTCGTAACTATCTCTTGAATCTGTCACTTCTCTTTATCTCTACTGCTATCCCCCCAGTCCTACTGCCATCACGTCCTGCCTTATAACTGGTTTGTCCTGTACACTTTTGCACACTCCAGTCTATTCTCCCCCCTGCCACATAACGATCTGTTCAAAGCAAAATTAATTGTCTTCTCATTGTTCTCAGAAAAAAGATCAGAATTGTTCGTATGGTATAAAGGTTCTAAAGCCTTTAAGCCACTCAAGCCTTATTTTGGACTTTTATTCCCCTTTTGACTACACATAAACTGCTTCAGCCTTCTTTTTCTCCTCTCCTTTTCCTCCCCCTCCTCACCAGCATCTGTCAATTTCTCACCACCAGACCTTTGCATTTGCTAGTCCCTCTTCCTGGAACAGTGCTCCCATCCCCAGCACTACCAGCTCCCTCCTTTATAAAAATCAGTGCTACTCACTGGGATTCATTGACTGGTTCAAGCTCATGCATTGCTTCCTACTGGTCCACAGGAAGTCCAGAAATTGAGAGAAGCCTTTAGAGATTGTTGTATCAGTTTGATACTGCTGATGCCTCTGAGTACATGGTCAGTGAACTCATCTCGAACAGGGTGTAACACAAGTCACAAGTTGTGCATGGTGTAACTCTGCATATTAGCCGTGCACTGTAAGACCATGTATGGATCTCACTGGATTGGAAATTAAAACAAACAGAAATAATTGGCCCTTCTATACAGTTTGAGAAGCACAGCTTTAGACTTCAGCTTAAATATCACTTCCTCAAGCAGCTTTCCTCTGTTATAAGCTCACATAGCAATGTCTTTCCTTCATATCATTGTTTTTAATTTGAAACTATGCATTGCATGTGTGTGATTCTTGGGTTAATGATTATTGTCCTCTAAGCCACATGAGGAGGCAGCATGTCAGCTTCTTCATCATGTTATCCTCGGCATCTAGCACAGAGTCTGACAGGTGGGAAAATCTGGTACTTGAATAAATGAGGTCCGTAGTGTCCGTCAGATTTTCCATGTTCACGGAAAAGATTAGTAGCAATTGTAGCAGCAGCTAAGTCATATGTATTGAATGATTATATGGAACAAAGAATGAGGAGCCCCAGAGGATGTGCTTATTTTTCTTCAAAGAGGGAAAATTACACAAGTCATGGCCAGTTAAGGACAAGAGCTTTGAGGGCCGAAGATTCATACTTGTACTTCTTGTCTTTGGGGTCAACTTCCCTGTTTTGGAATAGGGATATTGATAATGTCAAGAATAGTGGGGGCATTTTCCATAATCAGATTTTCCTCAGTTCCAAGAGAGCCCTCCTCACCCCACAATTACACCCTGATGATCCACAGCTATAGTCTCCAGGAATGTTCTCAAGGAGAACTGACATTTCCCATTTGGGCCACAGGACTGATGTGATACTGGCTCTAAGTGGTTATGTGAGGGGAAAATCTTTAATCCCTGTTAGTAAACCCCAAACTGTAAACAGTAACCTTGGTTGCATCTTTGTCACACCCAGTATATTTTTATTAATTATTAATATTAACAGTTGCTATAATATTAATAGCAAGAATAATTGCTACTAATTATTAATTATTAATTATTTGATGATGAATTAGCAATATGAACAGCTAAAACTTTTAGTAGGAAATGAATTTCATTTATAGAAATGCATGAGCATTCACCACCTAATAAGAACAGACCTTCTCTTAGGTACTTTGTGTACATGGCTCATTTAATCCTAGCTACAACCTTATGAAATAGACAATTATCCCCTTCAATATATACTAAATGAAGATTGAGAGGACAAACTTGACCATAGTTAATAAAGTAGGGGAGTCAGGGGCACCTGGGTGGCTCAGTCGGTTGAGCTCCTGACTTGGGCTCAGGTCATGATCTCACGGTTTGTGGGTTCGAGCCCCACGTCGGGCTCTGTGCTGACAGCTTGGAGCCTGCTTCAGATTCTGTGTCTCCCTCTCTCTCTGCCTCTCCCCCGCTCATGCTTTGTCTCTGTTTCTCAAAAATAAATAAATGTAAAAAAAATTTTTTAAATAAATAAATAAAGTAGGGGAGTCAGGAATCAAAGGTATGATTGACTCAGTAGGACAGTCTATTTTCACGCACCACACTGCAAAAACCAACTTATAGCTTATTCTATTCATGCATTATCGCATTATTTATGTATGTATTACCTATATTATTTGTTTATAGGGTGGAGGAAGGGGGACGCTGCCTTGTATCCTTCAGTTCTACACCTGAAACCTTTTTTAGAAGGAATTTGTATGATTTTTTCGCCCCACTTTGACTTTCATGATGATCTTGATATTTGTATTCCGTTGGCAGCTACTTGAGCTGAATCCAGATCAACGATTCTCTCACTTGTCCGACGTTCAGAACTTCCCGTATATGAATGACATGAACTGGGATGCAGTTTTGCAGAAGAGGCTTATTCCAGGTTTTATTCCTAATGTGAGTCAATCCTAACCAACCGATCACAACTCTCATTCAGTTACACACAGAGTCTCATTAGATAACCTCACCGGTGTCCGAAGACAGCCCCACTCCTGTCTTACAGATGAGAAGATGGTAAATGGGCCACCAAAGTTCACATGGCTAGCAAGTGGCCAAGTGGGGTTCTAACGCAGGTCTATCTGTGTCTGGAGTCCCAGCTCCTAACCATTTTTTGTGGCATGCTTCCACTGGAAGGAAGCTCTAGTCCTCCAAATAGTCATTCCCAGGAATTTTCTCATTGAGGAAACAGTGTTTTCTCTGATTTCAAAGATATAGAAATTTGTGTCCATGGAGTTCTGTGAGTCACAGCATTGAAAATGTTGGATTTATTTTTACCATTCACCCCTCTTCCTTAGGTGGTTCTCTGCCACAGAGCCATACTTGTAAGCACTAATAGCCAAAGGGAAATAATTCCCACTGGATGACTACCTGCCTGAGGGACATCTGTGGCCTTCTGCAGACTGCTGGTAAAGCTGGAGTCCGGAAGCTTCAGCCACAGGGCCCACATGAGGCCTCTAGCTTCCCTCTTCTAGTCTAATTCTACACATTCAGTATCATGTAGATCAGCAGGATAATGAACTCCTAAAGGGGACAGTTGAGACAGTTCAGAGTTTTCTGTTCAGCCCAAGGGAGGTGCAAGCTGTTCGCTTGTGAAGGTGTGATCTTTCATGTGCAAATAGAGGCATGGATGGGTGGGTCGGGTGAAGGTGCAAGGGGGGGCGACACGAGTGGGCAGTGTGGTGGAGTTCTGGGGCTAGGAGTTGCTGCCTCATGGAACAAGAGAGTAGGTCTAGATCTCACTTGGCCACGTTGCAGAATCTGGTAGGGGCAGGTGTACCTTGGCTGATGGACGTATGACACCATGGAGATCTAGACCCATCTCCTGTTGCTTCCATTCTTCCTCCTACACGCCACACCACAGCAATTAGCCATTGATGCTGCCTCAGGAGGGGTTCTGCATATGATTCTCTGACTTTATTGTCAATCTGAATCACCTGGGGAGGTTGTTAAAAATGTACTTTCCTCAGCCTCATGTTCAGAAACGCTGACTCTGGAGGTCTGGCTGGGGAAATGAGAAGTTGAGCAAACAACTCAGGTGATTCTGATCTATGTGATCATTAGAACACACTTTAAGAAACCTAATTTACAAGCTCAAACTTTAGGAAGATAACTATTATTTGATCTCCTTTCTCACTCACTGAGGGCTCATGGGGAGTTTAGAAAATATACAAAATAGAAAATCAAAAAAGAGTATGAAAAACAATGCTGGCAATAAATTATCTGAAACCAAGGAGGAATCACAGCTCCTTATTCTTGGACGGCTCCATCAAAACTAGGTGTTATTCTTGCCATTTGTCCTGGTGTATTTGTAGAATGATACGGAATCAAAGGAGTGAGCCAACTTGTCTTTCTTGCAGAAAGGCAGGCTGAATTGCGACCCCACCTTTGAACTTGAAGAAATGATTTTGGAGTCCAAACCTCTTCACAAGAAAAAGAAGCGCCTGGCAAAGAAGGAGAAGGAGATGAGGAAATGTGAATCCTCTCAGGTAAGCAGGTCCCCACCAGACTCAGAGTCATGGGACTCTTCCTGATGGCCATGGTTTGTGGGAGAGCTTCTGGTGGGAGGTCCCCTCAACACACCCCGTTTCTGCTTTGTGAATGCACAGTCACTGAGCCTTGGGCCTTCTGAAATGGCATGCAGGGGCAGCTGTGGGGACCCAAGCCAAGCAGCAATGTTTCACTGCAGATTCTCTAGCTCTGTCATTAACTGTATTTGGTTACTGACCTCTTCAAACTCTCATTTCAAATTTTACAATTTCCAATTGGCCAAGCCTCAATGAGGTGACTCCTCCTAAAATTACAGGCAAGGAGCTGGTTCTAAAGTACACACGTGGCTGTTTGGGGCGCCCCTCCAACCTTAGAGGTGGTGCCTGTTCTTTGCCACAAGCAAAATTTCATTATATCCGGCCAAGCAGAAGTGAAGAGTGTCTATTCACAGAAAAAATTGAATTCTTATGGATGCTATGGCTGGATTTCAGGCTGTGTTAAAATTGTTTTGTGACTATATTATTCTCTGTCAGTTGGAGCTCAGATTTCAATGCAGTCACTTGCAGGGACTCAGGAGAATTTGAGACTCACATGTGGTTCTGTGTATTAGAATGATGGTGAAGTAGTAAACATTCCCTTTGCATCTAATGGTCATCCATCTATCCATATACCCATCCATTCTTCCCCCTGCCTACCCACCACTCAGCTAATGGTCATCCATCCTTTCATCCATCCATTCATTTAGGCTGCTTTTGTTGAGTATATATTATCTGCCAGGCCCATTGCACTGAAGATTATATGAATGAGACAGAATCCCTGCATTCAATGACATCCCTGTCCTCGAAGGTAGCTCTGCAAACAAATAAATATTCTCAATGTCCTTAATGTCTCCAGTCCTCCAGGGCCACTATATCCTGTAACAGCCAATCTACCAAAGTCCACATCTTTTCTGTTCACAGAATGGGCCTCTTGCCAAATGCCCACCTGTAAATATTTTCTGCAGCCCTCCAAGGAATGTTCAGCTCTGTCACAGATTCATCTTACTTGCTGCTTCGCCGCACCTTCCTCCTAATGATCTGTTCTTCACATCATAACCAACTAGCTTCTCCAGACTTGCTTCTGCCTATGCACCTGTAGAGCTTGCCTATACAGGCTTCTCTGTGAACAGGCTGCCAAATGTAGCCAAGACCAAGAGAACATATCTATTACAAGTATTCTAAAGTTTCAGTGATGGCAGCAGTTTGTGAATAACCTTTGACCGTGCCTCACACGTTCTACCCGGTATGTCTACCTTTCCATCCATCCTTGTACTATGTCATTCTTGTTTTCGCTCAAACCCCCCTAATCACAAAGATCCTATAGGTATCTGACCCTCAATAACTACTGGTTTTGTCCTTCTTTAGGACCCTTGCTCTTCCCTTTTCCTTCAATGTTCTACTCTCAGCTCTTCACATAGGGGGTTTCTGAAGATAAGGTCCTTCACAACTGCTCTCTTTCTCAGCTCCTATTTCTAATTACTTCATGACATTAACATAATTTATAAGTATTTATGTGTTTGTGTTTCTTTTTCTATCCCACTAAAATGAATTCTTCTTGTGGGAGAAGACCCGGTCTTACCCACCAGTGTCTTCATGGTAATGCCTTAAAAGAGTATTAATACAGTATAGATTCAATAAATAAGAGCATCGGGATACTGGAAGGAAAGAAAACTTTATAATTGGACAGTGAAAATTAGGCACTGCTGTTTTTAGAGTTACAAGGTCATGCTACCCCACCAGACATTCTTCCCGAAGCCACCTCTTATCCTAGTTCTTCCCCACACCCAGCCCCTGGAAGCCTCTGTCCTGATGGGAAAAGCTATAAACCACTTACCCACAGTACAGAGCTTAGCATTTTTTAAAACCACGCAAAAGAAGGAAACTGTTTCCTCTTTCTTCCAGGCTTCACATCAACCTCAAAATCATTTACCAAGAAGTGGCTTTGCCTATAACAAAAACAGGCCCTTCCATCTCTAATCAGAGAAGTGTACATCCTCTTGGTCTTTTTGTTTTGTTTTATTTTAACGTTTACTTATTTTGAGAGAGAGAAAGAGGGAGTGCGATCTGGGGAGGGGCAGAGAGAGGGGGAGAGAGAATCCCAAGCAGGCTCTGCGTGGTCTGCACAGAGCCCAACACAGGGCTTGAAGTCACAAACCTTGAGATCGTGACCTCAGCTAAAATCAAGAGTTAGGTCCTTAACAGACTGAGCCACCTAGGCGCCCTTCATTTTGTTTTGTTTTTAAATTTTTATTGGGGTAAAATATGTATAACATCAAATTTCCCACTTTAACCATTTTTAAGTGTACAATTCAGTGGCATTAAGTACATCCGCGATGTTGTACAGCCACCACCACTATTTATTTCCGTAAGTTTTTGTTACCTAAACCCCATTTGTTTTTTCTTTAATTTCTTTCAGCAATGTTTTGTACTTTTGAGAGTACAAAGTTTTCACCTTGGTTATACTTATTCCTAAGTATTTTATTCTTTTGAACACTATGGAAATTGAATTATTAACTTCCTTTTTGGATTGTTAATTACCAGTGTATAGAAACACAACCAATTATTCTGTGTTGATTTGTATACTGCGATTTTACTGAATTCATTTATCAGCTTTACAGCTTCCTTGTGGGTTCTATGGGATTTCCTCCCTCTAAGACCATGTCATCTGCAAATAAGGATAGCTTTACTCCTGCCTTTGCAGTTTGGATGCCTTCTTTCCTTTTCTTTCCTAACTGCTCTGGCTAGAAATTCTAGGACATTATTGAATAGCAATGGTAAGAGCAGGCATCTTTGTCTTTTTTCTGATCTTAGTGGGAAATACTTTCATCTTTTACCATTGAGAATTGTGTTAGCTGTAAGTTTTTTGTAAATGTCGTTTAGCTTGTTGAAGAAGTGTACTTCAACTCCTAGTTTTTTAATGTTTTTCTCTTGAAGGGCTTTGGATTTTGTCAAATGCCTCTTCTGGGTCAAATGAGATAATCTTGTGCATTTGTCTTTTCCTAGTTCTATTAATGTGATGTGTTATGTTGGCTGGTTGTCTTATGGTGAACCATTCTCACACTCCTGGGATAAATCCCACTTGCTCATCGTGTATAATCTTTCAATATGCTGTTGGATTCCAATTGCTAGTATACTGTTGAAGATTCTTGCATCTATATTCATAATGAAAATTGTCCTATAATTTTCTTTTGATGTCTTTAGCTGTTTTACTATTGAGGTAAAGCTGGGCTCATAGAATGAGTTAGTGTTCCCTCTTCTGTCTTTTCAGAAGAGTTTGAGAAAGATTGGTGTTATTTCTTCTTTAAACATTCAGTAGAATTTACTGCTGAAGACATCAGATTCTGAGCTTTTGTTTGTTAGAAAGTTTGCATTTCGGATTCTTACTTGTAGGTTACCATTTACTTGTTACAGGTCTGTTGAGATATTTTATTTTTTCTGAAGTCAAGGTGCGTAATTTGTGTTCTTCTAGAGCTCAGTTATTTGCATCTTTTCTCTTTTTTATGTATGGCTAAACATTTGCCAATCTTGTTAATCTTTTCAAAGAAATGACTTTTGATGCCATTATGTCTATTCTCTATTTCATTTGTCTTTGCTCTCATCTTTATTATTTCATTCTGCCAGATTTGGGTTTATTTTGCTTTTCTTTTTCTAATTCATAAGAATATGAAGTTAGGTTACTGATGTGGGATATTTCTTCTTCTCTAATGTAGACATTTACAGCTATAAAACACCCTCTGAGCATTATCTTCAATGCATTCCCTAAATTCTAATATCTTGGGTTTGTTTGTTTGTTTTTATTTATTTATCTTGGAGTATTTTCTACTTCTTGTGATCGTTTTTGACACAATTGTTGTTTAAGAATGTGGTATTTAATTTCCACATATTTATGAATTTTCCAGTTTTACTTCTGTTGTTGATTTCTACCTTCATTTTGTTGTAGTCAGAGAAGATAACTTGTAAGCTTTTAATCTTTTAAAATTTATTGAGAATGTTTTGTGGCCTAACATATGGTTTCCTCCCATGATTTCTTTTAACTCTTTGAGCATATTTAAGATAGTTGTTTTCAGAGCGCCTGGGTGGCTCAGTCAATTGAGCATCTGACTCTTGATTTCAGCTCAGGTAATGACCCCAGGGTCATGGGATGGAGCCCCACCTTGGGCTCTGCACTGACAGCATGGAGCCTGCTTGGGATTCTCTCTCCCATTCTCCCTGCCCCTCCCTTGTGCTCGCTTGCTCTCTCTCTCTCTCTCTCTCAAAATATATCAACAAAGTTAAAAAAAAAAAAAAAAGATAGTTGTTTTAAAGTCTCTGTCTAGTATATCCGCTGTTTGGGCTTCCTCAGGGATGATTTCCGTCAATTGATTGTGTTCTTCTGAATTGACCCTACTTTCCTGTTTCTTTGCATGCCTTGTGGTTTCATTGTCAAACACTTGACATTTGAATATCGTAAGGCAGTATTCTCTCCTTCCATAGGGCTTGCTGTTTTACGATTGTTGAAGGCTATACTTGTCCCTTTTTAAGTAACTTTTACAAACTACTTTTACAAACTCTGTATTCCTTGTCATGTGTCATCCCTGCAGTTCCTGTTATGTTAGCTTGTGTTTAGCTAATATTTTGACAGAGATTCCCTTGAACACCAGGAGCATTTTTTAAGTTGCGTTTTTTTCTTGATTTAGTGTTTCCTTGGTTAAAAAACCTTTGATTGCATTCCAAAATTCTGACAAAGTTAGCTCTGACAGTTTCTGCTTGTTTTTTATGTTTCTGTTGATGGGAGCTTGGCACTGCCTACTCTAATTTTTTGTTTTAGTTCCTCCTAATCTTGTACCCTACGTTTAAAAATAAAAATTATTTTGCTTCAAAATAAAGGTTAATATTCTCCCAAAGAGGAATCAGAAGGATCGTGAATTTCAAAAGAGTACTCTATCTCTACTCTTTGACATCAAGTTTTTAAAAATGTGAGGATCAATCTTAGCCACTCATTACAGTATTACCATGTTCCTTTATTCATTCATTCATTCATTCATTCATTTATTCATTCATTCATTCATTCATTCAATACATGATTATAAAGTGCCTGCTATGTCAGGAAATGTCTCTGTCTTGCTAGTCATTGCTACCCTTAGATGTACAAAGTACTCTGGAATTATTTAGGGATCCTAAATGAGGGTTCAGGAAAGGCTTTCCAGAAGAGGAAGCATTTGATCTGGTTCCTCTAGGTTGAATAGGGGTAGCCAAGCAGAAAACAAAGGATAAGGGCATTTCAGAACTGGTATATCCTGAAAGTATAGATATGCCTTCATTATTTTAAAAGAAATGAAATGACAGATGGTTGCCATTGGTAGGAAATACCCATGCTGTGTTCAAGAGGCCTGTGCTATTTGCTCACCCTCTGCCCCTTCAATCTCATCCAGAGACATATCCCAAGACATCGTATTCCTCCAACCAAATCTCACAAGAATGCCTACCACAGCAACATCATTGTTTACCTGTATCCCCCTCCAGTCTCCATTTCTGTCCCACTGTAGCTCAAACTCACTGTACTGCTCTAGGAGCTGATTCATCACTGCTTAGGCACCATATTAGAAAAGACTCACGTGTATTGGCAAGAAAACCCTACTCAAGCCACAAGCCTGGAAAAGAGGTCAGGAATTCAGCTGTGATCTTTTTAGTGATAATTCATGGTCTCCTACTACTCACTCAGTCTTTAAATCCTGCTTCCCAGTTGGGGAAAAAAGGTTCACAGCAAAACCATTGGCTTATCTTCTCCTCATTCCATCCATTTTCTTATTTGCATTTCATCAAAATGGAAATCTTTAACATAATTTTTAGCCCAACTAATTTTATTAATGGAGCCATCATTTCCATTTAAAGATGTACTTTAAATATCCTGCAAACCTGTTAACCTCTTGTTTTATCTGGTCTGTTTGTTTTGGTTAAATTATTTTAAGAGATGCTAGGGAAAGAGAGAGAGATAATTTTCATTATATATATATATCCTCTGGATATATATATATCCTAAAAACCTTTATTAAGGGGAAGAGCCCTACATTGCCTATTTTGTGTATAGGAAAATAAAACATTGTAATTTTTTAATATATTTGATTTTATATATATTTTATATTTATACAATAATATATAATACTTGATATATAAATACACATATCTAAATGAATAACTGCATAAATATAAATATATATTTATGTATATACCCACAAAAATAGGTAGAACTCTAGTAGAGTTGTTTTGCTTTTGTTTTTTAACTTTTTCATGTGGGAAAAGAGGTGAGGGGAGTCGTGCCTCAGATGCCTTCTGAACTTGTAAAGGTAATCTATGCAGATATTTATGTCTTAGGGGAAAGTGATATAAATGTAAATACTATCACCAGGCCAACGTGTTATTCAGTAAGAGATCCACTCAGCCTCGCAGATACGCTAGAGGGTAGGATTTATTTTCACAGGGCTTACTACCAACCTCTTATGTCCAAAAATCTTACAAGAGACTTTTTTAGAAATATCTACTAGAATATGTTTTTTGTGTTGTTTTTGTTTGTTTTTGTTTTGCCTTAATGATGAAGACCTCTTATCTGTGGCTCTAAGGAAGAGGGAACATTTTCTTCTTTTGTAGACTTCTTTCACGGACTGCTGGGAAGGTCTTTGTGTTTCTAGACTAAGAAGTAGAATTGTCTTAGTACTGAGCAGAAAAGCAGCAGCCTTGAAATGTTCTAAACTTGTAATGAGGATAATAAAGGGGTAGAGTTATCTTGTTAAAAGATGGAATGTGTAACTATCTGTAATGATGGTTTCAACATGTTGAATACTCAATGCTAATACAACTGGCAGAGGGGCAGGGGTATTGTTGATCTTCAGTAGAGTGTTTGAAATCTGTTAGAGGGTACACATCCCTTCTTTCAGTGAGAGCTGTCATCTTTTGTGAATACTTCCTGTCATGTCCAGATGAGGCAGTGGCTGTAGTGGTTACTTAGTAAACAGCTATGTGGGTTTTTTGGAGTAATGATTTAACATTAACTTGTGTAATCTTTGTAAGTATTGATGCCTTTATTATATGGATAAAAAATAGGAATGGTAATAGGACACCTTGTAATTGATCTGAGAAGGAAGTAAGATAATGTTAGTAAGGCATAGTACCCACTAACTGGGTTAAGTTGTAGATTTATATAATGCCAAAAGCTTATCATATGACCCCTTGGACTTCTAGGCCCCCGCTATATCAGTGTTTCTCAACCTTAGCATCACATGTAACCCATTTGGGAAAAACTTCTTTTAGGATACTGGTGTCTGGATCCCACCCAAGATCGGTTACCTTTGAATCTGGGAGTGTGGCTTGGACATCAGTATTTTAAGAAGTTCTTCAGGTTGAGTTAGAAAGTTCTAAGGTTGAGATCCACTGGTATAGAATCCAGGATATGATTAAATAAAGTAAAAGCATTAAATTTTTCCCTTTCCTCCTGTTTTCTCATTTATAAAATGAAGTTGATGTTGTTACACCCATTTCATAGACTTCTTCTGAGTCAATTAGTGCATGTAATGATTTGTTATTATGTTTGGCTTTTCCATTCTACGTCCTGACTCCTAACTTCTTTCTTTCCCACATTCATACTTTTCTTCATGTCAGATGTCTCTGCTTCTTTGCTTCCAGAATGTTCCCTGTTTTATCCCTCTCTGCTCATCAACAGCTTTAAAGTATAGAAGTATAGTTCTATAAAGTATAGAACCAAAAAGGTAGACATACTGTGTAGGTGCTCTGCTATTGAGGCAAATGACTTAAGTCCTCTTTTACCATCTGATTTCCACGTGCTCCAAACCCCTCAGATTTTTTTCGGTGCCCCCTCCTTGCATCCTGGTCTGCTCGCAGTTTGTTCTGCTCATCCCTGAGAAGTAAGTTCTAAGAGCTTTAACCAACCTTTCCTTCTCAGCCACTTAAGACAAACATTCATCCCCCCAGTCTGTTCACCTCCCGCTCCTTCCCCTCATTTTCTCCTTTTGGCTACTGTTGTTGAATTGTCCATGTCACTGCACATCTTAAACTTTTTCACCTAAAGCAGAGGAAAGAGAACACGTTAAATGTGACCTTCATGGGCCAGGGGTGGGACTGTTGGGGTCTGCACTGCTGTATCACAAACTCCCCTCTGAGTATCTGTCTTATTATATCTTTAAGTTAAATAGACTTATGTGATAGAGAAAAAAAACTCACATGCATTTCTGCATTTTAGTTGATTACAGTCTTGATTTTTAATATTAAAATATTTTTAAATGTTAATATTTCAAAGTTTTTTAATGTTATATTTTTGTATCATTTTATATGTTCATATATGCATATATCTTTATATATGTGTTTATATATTATATAGAAATATATAGAGAAACATATTACATAATTTTTACATATATTTTATATTTTATGCATGTTTATATAAATATTTTGTTAATATATAATATATGTATATATAAACATAAAATATTGTATATGTTTTATACATATATAACATATATGTATAAATATTATATAATAATTTATGTATGCCTATGTATTTATATTTTATGTAATACTTTGATACTAAAACAAAAAATTTGGTCAACTATACTCAAAGAAAAAAAAATCCAACCTAAAAAAAACAAGCTAAACTAGCCAAGGAAAAAAGAGAAAGGACCCAAATCAATAAAATATAAATGAAAGAGGAGACATTACAACTGATAGCACAGAAATGCTAAGGAGCATAGAAAGCCACTATGAACAACTATACACAAACAAACTGGACAACCTAAAGAAATGGTTGTTTTGGTTTTTTTTTACTAAGGAAAACTCTTAGTAACATACAACCTGCAAATTCTGAATCAGAAAGAAATTAAAGATCTGAACAGACCAATTATTGGTAAGGAAAATGAATCAGTAATCAAAGCTCTTCCACCAAAGAAAAGCCCAGGACAGATACTTTCAGGTGTTAATTTTACTAAACATTTAAAGAAGAATAAACACCAATTCTTCTCAAATTCTTCCAAAAAACCAAAGAGGAGAGGACACCCCAATCCAATTTTATAACACTAGCATTACCCTGATACCAAGGCCAGAAAAAGACACTAAAAGAAAAGGAAACTCCGGGACAATATCCCTGATGAATACAAACACAAAATTCCTCAATAAAATACAAGCAAACTAAATTCAGAAGTACATTAAAAGGATCATTCACCATGGTCAAGTGGAATATATCCTTAGGACGCATAGATGGTTTAACATATGCAAATCAATAAATGTGAGATATCACACTGAATTGAAAGAGGAAAAATCACATCATCTCAAGAGACACAGAAAAAGGATTTGACAAAATTCTATATCTGTTCGTGACAAAAACTCATAGCAAATTAGGTATCAAGGAAACATATCTCAACTTAATACAGCCATATATGACTAGGCCACAGCTAACATCAGACTCAGTGGTGAGATATTGAAAGCTTTTCTTCTAAGATCAGGAACAAGTCATGGGTGCCCACTCTCATCACTCCTATTCAACATAGCACAGAAGTGCTAGCCAGAGCAATCAAGCAACAAAAAGGTATAAAAGCCATCAAAATTGGAAAGGAAGAAGTGAAATTGCTTATTTGCAGATGACGTGATTTTATATACAGAAAATTGTAAAGACTTCACCAAGAAACTGTTAGATCTAATCAATAAATTCAGTAAAATCGCAGGATACAAAATTAACATACAGTAGCATTTCTATACCCTAACGGTGAATTATCTGAAAAAAAATCAATCCCATTTACTTCAGCATCAACAAGCAATAAAATACTTAAGAATGAATTTAACCAAGGAGGTAAAAGATGTCTACCCTGAAAACCATAAGACACTGATGAAAGAAATTAAAGACAACACAAATAAATGGAAAGGAATCCTGTGTTCATGGAATGGAAGAATTAGCATTATTAAATGTCCATACTACCCAAAGCCATCTAAAGATTCAATGCAATTGCTATCAAAATTCCAATGGGATTTGTACAGAAGTAGAAAAAAAAAAAATCCTATCTATATGGCACCACCAAAGATCCCAAATAGGCAAAGGAATCTTGAGAAAGAACAAAGCAGGAAGCATCATATTTCCTTGTTTCAAGCTATACTACAAAGCTGTAGTAATCAAAACAGTATGGTACATACACATAGACCAGTGGAATAGAATCAACGGCCCAGAAATATACCCATACAAATACATACAACTAATGCTTGACAAGGGAGCCAGAAATATTCAGTGGACAAAAGACAGTCTCTTCAATAAATGGTGCTGGGAAAACTGGACATACACATGTAAAAAATATGAAACTAGACCCCTAGATCTTATAAAAATTAACTCCCCGAGATTAACTCAAAATGGATTAAAGACTTTAAGACCAGAAACTATAAAACTCCTGGAAGAAAAAGTAGGACGAAAGCTGATTGACATGGGCCTTGACAATGAGTTTTTGGATATAACACCTTAGGCACTCACAACAAAGTAGAAAGTCAACAAGTAGGATTGCATCAGACTAAAAAGCCTCTGCACAACAAAAGAAGTACTACCAGTAAACTAAAAAGACAAGTTATGAAATGGGAAAAAATATCTGCAAATCCTTTATCTGATAAGGTGTTAATATCCAAAATATATAAAACTCCTACAAGTCAAAAGCAAAAACAGTAATAAACCCCCCAAATAATCCAATTCAAAAATGGGCAAAGGACCTAACTAGACATTTTTTCCAAAGGAGATATATGAAGGCCAAGACGTACACAAAAAAAGGTGCTTGACATTACAAATAATCAGTGAAATGCAAATCAAAACCACAAAAAATTGTCACCACACACCCCAAAAAGACAAGAAATACCAAGTTGTGGCAAGGATATGGAGAAAAAGGAACTCTTATACATTGTTAGTGGGTATGTAAATTGTTGCAGCCACTATGGAAAACAGTATGAAGCTTCCTCAAAAAATTAAAAATAGAACTACCATATGATCCAGCAATTCCACTTCTGAGATACATTGAAAGGAAACAAAAATACTGTGTTGAAGAGACATCTACACCCCTGTGTTCACTGCAGCATTGTTTACAATAGCAAAGATAAAGACACAGCAATGGATGATGTTGTAGTATGCATACACATACACACACACACACACACACACACACACACACACCAGAATATTCAGCTTTTAAGAAGAAAGAAATCTTGCCATTTGCAACAGTATGGATGGACCTTGAGGGTGTTATGCTGAGTGAAATAAGTCAAACAGAATGACAAATACTATGATTGTATGTGGAATCAATCCAACCAACAACCTCATAGAAAACACACCTTTGGAGTGACCAGAAGCAGGGGGCTGGGGTTTGGGTAATTGGATGAAGGGGGTCAAAAGGTGTAAACTTACAGTTATAAGAAAAATAAGCACCAGGGTTGTAATATACAACATGATGACTGTAGCTAAAGTTGCTGTATGATCTATAGAAAAATGTTAAGACAGTAAATCCTAAGAGTTCTTATCACAAGGAAAAACCATTTTCTTCTTTTTTCTTTTTTTAATCTATGTGATGATAGATTTTTCTGAACTTATTGTGGTAATCATTTCACAATATATGAAAATCAAGATATTATGCTGTCCACCTTAAAATGATACAGGGCTATATACCAATTATATCTCAATAAAACTCGGGAAAAGCGAACAACTGTAATAAAAATGCTTCTAAGAATACTATGAATAAGCTGTATAATAGATATGTGTTTATATAAACATATACAAATTTTTAAATAAAAATCTTGGGGTAAAGCTGCTTCCAAGAAGCTGTATCAGATTATGTTTGTCCCACAGTTTCATGTCCCCCATGACTGACAGTAGAAACCCTCAGGGTCACAAATCCCCCATTTTGAGAACAAGTTTAGCAGAATCTTCTTTCCCTTTGTCTTCCTCCCCTCCCCACTTCTCCAAAATTTCCTCTCCTTTTTGTTTTCCTCTTCTATCACCTAAACATTCACTCAGGGAACAAAATTCTCCAGTACATGAAGACTTGAATTTCCTAATTCCTAGATTTAAAAAAAAATGAATGAATAAATAAGTATTTTCCCTTGGGGAATATTTCTCCATCAGAAGTAATTTGGAAGTATTTCACTGCAGACTTTTGAAACATTTGATCTGGGTCTGACAGTGCCCTGGATCTGATGATTATTGCTGTTTTGAGGTTAAATTTTCTCATTATGATGGAAAACTCAACAAGAGATGTTGAAAGCTGGACAGTACTGAGTCAAAGCAACTGTTTTGCTTGTCTGGGACTGACAAAGAAGATTCTGCTCACTGCACCTGAGATATAATCAACTCTAGTACAGTTGTTGAGGGAATGATTCCACCAGAACTCAATGTGGAGAGATGTTTCCAGGCTATTCATTAAATCCAAGTAGAACCTCCAGACCTTTCATAAGAGAGCCAGGAGATGACTGGCGAGTAGGCAACCGGCTCAGTAAACCCTTTTCCCCACCCACTTCGAAGCCATGATTTCTTCATGGGCTAAGTGGCTGAAAGACATCAAGCTCATAAACCATAACCCATGGCTTCCTTGCTGGCTCATTGTGGGGAATGGAGTTGACATGTTTTATCCTTTTGCTGTTTCTTCCTTATTTGCTCCCCTATTACTCTGGGTGGGGTCTCACTCCTGCCACACACTTTCAGATCGTGTTTATTTCGAAGATAGACTGGTGCATCTTAGATTTGAGTCATTCGGTGAAGAGACAGTAGGTTATTGGTTGTTTGAGGGTCCTCGTTGGTCTGCTAACTGCATCTCTCTTCCCCTACCACACCCCCATCTGTTCACCTGGAAGATGTGCCTTCTTCAAGAGCATCTTGAGTCTGTCCAGAAGGAGTTCATAATTTTCAACAGAGAAAAGTAAGTAACCCCTGGTTAAACACCAGCCCAGCAAATGATGGCATGTTTCAGCCAGACTTTACTTGCAAAGCCTTAACATATTTTTTTTAACATTTCTAATTTTTTCTAATTATACACATATCCAAAATAGAAAATTTGGAAACTTCAGACACTTTTATCCCCCTGTATAAGATTTAAAAAATTGCAAAGCATAATTTAGCTTAGCATCAGGTTTCCATTTAGGGGAAGGTCCTTGGTTCACACCTCTTTATAACTTGTTGGTCTTAATTCTATCATTTCAAAGCTTACATCTTTTCTTTTTCATTTCAACAGTAAGCACTGTTTGCTTTTTTCTTTTAAGAGTAAAAAGGGACTTTAACAAAAGACCAGCTAATCTAACCTTGGAACAAACCAAATACCCACAAGAAGAGAATGGTCAGAATAACAGCGTGTGAAATCCTCAACATCTTCTGCTCTGGACGTGTCCTGCCACCTCGGGCAGGAACTTCTGATCCCCACACCAGGAATTGCTGACAGTAGTTCTCACCTCTCCACACCTCACACACCTCAGAAAATGTGAATGAATGCCTTGGGGAGGAGGCAACAGGATACAGGGAGTCCTGGGTCTCCTGGGATGTAGTTTCACCTCTAATCAACCGTGTGGCATTGAGCAAGTCACTTAACCGCAGCTTGGGTTTATTCATCTCAATGAGAGGGTTATTCTAGATGAGCTCTGTCCTGCCTTTTTACTGCTACCATTCTGTTATTCTACACAGCCTTTATTTTTATTTTAAAAAGAATATTTGGACGTAGATTTATTTTTCCACATTCTAACTACACTGTGACAAATGGGCAGATGGACATTGGTGGGAGACTGAGTGAGCAAGGCTCTTCGGAGCTAGACAATTTCATAAAGAGGTCAAAATCCCCACATCTGATTGAATAGGAATAAGGAATTCAATGGGGGAAGAAATGGATGGGAACTGATTAGAACTAAGATTTATGAGAGGTTTCTGGTTGTGCTCTGGAGTCCACACACCATTATCAGCTCACATCAGCTAGCAAGAGCTTACTGGGCATGTCTTTCCCATTGCCCTGTACAGTGATTTGAGGGTGGGCAGTTGAAATTGGTGATGATTAGTAAATACTGAGACTATTTACATCATGGAAATGGGAAAATGCTTCAAATCAGGGCTTTTTCCCCCTTCCCGGTAAGCCTGTTGTGAGGTAGTTATTAGCATACTGCTCACCTTCTTCTAGTAGGTTCCTTGGGAGCTAATTGTCCTCTTAAGATTATGAGAGACCTATGTCTGGAGAGGACCAGAAAATAATATTGTCATGCTGACAGCAATGTCCACCCTGAGGTACATTCAAGCTGTCCCTTACACAGGGTTGATAGTCTAAGTTAGAATGGAAGGTGAGTTTGGAAGATAGTAAAATTTACACTTGAAAAATCCCTTAAATTACCCACAGCATGGTATCTTTTCTTAGCAGAGCCCAGGGCAGGGAGTCTCCAGTAATGAAACAAATTGCCATCTTGGGGTTTGTTATGATTGTGTCTTTTATTTTTGGTCTCATTTTTGGCTAATATCAGATGAACCAAAATGTTGAACCAATCATATATGCCTTTATAGACGGAATAATAGAACTGCGGGATGTTCCCACATCCGAGAGGTCTAACATCACGGAAACGGACTGAAGCACAGCTCACTCCAAGAACAGCGGGCGGAACTGCCTGCTTACAAAATTATTGATGTCTCACTCTTTTTCTTTATGTATTTTCTATTTATTTGCCTAACACGGAGTTTAATTCGCCTACGTGAGATATGCATAGGACCCAACTGCTCTCTCTCGATACACAGAAGGTCTCTGCAGAGGACCTCGTTCTGGCACCTGACAGATGCCACTGGGTAAAGTCAACAAGTGAACAGGCTTAGTGGGGGGCTGTTTGACGCCTTGGCCACTCAGATCATCTAGACCTTGTCCTTACTTGGAGTAAGGGCCTCGCCAAAATGCCAGGAGGAGGCAACAGGGAAGACCAGAGAGAGTAGGCAGAAGTAACAGATCTGGCACCTGCCACACCAGATAGCTAGGAGGGAAGCAGCACTCGGGCAATTAAACATGGGTAGGAAGCCAGTGCTGGATTCTCATTTGGCATTCAGGATTTTCTCCTCACGGAGCTAATGCGCCCGGAATTTCTGGCAGAGCCTCTCGACTTTAAGAGCAACCATATTTTTGTTAAGAATTAAAACCAGCTCTTTTGTTCTGTTTCTTTTCTTTTTTTCCTACATTTCCCACATATTATTTGCGCGGTTTTGCTTTTTCTCCAAGCACTATGAAGTACGCACTGGCCCTGACTCCATTTCTAATTTTATATGAAAAAAACCAACTAGGTGACCAGGTTCTGCTCCAGGCTGGTAACTCCAGGAATATCAGGGGCCCCTTGCATGTTTATCAGCTTCCGTCTCTCACGCGTTTTGACCCAAGCCCTGATGTGCTGTGGACATACCTCTCCAGTCACCTGGTTCGTCCTGCTGTTGGGGCCTGTGCATGTATCATCCCAGAGGAAAGGCTGCGGGAGACACCACAGGGCACTGGGATCAGGAGGCTCTCCCCTGGGAAGGGACCCAACCATTTATGCCGCTTCACATCTGTACCAGCTATAACCGGATAGGAGCCCAATGCCCCCTCTGTACTTGGAACCCCTAGTTTTTATTTCCAGTGTGCTGCTGCCGTGCCCAAAGCACCTCTGTGAGCATTCAGCAGCCGTGGACACCTCAACTACAGAGCATAGCCTCAGAGCAGTAAGATGCGTTTTCAGGCCCAATCAGGTTACAGACCCTCAATGTGTTTCCAGTTAGAAATGAAAAAGCATTGCATCTGTAAGGCATTAAAATGTCTTCTGTATACACTGACAAAAGCACCTCCCACCACCACACATTTTAAACAGGAAGACAAAAAGTTTCCCCCAAACAAAAGGATGCCTAAATCTGAACCGTGATTGCTTCTTGTTGGTATCAGGTTCTTTGGCTTGATCCCGTAACTTGGGCCAAAAGGGACTGTCCTAACCAGGTGGACGATGTCTCGTCTAGAGTCGTGACAACCAAGGCTTAGAAGTTTGGAAAACAAGCCGAGTCTTACATCCCCTTGACTGGTATTCCCAGTCTTTTTCTCCTAACTGCTTTCGCCCTGACCTGTGTGGAGCTCCAGTCCGAACAGGTATTGAAGACCAGAAGCTTCCTAGTTAGCACTCTTACACTGCAGCAGGAAAGCCCGGCCCACAACCCTGTCTCCATGGGAATTAAATGCTCTGCTAATGGCCAACACCTGTCAATGGCAGCACTGGTTTGGGCTGGGGTCATTGCTAGGGCAGGGATGAATATCCTGGAGTACAAAGCACTACGAACTTAATTACAGCAATTTAATTAATTAGTAGTTAAGCTTCCTCTGATTGGAAGAAAGTACTAACCAGGAACGACTAGGCTTTATATCATCATAGCTTTTCTAGATTGGATGGACAAATAATGCTAGTACAGGTAGCTGGAACCAGTGTTTCTGTTTTTGATGATGCCGTAATGCTGAGGCTTTAATTCAACAGGTGAATGAAAAGGCATGCAAAACATAGTGTCTGTTTCAGTATCCCGTTGTGCCTGCTTTGTCCACACAGCATCCTGTTTCCTACCGTCCACCTGTGATAGCTGTTTCTTAGGAGCTCCATGTGTCTGATTGACATTAAACATTGATGTTCAAAATCCAAACTCCAGTTACCTGTGCTGTTGTAAACAAGCAGCCCTTGGGTGGGAAACACCTGCTTCTGTTGAATGTGGTGTATATATAATGTGAATGTGCCTCTCTGTGTATTAAAATGTCTTCTGTATACAGTGAGCCATGGATCCTTCTTTGTCAGCTGTGTGTTTAATTGTTTTTCCTAGAGGTAGGGTTGTGGGGGCCCAAAGTCACCTGTTCTTACTTCTGTTTCCCACCATCCTTTACCAGGGATGAGCTGGTATTAGAAATGTTCTAGAACAGTGGAATGCGGCACAGTGTGACTTATTCATATATATAACAACTAAAACCCTGACCCCCTTAGCATTCACCCCTTAGGGAGCACAGCCCAGAATTCCAGATTTTGCCTTTCTCTCACCTTGTCCACTGCCCAAGGACCTTTTCTGTCAGCACTCTGCCTTACTACCCTTTCCATCTTCGCACCGCCCCATTCCACATACCGAAAGAGCAGGTGGATATTCTACACCTGGGACAGGGCGGGGAGCGGGTCACAGACAGCTTTGCATTCTTGTGGCCGGAAACTACTTGCTCCTAGGCCCCCAGAAGCTTAACAGCTAGTGGGCCAGCGAGTTCCTCGGGCTTGTCCTTTTCCTTGAGCAAATCCTATGCTCTTGTCAGTGGGCTCTGAACTCCTGCATGCTGAGTGCCCTGTGGTCCAACCATGTCAAGTGTCCTGTTTTGTTCTCAGCAACCACGCACAGGGCAAGATCTAGAACTCTTGATCCTGAAGAGTGCCAGCCATAAGTATATGATTTCATTTCTGTAGACTGCTTTGGGCCTCCCGTCCCCCATTTCCTGCTCCTGGTTGGTGTCCCTTTTGTGATGGTCTGATGGTAGCAAAGTGGATTCCAGGGAGTTCTTTGAAACCAGAGGGACCTTTTTCCTCCTGTGCAGTGTTCTCATTCTGCACCTGGTCAGCCCCGAACAGCTCTAGCCCACAGAGGTACAAAAGTCATGGTGTCTATTTCACTAACATTAAAAACAAAAAAAACAAAAAAAACCTGCCAACTCTGCAACCTGAGTTCACTTCAATTAAGCATTGACCATGCCCTATGAGTCCACTCTAACCCTAAGCAGAGCTCAGCTGCTGCTTGGTCATGGGCTGGGAGAGGTATTTCACCAATCCTGAGTGTAAGCTTCAAACTGAGACTTTGACTATGGGTCAAACCGTGAACCTCAAACTGAAACAACCATGTTCTGAGGTAGCGTTTGATGTTTTCTAAGCTTTGGTGTTAAAAGGTACCGTCACTCTATGTTCCTATACTGACAGCATTGTTCTACTGGATCAAGAGGGGTTCGTGACACATAGAACCAATTAATAAGAAATTATCATTCTCTTACCCCTTCTCCATCTGCCCCACCCACACATAGGCACCTAGCTGAGCAAATCCCGTAGGCCCAGCAGGCTTGGGAAACGTACCATGGTCATCTGCTGTTCTTGCCCAGCCGGTATCCGAACCTTCTCCTCCCAGTATCACAAACTGTTTTGTGTGTGTGTGTGTGTGTGTGTGTGTGTGTGTGTGTGTGTGTGTGTGTGTGATTCAGAGCTCACACAGTTCAGGTAGCTCTGGGGCGGGGCACATGACCAGGTGGGATCCATCAGTCCCAGTGTCCTAGCCATGGTGCCTAGTCCCATGGGGAACACATGTCCCAAGCCAGGCCAACCATAATCAGTCTCTTTGGCTGGGATTAGTTAAGGAGCCTCTCTCCTTCTCCTGAAGTCACTAGACAGGCAAAATGAAAATCTGGGGGTGCTTATGGCCAGTTCTGTTCCCACACGAGAAGCTTTCCTATGAAGGACTAAAGGCAAGCTGGGCTAAGAGATGAAAAGAAACTATGTTCTAGGCCCAGCTATGCTTGGATCCACCCAAGTCTATCCCTTAAGTTCTCATTACACCAGACTTGAAAATACCCTTTTCAAGGGGCACCAAGGTGGCTCAGTTGAGTGTCCAACTTTGGCTCAGGTCATATCTCGCGGTGAGTTCCAGCCCCACATCAGGCTCAATGCTGTAAGCGCGGAGCCTGCTTTAGATCCTGTCTCCGCCTCTCTCTCTCTGCCCCTCCCCTGCTCGTGCACTCTCTCAAAAATAAATAAAACCTTAAAAAAAGGACTCTCTAAAAAATACCCTTTTCAAGAAAAATTTGTGTACACGATAGTCTGCCATTTCCAATGAAAAGCATCCCATACGATGTGGAATTTGATACAGGAGTGTTTCCCCAAGAGAGTTTAGCCTAAGAAGTTGGTTGGGATGCTAAAAGAGGATATAGAAGGGTTCAGCAGTCAAATAAAGTTTGAGGATCTTGAATTGAACAAATTTTCAAAGACTGACAAGATTTCTCATAGCCTTGAATTTGATGACAGGATCTTAAGTCTCTCAGAGGACTACACTTAGTAAATAATCCTTTCCAACACTCCTTAGACAACCTGGAATCAGTATGGGACAGAATATACTTTGGGAAATGCTTGGTTTGAATCTTCTCCAAGTCTAGGCTTTTAGGGAGAAGCAGAAATTCTTTATGGGGGTGACCAAAAAACAAATGAAAGAAACCCTTTCAGGATCTGTACTGGACTCGGCCAGACTTTATCTCAGATGGCGATGCCTTTTACATTAATACCAACTTTGATGATCCACAGACAAAACTTTACTCTCCTAAGTTTCAATAACGGTCATCAAACGCTGCAGCCAAAACAAAAACTCAAATTCAACTGAAAACACAGAACCCCCCCCCCCACATTTTCTCAGGAAACCTCTTGTTTTCATCAGATCTGCCCGCCTCATTAACCATTTCCATTTACCGCGCAATTTTAATACTGCAAGTGAAATGGCCCATCGCACACAGAAGAAAACTGGACAACATCTGTAATTTCATAGTTATTTTAATAACCAGGTGTACAGTAACAGTCACTTGATGAACTTTTTCTTTAATCTCAGCTAAACTCAAAACACAGTTTTCTTCACGGTTCAAACCAAACAGCTCTTCACGTCCCAGAGCTGCCTCACAGCTACCACAGATCACGGGGAGATTTACGGTCTGTTCATTTTCACCAGACACAGAACTGAACACCCACACACCATTTTCCAAGGAGGGAACTTTTACAATGAATGCTGGCTGCCGAGGACAGCCCATGGGTATATCTGGGACTCAAGCTGGAGTTTTCTAGGGGAGAGAAGGCCTGGGAAGCTTGTGGTAAGAACCAAAGTCAGGGCTCAACCACCCTAGTTGGGAAGGGCTTCTCGGGGTGAGCAGAAGTCCAGGATTAGGATTAAGGCCTTTGCAGCAAAGCATGACTCTCTGGGTGTAGGCATGAAGAAAAAGGCCAGAGGGTGACTGGTCTTTGAAGAAAACCCATTTTCGTGCTGACAACAACACTGCCATTTTTAGAAAACATAGAAATACAATACTTCTGCCGGGCTGGCTGATTTAACGATTCCACCAATACCTTCTCAACTACCCAAGATGGTGGCCCTCCCAGAACTCAGATGATGGCCACCTGGGTTGAGGAACAATGGGAGAAGGTTGGGGGAAGGCAGGCCATCTTTAGAGAGGGGCCAGGTTAAGAGAAGAGAGAGAAAAAGGAAAGCTTGGGCAGGAGAGGAAGGTCCAGCATGGCCTCCACTCTTGGATGAGATGGTGTGAACTCTGAGAGGGATGCAACTAGCATCATGTTCTCTTCCTAAACCCTTTGTATACGGAGAGCTCTTTGATGTGTCTTATGGAACAGGACATAGGTGAACATAATTTTAACTAAAGTGACAAGGTTCAAGAAATCAAAGTGATGCAAATAAAGGGAGTTTTCTTGAAGTTCTTAGGAATCTCTGTGCTTAGGAAGTTACTTATAGTAAGTGGAGAAAGAGAGGCTTCCCCAGATCATGCTGCCCATCATGAAGGCATCAGAGGTGGTTGTTTCCACAGCACAGAAAGCTTGTGTAGAATGTGAAGTTCTGGTTGAATGCTTCATTCAGCAGTCCCAGGGCAGATGACCCATTTGGCCATGCAAGAGTTATTTTCATGGCATAGAGAGGTCAAGGAGGGAGGGGCTGGACTCTAAGTTAACAGTAGCTAACAGAACAGCTTAAGTAACAGTAACTGCTAACTTAACAGTAGCAGATGGTACACAAGAGGAGCCCACTAGTTTGTCTTTTCCTCCATCTGGTGGTTGTGGCTGGTACTGCAACACCTCAGACCGCCCAGCCCACCCCTGCGGTATAATAGTGTACATGCTTCAGATCTGACCATCTCCCTCTGCCCGCAAAACCGTCATTCTGAGTTCTGCAAAAGGCCCTTAAATCTTTGAGTTCTAAAGGAAAAGGTACATGCTCCCCCCTAAGTTTCCTTTAAAATAAAGGCACCATGAAAAAGCCTTAAAATAGCAAGATTCCTTATTAGGAGGAGAAATGATCCTTTTCATGACTAGAACAATAATTGGCTTGCTAAGGGGGGGATCCTCTTCCTTGGATATATTTAGTCCTATGTCGTCCCCTTTTCTCTGGTCTTCAGCTTATTGAAACCTGCCGTCAGACATCATGGCCAGGTGTGTGAGGCCTGCTCTTCGTTTCTTCAAAGCACCCGGTACACAGGGTTATGGGTTCTAGAGCTGAATCCCCCAAGCACAGAAGTCCGATCCCAGGGTGAATATACTTATTCTGCCTACGGGCCTCTTGGTTCCACAGATACTCATGTGGCTCACAGAACTTGCTCCAAAATTGAATTTGCAGAAGCAGCAGGATGGGGAAAAACGCACATGGGGTTCCACGCATCACCCAAGACTGCGTGTCACTTCCACTCACCCTGGGAGACTTTAGAGGGAAACAAAAAGCTCCCCCGGAGGATGTGCTAAAGGAAGGGGAGACAGGTGGTTCAGACCTGAAAAGCAGACCCACGGTCCCAGGATATGCTCCCCCAGCTCAAGAGACTCGCTTTCCCAAATGCTCCCGTGGCTCCCATCTCAACTGAGATCACCTGTTCGTTGCAAAACTTCGAGAACACCTAAGCGCATATATTTGCAAACGAACAATCCTATTCAATCACGGATGTGCCTGGATCCCCAGACGGAAAGAAGCAGCCACTCACCGCCAGCAAGAGTAGCCCTTCCCGGGCCCCACCTCGGCTCGTCCTAACTTGGGACGCTGGATGCACGTGGCTCTTCTGGGTTTTGCCAGCCAAGGGGAGAGGCGACCTCCAGCACGTTTACAGGGAGGTGCGTGAAATTGGCTGCTCCCACCCGCCTCGGGGGCCTATGTGCGCTCCCAGCTGTTGCCTTTTAACAGCACCAAAGAGGCCGGCAGGACGGAGGAGGAGAAGGGTGGTTTCCTACCTCCTCTCTTCCTTCCCAGCCGGGGAAAGAGAATCGGGAAGCAACGCCGGGAAAGTGCTCCCCCACCCCGCACACTGGCACGATCGGGCAGGTGAAAGTAATGCTTGGGTTTTGGTGTTTTAATAAAAGGTTCAAAGGAATAAAATCTAGGAGGGGATGTGACAAAGTCTGGAACCTGAAGACTGCCTGCCTGCCTGCCTGCCTGCCTTCTCCGCAGACCCTGGGGACCCTGATGAAGGAACGGCTACCCCAGGGTGGCCACCTTCTATGGAAATAACCGTGCTTCATCGACACAATACACAAGCCCCTTTATGCTCACCCTCCCGCCCCCCGCCTCCCCCGGACACACCCTCCCCCAGGCCCTCTGAGCCTTCCGCCTCGCTCTGGCCTCCCCCCACCCCCTCACCCCCAAATAACCACGTCCCTTTAGTTGATTTTCCTGGCATCCCAGCTTTGTCTGTCCCCTTGTCATAAGATGCAGCACTACACACGCTCTCAACACTATATAGCAGACTCTTTTACCTTAGTAGCCTGATTGCATGCATGTAAATGGGGGGAGGCAGGGTCCAACAAATCAAGGCTATGCATAAACAGAAAACAAAAGCAATATTCGTAAAGCTAGGCAAGCGAGTGTAGCATTGGAGAAACATAAGGCTTGAGGCTTATTGATTCTTTAGATCACAACTGTTTGGATTCGCTTTCCTTCTTAAATATCGGTGTACCATTTTGGCTTCAAGAAAATCTCTTCTTGCTTCTGCCCCTCTCTTTGGGGAGGGGTCGCTTAACTCAGGGACGTGATGTTAGAACGGCCTCCAGGGGGCGCCACAATGCGCTTGCTGGCGGAGCGGACCCCCTCATCCACTTGGGTGCCTGCAGTGGGCAAGACATTCCCAGGAAGAGAAAAGGGAGAGAGAGCGGGGTGTGGACAAGAGAGAAACTGGATTAATTTTCGAAGTGTCAGCTGGCAAGTGCCTTCCTGGCCTCGTCTCCCAAGAAACTTCCATTCTGGTCTGTCAAGTATTCCAGACATTTCATATCCACCGTCCCCCGGAATCCCGTCTCCACCAGGAAAAGCTAGGTTCTTATAGATACCGTCTCAGCCTCATAAAAATGATACTTAAGAAAAGCATTCCTTAAGGTAGGAGAAATCACTGCTTACATCTGCTGCGACAAGGAATGTGTCCTTGTATCCTCAGATACCGGACTTTGTCCTCACCACTATCCTTTGAGGAAGCTACTGTTATTATCCCCATTTCACAGAGGCAGTGACTGAGGCTGTGAGAAGTGAGGCAAGTGGCCCAAGGTGTCACAGCTTGGCCTGGTGAGGGTCGGGGCCCCTGCAGCCTCGGCACAAAAGGAAACCCTGATGTGCACGTACTCGTGTCCTTCACAGAGAAGCTGCCGAAATTTTAAGGATGACATCAGCCAGGGAGCGATTCAAAATGGCAGCCACACTGGCAACAAATATTGTGACAAACATAACCTTACCTGTGGCGACGTCACCTCCAAACTTTCAGCCCTTTCCTTTTGCCTCCCTCCCCTGTCTCTGTCTCCCCCTTGATTTTTTTTACCCTCTGTTCTCCTGCTTCTGCCATTCCTTACTCCTCTTCCCCGATACCTGTTTCCTCTTTACCTGTCCCTGTCCCTTCTCATCTTGTTTCCCTCACACTTCGATTGTTCATCATAGACACGCAAATCTCCATTTATTTTTCTCCCCTCTTTAAGACTACTGGTTATGGAGCAAGTAGATAATTATTTTCTGCTAATATCCATTCTTAAAGACTAGGTGAATGGTACGGCTACCTCAGGGTAAGTACTTAATCAACAGCATCTACTTCTAGCACTATCATTATTACGAGAAAGGGGAGAGGAGAGGAAAAACGCCAGGTTAGGGGCACCTGAGCAGCTCAGTTGGTTAAGCGACTGATATCGGCTCAAGTCATGATCTCACGGCTCATGAGTTCAAGTCCCACATCAGGGGTGCTGTTGTCAACGCAGAACCCACTTCAGACCCTCTGTCCCCCGCTCTGCCCCTCTCCCACTTGCACTCTCCCAAAAATAAATAAATATATTTTTTATAAATAAAATAAATAAATATGCCAGGTTAGAAGAATCTACTGCCATCTGAGCTTTAACCCCGGGCAAACAGACAGAACACCTCCATACACAGCTCCCACCATCTCCTGTGGAAAATCACCCTCAATTCATAATGGAAAACATCTTGCCCCCACCCAACCAGGTGTGATGTCTAAGCAGACCCGGTCATCATTTAAACCTGACCCTTGACCTCCCTGAGCCTTAAGTTGCCTTCTCAGCAGGACTCTCTTGATTCGGCAGAGCTTCCTGCTTGCTCCAGGCACCCTCTCCCTACAGGTGTCCTGCTAGCTTGTAGCAGCTGGCCCTCCCTTGTCCGCTTCCTTCCTCCCTGCTCACCCTCCGGCACTATCCACTCACCGGACAGGCTGAATCCCGACTGGTGGAGGTTCCTCACGGGCGGGTTGGGCCGTGTGGGAGAGCCCCGGGTGGAGCCCGCGGGGGTGCCCCCTTTGGGAGTGGTGGTCAGGTCAAACACTGGCCCGTCGTACATGCCCCTCGGGACGGCATGCAGGTCTGCCATCTGCAGCAGAGAAAGCGTGTCACCCTTTATTCTGTCAGCAGTTAAGGTCTGTGCCAGGTAGCCGAGATAAATGAGTGAATTAAGTGTGTAATGGGAGCCAGAAAATAATAGAGTTATTTGAAGGAAAGAAGGAACATAAGAGGGGTGTGAGGACAGAGTGACGGTGCAACAGGTCAGTGGAGACCTCTTGAAACACGTAAGCTTTGCTTTTTTAAAGTATTTTTTCATATTTATTTATTTTTGAGAGACAAGAGAGAGGGAAAACCCAAGCAGGAGAGGGGCAGAGAGAGAGGGAGACACAGACTCTGAAACAGGCTCCAGGCTCCGAGCTGTCAGCACAGAGCCTGACGCGGGGCTCGAACCCACGAACTGTGAGATCATGACCTGAGCCGAGGTCGGATGGTTAACCGACTGAGCCACCCAGATGCCCCCGGTTAGCCTCACTCTTAAGGAACAAAGGAGCCTGTTGTGTTGTGGAGCTGGGGTTGAGGGAAGGAGAAGGCTGCGAGGTGCAGAGGACCGGTGTGGAAGGTAGCGTTCCCAGCAGAGGAAGCAGGTGGGAGGAAAGGTTAGGGACGGAAGGACCACCTGCACACCAGAGCAGAGGGAGCAGGGAGGGCAGCAGTTTGGGACAAGGTTGTAAGTGCCGGTAGATGTGAGATCCCGTGGGAGCTCCCCCTACACGCTCCTTAGCACAGAGCAGAGGTGCCAAACCTCGAAGTATCCTGTGGTCTGATCGACGGGCCTCTGGCTGTGGCTGTGAACCTGACCTGGAACTGAGCAGCCAGCCAGCCATACCTACCGTGGGTGTGTGCTGTGCTAGGCCTGCTGCCAGGAGCTGGGGGGAAGGGTCACACAAAACCTTTCCCCTCCCCCAGTCGGCTCACGGTCTATGGGACACACACCGCCTCCACCCATGTCCTCCCACTGGCTGCCAGAGGAGCCCAACAGTGCGGGGTGGGCTCTACCACAGAGCCTTCCTGCCCCGTGTTCCCTGCCCCGTGTTCACAACCCCAGTGCAGGCACAGGGGCAAAGCTCTTCACGTTTGCAGGTGCTGACGATTCGGGTGGGGCCGTCTCTATTTCCGTGTTCCCTGAAAAGCCTCCAGACCATCAACATTTCTTTGGGTGCAGAATCTAAGTCACATTAATGGAAATCAAGACATGATGTACATGGGAGGTTGGGTTTCATTCTGTCCTCTTATCAGGCCAAACCTGGAGTGTGGAATTTTACTCCATCCCACGTAACTTTAAACGATCGCTAATAAAGAGGTAAGAACAGTGGAGGGATTTAAAACGTGGTCATGAAGTAAATAGTGGAGGCTACAGGGATATTGAGACTACACGACAGAGGAGTCGGGAGACACACACATGCCCTAAAAGATGTGCACCTCGTTATGTGAGCGTGCCAGGAGCGGAACGGAAGGAGCTGGTCGACCTTAGGGAGGGAGACTTCCGGCCGGCAGGAAGAAGCTGGTCCTCACTGACAGGGCTGGTAGCTGCCTCTGGTGGGGAGGCTGGAAGCCTCCCCTGGGAGCTGGGTGACCAGTCGGCGGGATCACTGGGGCGTCTGGGAGAGGGATGGGGTGCTTGCATATGGAATTTCCGTGAGCCTCTCTCTAATGGCCACCGTGGTGTGTGCCCAAACTCCTGCCTCCAGCCCCCAACCTCACCATCATGACTCCTTCTGACCCATCCCATGTGCACGCATGACCATGTGTCTTCTAACAAAGTTGGAACCAGGGCTAAAATTCCACCCCATCCCAAGGCTGATTTAACCCTGCTCTGTGGAGTCCAAACCTTACTGGAAGGTGACCTTGTGATTGGTGTGGGGGTAGCAGGGGCTGAAAAAAAAAAAAACAACAGGGTTCTGGGCCTCACCCCTATATCAACTGGAGCTGATTGGTTTGTACAGTGTAGGTGGGTAGGTAGGTAGGTAGATACATACAGAAGAAATAGGTGTCTGCATATCTGTTTTTCTACCTGTCTATGAAACCAGGGACATACACAAGGTTTTATGTGAACCATACAACTAGATAAAAGAGTTACAAACATTTGGCCTCTAGAGCAACAATGGAAGAGATGGGACCAGGAGGGGTGGGTGTGGACTGCTAATTCTCACTGTAAGCCTTAGTTATTTTCTAAAACTATATAACATTGGGGCTTGTGGTTGGCTCAGTCGGTTAAGTGTCCAACTCTTGGTTTAGGCTCAGGTCATGACCTCATGGTTCATGGGATCAAGCCCCACATTGGGCTCTGGGCTGACAATACAGAACCTCCTTGGTACTCCCTTTCTCTCTCTGCCCCTCCTGTGTTTGTGCATGCATGCTCTCTCTCTCTCAAAATAAATAAACTTTTATAAAAAAAAAAAAAAACTAAAAATATACATATAAACATTATTTTCAATTATTATAATTTCAAATTATTTTAATTAAAAGTACTATAAACATGGAGGAAAGTCATTCGAAAAAAAGGTTTCCTGGGCCAAAAAAAGCTTTGGAAACCCCCAGTTTATAGTACCTTACATCTGTGCAGTTGTCCCTTGGGAAGAGGACACTGCTGTGAATTTCCTTGGGAAGGTCCACAGCACACAGAGCCCTCCTGATCTCCTGGGTACCATCCCCGTGCCTGAATGGGGCAAAGCCCCTTCCCCCACCCCCAGGCTCCACCAGCTGTTCTCACCTTCCTCCGAGCTTTAATACGCTTGTAGACGTAGTCCGAGAAAGGGCTGCAGGGGATGAAGCGGCCGGCCCCTTGGGTCACGTGCAGGTTGCCGTCTTCCAGCATGATCTTGCCCTGGCAGATGACCACCAGAGGAGCCCCACGCAGCTCCAGCCCTTCAAAGATGTTATACTCTGCAGCCTAGAGACGGGGGTGAGGGGCAAAGCCACAGTTGTGGGCACAGAATGGGGCGGAGAGGTACGTGGTTTTCCTGTGCTTGGGACCCTGCCTTTGGCATCACTATGGCCAAAGCACCAGGGAAGCCAGGAAAAGCTTACAACGCCATCTGTGAGCTCTTCATGGGCACAAGCCACCAGGGGGAGACAGTACAGACTAGACTTGCCAGCATAGACAAGCATCAGTCTTTGGTAAGGCCCTCATGCAGAAGTACATTTTGTCACTGGCGGTGCTCAAAGAGAAGCTCGGGAACTCTCGGGGATGCTGTGTTTGGCACTCTTGTATGGGGTGGGTGAGTAGGTGGGCTGGATGACCCTTAGGTCTCCACTTGCCTGGAACTGAATAATGTGATGTGACTCAATGTCTAAACAAAGGCCATCCCCTCCCAAGATGGGATTTCTCTCTACTACCTTCATTTATTCAACAAGTGCAAGGCATTGCCGTAAAGGGTTAAGGACATCGGCTTGGAGTCCAGTTGTGGGGTGTGTGTCTGAACTTCACCATTTACTTGCTGCATAAATTATTTAATTTCTCTGCACCTCCCTTTCCTTATCTATAAAACGGGGATGGTAGCAGTGTCTACCTGTAGAAGACTATTACGGAGATTCCAGGAATTAAAAAAGCAGGCTCCACTGCCTGAAACGTAAATGCTTTAAAAATACTCTTTTTACTAACAAGGATTAAGCCCTTTCCCTTAGGTACCGGGCTTTAATTATTACCTCCACGTGAAAGTCCTCATGAGGACGGTGTCAGTGCTGTTCAAGTTTTTCTCTGTTCTTTCTCCTTCTAGGTACAGGGGATCGCTGCACTGCCTGCCCTCCTGGGGTGAGGGGAAGCCCAGGACTGGCTGTGGCCAGTGTAGCGTGAGAGGAAGTGATGGGTACCACTTGTCTAAGGAAAGCTTCCAAGCCAGTTCTCCAGGGACCACGACCAGGTCTCGGGCCTCAGCCATCACGGACGCGCGTGTGGAGACGGTGCCTCCCTGTCTGAGTGACCGTGCTGGGAGGGGCCCTCTGCTGACTCAGCCGGGAGAAATAACCTGCTGAGGCGTTACATCCCTGAGAATTGGGAGGGTTTGTCACTGCGGCCCATCCTGGCCCAGTTGGCCGGGGGTACCCCACATCTACATGTCTCTCCCGACCGAGTTCCGCGCACACCTTCTCCGTTCTGCTCCTCTCCCGCCAGCGCGAGCCTTACCGACTGGTGGTTCTTGGCAGAGACGATCTTCACCGCATCTGGATCCCAGATCACCAGGTCGCTGTCAGAACCCACAGATATTCTTCCCTTGCGGGGATATAGGTTGAAGATCTTGGCGGCATTTGTGCTTGTCACAGCCACAAACTGGTTTTCGTCCATTTTCCCTGTGGCCTATTGGAATACCAAAAGAAGAAAAGTCAGTGCAGGGCTTCTGAGCTCGGGGCAGGGTGATCACAGACGGGCCCCTGAGAAGATGAGCACAGAAGCCGACCCACAAGCTGAACAGCTGGCTGTGCCTTTCTGGCTGCCAGGAGAAACGGTTAGTTAACACATGGCTACAGGAGGAGGCAGTTAACTGCTCCTGAAGTGTGCATTTTTTCCTGGATATGTGCATACAGTTACTTCTTTGCCTTCATATTCCAAAAAGAATTACAGGGGCACCTGGGTGGCTCAGTGGGTTAAGTGTCCAACTTCAGCTCAGGTCATGATCTCACGGTTTGTGAGTTCAAGCCCCACATCGGGCTCTGTGCTGATAGCTCAGAGCCTGGAACCTGCTTTGGATCCTGTGTCTCCCTCTCTCTGCCCCTCCCCAACTCATTCTCTGTCTCTCACTCTCTGTCTGTCTCTCTCTCTCTCTCAAAAATAAACATTGTAAAAGCACAAATGCATTTAAAAGAAAAAGAATTATAAATTTCCCAGTAAAAAGTAATGTGCTTATGAGCCTATTTTTTAGATATGTGTTTGTATTTGCATGGTCATAGGATAAATACAGAAGAGCCTCACCCAAATGATAACGATGGTTAACCCTGGGTTGTGGAATTATTGACTGACTTTTGTTTTCTTTTGTATGTGTGCTTTTCTATGCTTTCCAAGTGCTCTTTAATGAGAGTGTATATGTGGGTAATTAAAATATTATATATGTATACATATACATACACATATATATATTATTTTTAACAATTCCACATAGTACCAAGAGAACTATGCATGTATGTTCATAAATACACGACCATGCTTTAAAAAATCAAAATCTAACTATGTGAGAGAAGAGACAAAAATACTTATGCTTTTCCTCCTCACAAAACAAAAAAATTCTGGATACAGTAAAAAGAATTTAGTTTCAAATCTAGCTTTGAGCTTCCTAGGAGTGAAGACGAGGAGAGAAACTTGGTGGCTTACACTAGGTAGATGAATGAGGCATTAGTTTATATGCAATGCATGTAGCTCAGAAATGAGTGGCTTTAGAAATTTTAAAATAAGATAAGCGGGGCTCCTAGTTGGCTCAGCTGGTAGAGTATGTGACTCTTGATCTTGGGGTTGTGAGTTCAAGCCTCACAATGAGTACAGAGATTACTTAAAAATAAAATCTTAAAAAAAATGAAATAAAAGGAAAAGGAAGTGATCAACTTAATAATGAATTAATTATTAATTTTACTAAAACCTTTGGTCCAGTCTTCATTTGCATGGCTCTTTTGTCAGGCTCTGTTATGTTATTAAGGAAAATAAAACCAGGCCAATGTCAAAAGACACTGGTGGGCAATCACTTGTACAGCCTGGATAGCCACACACTCAGTCAAGAGCATCCTTGATGAGCAAGTTGACTTGAGTCTCTTGGACACAGACCCCCTGCTTACCATTTCAAGGGGTTACATCAGATGAAGTATCTGCATGTTTGCTTCCTAGTTCCCAGTCTAGATAAGGAGATCTCCTCAAAATCTCAACATTCATCACTCTAGAAGCAACATTCCTAAACTACCTGAGACACCTGGTTCCAGAAACATCTCAGCAGGCGTGAGGATTCACCTAAAAAGCAGCAACAGCAGGCGATGCTGATCTGGCCCTGGCCCCCATCCCATGATCTTGATCCTTACCACAGCCTTGTCCCAGATGACAGACATCCGCTCTTCCACACCATTGGTGCCCTCGGGGATGGCTGTGAAGTTGTCCTTCCCAATGGCTTTCTGGGCAGTGCTGAAGGTGCAGTGGGCACTCCCAGAGAGCTGCAGGTCTCCACTGGCAAAGGAAAAAAGCTCCATGTAAACCAGAGAGGTGGCTAGAGTCACCGCGGGGGACAAGAGTCGAGTGTCCAATGTCAGCATTTGGAAGCCGAGACTTGAGTTTAAAATCCTTTCTGTACCTCTTACCAGCTGTGTGAGTGTAAGTGAGTTCTCTCCCTCCCTGGGGCTCAGACAGCCCATCTGGAAAACGAGGGGGCAGGGTTAGATCATCTCTGTGTAATGAAATAAAAGGGACCCAAACGAATGATGCGACTGGTCCTGTAGGCATCGGGGGGCACCAGCAAACGAGACTCCCCGTAATTTCACTTAGGTGCTGTTCAAAATAGGCAAATGGCCTGACCCTCAGTTGTTTAACCTGTAAAGTGGAGACGACAGTCCCTCACTCATAGTTATCATAAGGAACCATGAGACTACACGTGTAGCCTCACACAGTGCTTGGCACATGATATGTGTAAACCGCTATTCCCATTATTAATATGACTACGGTTGGGAATTTATAAAACATGACGAGGAAGAGCCCGCTGTCTGTGCTCAGGACTGCAGGGGAATTCTCCATGTGTTTTCCTCACTGCAGACCCCAGTCTAGCTGATGGATGGGCTGCTCCAGTCCTCATCCCTCCCCTAGCTCCATGATGTTTCTACGTGATACGTGCTGCTTGCCAATCCCAGACCAACCTGGCCAGCAAGGAGTTGATGTAGTCGGGAGTGGTCGGGTCAGGGCTCAGAGGCGGGGATGTCACAAATGCAGCTGCTTTAGCCCAGTTCTTGCTCCAGTAATGGGTTCCATCTGTGCCAAGACTGGCAGTGATGGGCTCACCAAAGACCACGTTCCCTGCAAGGGTAGGAAACAGGCGGTGGGTTTGCATAACATATGTGCTGCTCCAGGCCTGGGTCAGGTAATCATAGCCCCTAGCCCTACTCGAGGCTGTGGCTCTGAAAACAGGTAGGCCTGGGTTCAAGTCCATGCGCCCACCTTCTCTAAGCCTCTGCTTTTCTATCTGCTAAACATGAACAATTTTGTATTCCCTAGTTCACAAGAAGCCGTTGGTTATAAGACGCAGCTTTAATTCCCAAACCCTGAGGCAAATTAATATTTGAGGCAAAACAAAAAAATGTATACTGATTACGAGATTCATCAACATTTCAGAAATATTAAAATGTGGACTAGATCAGTCTTGGAATGATGCATAAGACTATGTCTACTTCTCAGGCTTCTGAAAATGAAAGGATTTGACACATACAAAGTATCTGGCACACAGATACTCAGATGCTCAGTGAAAGCGATTTCCTTATGCTACTGATATTCCTTCCCATGGTAGGGGCCTAAAGCCCCCAAAGTGCCTGCATCACTGGGAACTGCTAGATCATGCTTGTTGCAAGGAAATGCTTTGGTTCCACAAAGTCAAGTCCACTCCCTTGGATAACAGGCTCTCGTGATCTTTCCATCATGCCTCTTACTCCGTAACCTAAAGCAAGGAGTGATCTGCTCAAGGACACCCGATAAAACCTGGGACACATCAAAGATGGGGCTTGCTCCTTAGACTCTGTGTCTGGAATTTGGGGCTTATTCGCCCAAAACAAGCAGTGGGGATGAGGGATACTGGGAAATAAACTGATCTGAGCTGACCTTCTTAAAGAAGAAGGGATAGAGAGACAGAAGGTAAATGCTATCTCATAGAAGGTTGGTTAGTACCAAGTTTCTCTGTGCCAAAATCTTGGGCAAAAAATGGTCCATAAAGCCCTGGACTTCGCCAGCTTCAGTCCTCCATCTCCCACATTCAAGTTCCTCACGATGTCAAAGTTTAGGAAGGCTCTATAGCCAAAATTATAAGTAGGTCTTGCCTTCCTTCAACTCCAATCTATTTGTTTCGGTTCCCTGGAATTTTTTGTCAAAAGAATTCTAAATATGCTTCTGGTTTCATTACAAGAGTCAAGATTGATTTGTGATGCCTGCCATGGGCAAAAGAAGGAAGCAATGACAATGATTCATCTATGACGGCCCTGCTCTTTGGGATGGCTGGAAAAAGCAGCCACACAAGACTAATGAGAATTTTAAGGGCTCTCTAAAACTATTTACCCAACTAAAGCATACAGAACCACAAAGAAAGAAAGAAAGAAAGAAAAAGTCAAGACAGGCCCTCAGGTACTATTAAGAGAAAAACAATTTTTAAAGTAGAAGAACTCTCCCTTTGGACTATCTTTAGATGGAAGAGTAGAATAAGAAAAATTGTAATTATAGTTGGGTTTGAATACGAGCTCTCCCAACTGGGAGATCCTGACACACTATGCTTCAGTAAGAAAAATGGGGATAATAATTTTTCAGTCTGAAAAATGGGGATGATAAAAGGCTATTTATTTCTCAGGGTTCTTTGACAATTCTACAGAATACTAGGTCTGAAGTATTTATGTCAGTGCAGGGCATACGGCTGGTCCTCATTTAACTGTGGATTCCTAATATTAATTCTGAGCAACCATACAGAGCTACTTAAGAGAACACTGGTGACTGGGGGCACCTGGGTGGCTCACTCAGTTAAGCCTCTGACTCTTGATTTCAGCTCAGGTCATGATCTCATGGTTCGTGAGTTTGAGCCCCCCATGGGGTTCTGGGATGACAGTGCGGACCCTGCTTGGGATTCTCTCTCTCTGCCCCTCCCCTGCTTGTGCTTTCTCTCTCTCTCTCTCTCTCTCTCTCTCTCTCTCTCTCTCACATAAATAAACTTTAAAAAAAAAAAAAAAAAAAGACGACTTGGTAACTGAATACACTCGGACTTGGGCTCAGGAGGGAAGAGTGAACCCCACTACACTCTCTTCCTGCTCTTGTACTCTCGACTCCTTCCCCAAGAAGAACAGGTCCTGGGATGTTTATTGGCTTCCACATCAGGAGTCAAGGTTTCAACATGGGAACAAGGCCACCCTGCTACCTGGGAGACACAGCTGTACAAGCTCTTTGTGCGAGACCACTATGAGCCAGAAGGCCAAGGGTGAGGAATCTTTCTCCATGGGTTTAAAATAAGACCCAGCATGTAGCTGAAACACCCTGTCCTCGAGACCCTTGGGCAATCCTGAGAATAGCTCCAAGGGAGGATGTAGCCAGAAGCCAAAGGCCTGAGGGAGGGAGTGTGGTAGAGAGAGGGAGTCTTGGAGAAATGGTAGAGGTGTTCCCCATGCATTTTGCTTTTTCTTCCTTTTTTTTTTTTTTTTTTTGCCTTTCTCCAAGAATGGGTAAGGAAGATTGGGCTGCCTTCCTGGTTCTCGCCCAGTGACTCACACCCAGTGGAGCAACCACACCATGTCATGTTGAGACATTTAAAAGCAGGGAAAGAAAAACAGCAGGCTTACTGTGAGCAGGGTATGGCAGGAGATGCCCCAGAATGTGCTAGCAACAAAGACTGTCTAGACAAGTAGGAAGAATCCCCCCCCCCCCACCTCGCCCCAGAAGAAAAGGGTGCCCTTTTCCGGAAAGGCAGACGACTGAACACTCAGCTGTCAGAGTCAGTGGGACTATTTTTAGCCACCCCAGCCACTTACATGCAGAATTTGGTAGATGAGCCCCCCCAGACTGGCTCTCCATTACAGTGGTAATGATCATACACAGGAGCCTAGTAAATCTTCTCTCCCAGCGAAACACAGGGCCCTACACCTGCAGGCTCTCAACCACACTCTGTTCTCAAGTGAGCCCATTAGTGTGTCACTGGAGACCAGAACAAAAGCATAAAAGAAAGCTCTGAAGTGACAGTAAACTTCTGCTTAGCACCAGATGAGCAAATGAAGCCCAAGTTAACAGCAATGGAGGAAAGCAGCCCAAGTCGGAAGGAGGTGGGGACAAAGCCCTGGGGCATGAAGGGCCACCAGATGTGCTTTAGAGACCCATTCAGCCCCTTTCCCAAAATGACCTGTGCTAATCTGTATGGCTCAGGTGGTGGGACCCTGCCCCTGCACTCTGCCCTCAACCCTGGACAATCAATCACACCATCCCCAGAGCAGATACTGATTCAGGAATGGGCCGATGACCCAAGCCAAGGCAATCACAGTTTTCCTGGGCACTCTGGCTTGAGCTATTGGAAAAAATAGACTCTACTTCCTCATTATGCACCCCCCGTCAAGTGTGGAGGACAACAGGTGCCTCTTAACATTTATTCTTGTCACTGTTCACACTAAATAGAAAGCCAACAGAGAGGAAAGCAGAGACAAGAGAGGAGGAACAGTGACAGAGCCCCAAATCACTGTTCAAACCCCTTGATCCAGCTATGCCTGAAACACTCCCAACCAATAATTTACTTTTGTTTAAGTCCATTTGAGTTGGATCTTTGACTTCTGCCCCCAGTATAATCTTGACTCGTGTGTCCATTTATAAAGCTCAGATAACATGAACTGACAATGAAGGATCAAAGGGAGGAAGAAAGATGTGCCAAGTCTCAAAGAAGTGATTGAAGCTGTCCTATCTCGGACAAAGCACTCACCCTTCCTAAGCCTAGTTAACTCATCTGACAAGCAGGAGCAATGCCAGGGGCCTGCCATCCACACAGGATGCCAAAAAGATCACCTGGGCTAACTTGGAGGAAGGGTTTCCCAGACAGTGCGGCAATGAGCAAAACAGGCGCTGTTTGTACAGAACAGCTGGGGAGCTGGGGCAGAGGGGAGGTGGAGGGGAGCCACATGACTGGTTCCGAGCTCTTGGGAGCACCAATCACCTTTTTTCCTGGCTTGGGAGATGATGTCAGCCGCACTCTTGCTCATGACCTTTGTGACGTAGAGTGGACAGTTGGTTTGGCTGGCGATGGTGATGGCACGGAACACAGCCTCAGCTTCCAGCTGCAAAAAGAAGTCCCAGGAGTCAAGACAAGCATGAGCCTCCCGGAGAGCCACTCCCCTGCCTCCACAAATTGAGCCGGTAGTGCAGCACAGTGCTTGAAAGCCTACAAGATCTGGAGTGAGAGTCCTTGGATCCAAAGCTGGGGCGATTCACTTGGCTACTCAGAGCCTCGCCCTCACTTCCCTTGGATGGTTCTCTCTCTCCCTGTGATTATCCCAACATCTGCCTGTGATGGAAGCCTTTGCTCCCCAATCTTCCCAGGCAGATTCTCCGGCAAAACACAATCCCAACACCAATATGTCAGCATTAACCAGTAAAGGCAATTAGACATCAATCCTTTCCTGCAGCAACGGGTGGTCAGCGATGGCAATCCCAGAAGGCATTTCTTACACTAGTAATTCCCAGGCTTCTCAGCAAAGACTTCTCTTATTATCTATTTCTTCCATCCCACTCGAAAGTAGAATCTATGTGTTCACATGTGCTAACCAACTCGGCTGAATTTTTTCAGAAAGAAATAATGAGTCTCCCCTTACTTTATCAACAAAGCAGGGTCTTTAGAGCTCAGGCTCGCTCAAATGGCCTGGGTTGGAGTTCTGGTTCTGCCTGCTAGAAGCTGGGTGACCTAAGGTACGTTACACAACCTCCCCAAATCTCAGTTTCCAGTCTACCAAGGGGGAAGAGTGACAGGACCTGGCACACAGGGCCGTTGTGACAATTATGGGTTCATCCTTTAAAGCAACTGCCCCACTCCTGGTCCTCGCAGGCTGGCTACTGGTCTTACTGCCGATCACATCCCTACGGGGCTGAGAGAGCCTGTGTTGCTGCCCAAAGCCCAACTCAGTCCTATTCAGCCCGCAGCAGAGACACTAGTGTTCTCCCATTCAATCAGCAGCAGCTCCTTTTTGGATGGATATGACATTCTGGTTAGCCTAGGCAGCCCATCACTTTTAAAAATACCAAAAATAGCTTGCAGATGCCCGGTGCTTGCATAATGTAAACCAGCCACTGCCCTTGGTGGGTGCGGCTCAGCCGACAGACTCTAAAACTTGGCAGGGCCCTGCTGGCGGCTCCCAAGCTGCCCTTTGTTCCAAAGGGATGAGCCCCTGGAGCCCCTGACCACAGGCGAATGTGGCCACCTCCCTGCATCGCCCAGACTTCTGGAGCAAACCTGGGTTCAGCTCTCTGCACAGCATCACTGGAGAAGGTGGCCGGGTGTGCTCTGCCTTGAAGAGGGGTAGGTCCCTCCTACGCCCATCCCACCCTCTTTACACCTGTGCTGATCACGCCACTCCCCACGCCCTCGGTCCTGGTACCCCTGATCCCGTGCCCTCGCGGCACAGCAGGTTTCCAGGACCTTGACAGCATGACTATCTTTGGAAGGTTACATCACCCTCCAGCTTCACCCAAAAGGGTTTCCAGGATTGTCCAGATCTGCGGCAGAGAGGCTTTTTACTAAAAAGGAGACGGGAACAGGAGTGGGGGGGGGGGGGGGGGGGGTTGGAAAAACAAACCAGGGAACAAAAATAGACTTTGCTCAGAAATCCCCTGGCTGCTGCTACAGGAATCAATCTTGCCAGCAAATTGCTACAATGACCAGCATTTAGGAAAAGTTTCACCAACAGTGCTAATCACCCTGGCGCTACTCACAACATGTAAACAGCTTTCCAATCCTTCACATGGAAGGAGCCAGTGGCTTAACCTCTCTGAGCTTCAGTTTCTTCCACCAGCAACACTACCAACTGCCCAGAGCAGCAGCAAGGACAACTGAGGTAATCAGCACAGTTCTAGGTATAAGCTAGGGCTCCATAGAAAGGACCCATAATACATATTATGAAATAGGTATAAGTTATTTTAACTGGGAAATGATATCATTAGACACAGAGGAGTTTCTGGGGTTCTGACAGTGCTCTGCTTCTCCAAGTGGGTGCTGGTTACACAAGTGTATTCGGCTTGTGAAAACCCCTTGTATCTTTATGATTGGGGCACTTTTCTGTATGTGTGTTACATTTTCATTTTATAAAGCCTCTAGAAGAGATGGGCAACAGGGATACACGGACGTCTGGTTCTGCCTCCTCTTACCTGCTGTAGAGTGTGGGGCTGGGGATAACAAAGCAAGAGCCAGGCTCCCGTCACTCACACAGAGGGCTCTCAACACACCCCAGGTGCCAACCCCAGGCTGGCCTCCCAAAGCCAATATGCTGTCAGCCACACGGGCAGCCAAGTCCCCACTCTGTGTCCTGTGTCAGCAGCCGAAGCTGCCGACATCCCAAACACATGCAATCAGCCACTAGTGACCTTTTATTCACTCGTCAGGGGCTAAGAAGTCACTATTCATCACCCATCTTACACGTGGGAAACTCCCATACCTGGACTTCATCACACAAAGCAACAGACATAATGTCTGTGAGACGCCCACTCCCCCTACTATCCATATCGCTAATATTTTATTTTGCAGGACTCAGAATATAACATGGACATGTCTTTAAGAGTCACACTGATTAAGAAAGGATTTGGGGATTTACCTCTCCAGCTGAATAACTGTGGAGTACACTCCAACCTGTGTTATCTTTAGAGAGATTAGGGATCAGAAGTAAACATTTCCCTTACATTCCTTTTCTCAGAGTCCCCTGAGTTGGGTCAGTCAGAAGCGGTCTCTGGAAAAAAGGTTCCGGGATTGCTATCTGGTATTCACAGAGACTCTCACCTTCCAGCAATACTTGCTCGTGTACCGTGTGCACATGTGCCTAGGAAAGGCGGGCTGAACACAAACCCTCAAATGAGCAGCGGCCATAAGCCGGGCTGCTGGGTATTGCAGTAAGAGGAGTCTCCCAGAAGATGCTGGAAAGCAGAGCACCTGCCCCTCCTCCATCCCCCAGACCCCCTGCAACTCACCTCCTCTGGTCTGCTCAGCACATGGCCTTCCGGACCAGTTATCCCCATTTCCAACATCCGGGTTTGCTCCTACAATGAGACAAGAACACAGACCAGTTTTGAGATAAGCTCCACTGAGGTCTAGAAAAGCTGTGCTGGTGTATTTTAATCTGAAGAAGTGTTCAAGGGAACAAAAAGAATAAAATGCGTATGTTGAATACATTTGTTAATGCTCTATCTGGAATTGTGAAATAGGGTCAAGTCTTAAATAAGAGGAGAAAAAAATCATTTAAGGGTGGCTTTTTTAAGTTAAAAGGATGGCAGTCTGTTAGAGGATGATTTTTTTTTTTTCTACATGACACATCAAAAGTCACACCAGCTCACTTACTGCTGACAGTTTCATGCTGTGTCTCCCAAGGTCTGGTACACCTACCACCTACATCAGAATCCCCTGGGTTGCCTTTCCTGGCTGAGCAGCTCTGTGGTCCTCTCCAAGTCAAAATACAGAGGCTAAATTCTAGGAATCTGCACTGTAACAAAGCCCCGAGGCTATTTTGTGGTTTGAATTTATGGCTGAAGTAAATGGACTCAGAATTTAACCAGACAAAATAATGCCTCCAAACAGCATTAACTGAGTTACTCTTTGGGTCAGATTCTATTTAATTAGGTTGTTTTGTGGCAGAACTGCCCACCCCTCACAGCTAATGGCTAAATTCTTCAGACTTCTGGCCAGCTTTCTGGAAGAAGCAGGTGGCTGGGCAGTGAGCACACACGTGGGCTAATTGGAACTGGCAGAAATCCTAAGCCTCCATATCTGCAGTTTGGCTGGCCTTTGCTCCCAAAATGCTAAGGCCAATTCCAATGAAACCCTGCCCTGGCAGGAAGGGAGAGGGAGGACAGAGTGAAGGGAACGAAACCTTGTTTCACTTTGAAACTATAAGATGTTTAGAAGGGAAGGGATTCCTTCTTTCTGGAAAAGAAAATCTAGTTTTTCTTGGTTTTGTTTTGTTTTGTTTTTTTGTTTTGTTTAGTTTTGCTTTGAGTAATACAAATTTTGCTTAAGGTATAGGAAGAAAGATGCATATCGTATATTCCAAGCTGCTGTGAGCAGTGAAATGGTCACAGTGTCCAGCTATGCAGGATTAGAACAAAGGCCAGAGGCTGATTTTTACAGCCAAGTTCACTTTTCATTCTTACTGTTCCATTTATGGAGCCTTAGACCGAATACGATTTCTTCTGAACGCTGGTGAGTTTCCACCCTGCTTTGCCTCCTCAAGTCACACAAAGGTTGAGGTGTCCAACCAAAGCTTCTCCTGTCTCATAGGACGCTCATGTTCAAGAGGGCTGGGATGGCGCACGGGAGGAAGCTTGCTCCAGAGGTGGTTTCCAAGCACATTCAAATCATCAGGGGAACTTTTTCAAATTATGCTTGCCTGAAGTTCATTACTGACCCCCTAAATCAGAATCTCTGGAAGTTGGAGAATCTCAGGAATCCCTAAGCTCCACAGGTGATTTCAATGCACTACTCATGCTGGGAAGTCCATTCTTTTTTTTTTGTTTTGTTTTAACATTTATTTATTTTTTGAGAGACAGAGAGAGACAGAGTGCAAGCAGAGAAGGGGTAGAGAGAGAGGGAGTCCCGGAATCCAAAGTAGGCTCCAGGCTCTGAGCTGTCAGCACAGAGCCTGACGTGGGGTTCGAACTGACGAACTTGAGCCGAAGTTGGAGGCTTAACCGACTGAGCCACCCAGGTGCCCCTGAGACGTCCCATTCTTAAACGCCAGGGTGTTCCTAGAGCTGGGAGGTTAGGAAGGGCATGCAAAGACCCAGTGAAGCCAGCTTACCTGGGTGCAGGAGCAGTGGGCCCCTTGGGGCACTGATCATTGCTGTAATCACATCACGGTTTGGGGCAGGATACAATTTTGGTTTACTTCATGAGGAAAGGGACCCTGTCATTTTCATCTTCCCTCCCCAAGGCTTGGCACATAGTAGGTGCTCAATAAATACTGTCTGATGATGAGCTCAAGATGCTGTGCTCTCAGAATGCCCTGCCAGCCTGAAACTGTTGAAAATGTCTATCGTGGGTATCCTTGAGAGAGATTTCTTCTCGCTCTTTGGTGACATTTGCCTAAACTCTGAGTACAGCAGCTGCCTTCATTTAGACAATGTGATAAAAATCTTTCGGCTCCACCTCCATGTAATAAACACACACAAGAAACTCATCCAAGTGGAAAAACGCCCTTATTCTTTCCCTGACTGAGAACAGATCTTTCACAAGGTAGGGAAGAGTGGGGGTGGGGGGAACCAGAAATATATCTGTGCTGTGGAGCCACAAGAGGAAGCTGGACGAGGGGCTTAGCAATGGCAACCTGTCTGCCTCCACAGGGCTTAGAAGGAAGTAGCAGGGAGTTTGGTTTCTAGGGCATCAGGAGGGAGGGCTGGGGCCTCTGGCTGCTGCACTAAAAACGTGGAGAAAGAGGAGGAGTAACAGCCCTAACACGACCAGGATGCCTCCCACAGGCACTGGACCCTCTTTGGAAAATGATTTCATTATCTCCGGGTGTGTGGGGGACGTGGGAGAAGGCTGTCAGGGACCTGACTAATTAATCTCCTTGGTCAGCAAGAGGAAACGACACATTCAGCTCACCTCCTCCACTGGTGAGACAACATCCAGCATCTGCAATGGTAACAGCTGGAGCCCGGCTCTGTGGGGACGCTGCCTCGCAGAGGGCCTGCAGCCGGACTGGGGGACCAAAGGGCCCAGGACACACCAACTCTGGGGGAGGATGCCCACTGAGCCACCCTTTGAGCTAAGATTTTCTTCCAGTTACTGGCTGTGATACCTGGGCCCATGACTTGATCCTCTGAGCCCAATATGCTCATCTACAAAACCAGGCAGATAGCAGCCATCTTTCAAGGGTGCAGGGCAGATCAAGTGAAAATGTGCCAGAGCACTTCCCAGTGCCTACTGTAGTCAGTGTTCGCCAGAGTACCTGCTGCTGGAGGCCAGTGGGGCTGAGACAAGAGTCGGCCCCACACTGTTCCCACACCCCTGCTGACCACATTCACCAACTCTTGGGCAACTCTAAGGAATGTGTCTGTTGGGGGCTCACTTCAGTAGCATCGTGCCTGGCACAAAATGCACAGGAAATACTCTTTGAAAGAATGAGTAATGGATTTTTCTGTGAAGGTTATTAAATGGACCGAGAGAGCTCCCACTCTTCTGGCTGCCTCCTCCTAGTGGGGGCCAATCTTGAATGCTTCTGACATCAACAAAACCCTGGCTAAGAGACATCTGTGCATCCAGCCCATTAAGCGACCCAGGAGATGGAGAGAGTGCTTTCTGCTTCCTCACAAATGATCACTTTGGGCCTTGGGGCCTCACTTTCCTCACTCCTGCATCGGGTTTCTCAGTCCAACTTCTAGGAAACCAGTGGGGCATCTGATCCCCACAGACCTACGTTCTTTATTATCTAAAGCCGTGAGTTCCGCAGTCCTGGATGAGATTTCTGAGACGTGCTGCCTTTCGATTTTTCTCTGGGGCAGAGAATGTCACGTAGCTTGGACTCACTTCGAAAAGAGAATCAGCCATGCTCTCCCACTTAAATGGTCCAATTTGAAAACCTCTCCCGCGATGCCTTTTCTGATTCCCCAGTACGGCCAGATGGCTCCCTGTTTTAGAGCGGCCTCCCCTTTCTCCCTCAACTTGTCTTCATTCCACCTTTTTCCCTCCTCCTATATTGGGAGGTTGTTGGGGCAGGTTCTGTTTTTAGCACAGTGTTTATGAGCGTGCCTTGCACAATTAAGAGCTCAAGCAATACTGAAGGAATGAGGAGAGAGATGGGCTGAAGACCAGAGCTCATGCAGACAGCGTGCTCCGGGGAGCTGCACAACATCACCTGGGCAATGATATCCCCGTTCTCAGCATGAACTTGCGCAATGGCTCCCAGCTCTCCCAGACAGGTGAAGATCTCGTACAGCTGCAAGAGAAAGGACTCGTTGTCACCTTCACAAGCCATGGATGCTTCCAGCAACTTCACACAAGGGTCACTCACTAGAGCCATAAATAAACCAAATGAGGAGAACCAGAGGAAACCAGCGATTAGAGCGAGAAATACAGACTAAAATATGCATGACCAAAGAGTGCGAGTCCAAAGGAACTCTAGGAAACCGTCTATACAAAGAACGTGTCATGTCTCCTCGGCAGACAGGGCGAACGTGTAACAAAGTGCTGTTGAGGCTTTAACTCTGCCTCCAGCACACATTTTTAATGGTATAATTTCCCATTTTGCTGAGATAGACCTTCACTATTCTTCTCCACAAGTGCTCCCGAAAGCTGCTACAGCCTGGCCAGGAGTTAAAGCGAAAGCTGAAACCCCTGTTTCTTAACCCATCAAGGCAGACCTCCCTTCACCTCCCAACCAGGAGGCATGGGAACTAACTTCTTGCATTTCCTCTGAAAACGTGAGATTCGTCTAAAACCAACACAGGCCACGAGAATGCCTTTGGGAGAGTCACGGGCAAGCTATTACCCCAAACAGCAGAAACCCCTCCTTAACCCCTCCTGTGTCTTGCAGGATATAGCACCTCACACTTGTGCTGAGCTCCTGCGGGGCTTAGGGCTTCTTTGGTAGACACAGATTTTGGCATACCCTTCCTCCCATCCTTTGGAGAAAGTTGCTGCCAGGGGAAATTCTAGCTCCTGGTCTGCCCTGCCATGGGCACCCTGCCTGTTACCTTATTTATTCACAGTGCCATGGACTGTGAGGGCTCTAAGAAGCACTCTGGCCCAGCAGTCTCCCACAGCGACCACAGTGACTAATGCTCAAAGAGCCAAGGTCATAGCAACAATAGGAAACCCATCCAGATACCCCAAACCACACAGCAATGGCTTGTTACCTCTGTGTTGGACACTTGATACAAATCCTTATAGGCCATGTAAACCATGAAGGAGTTAACCCCTGCAAGAGAGGGAAGGGAGGGAGAACAGGAGGAAGACAACATTAGCCCGAGCACTCTCTATCCTTTGCTGTCATCGCCCATGGGGCCCGACCGAGTGCATTATGGGCACCTGTCCAATATAAAGCAGATGCTTCCCATTCTCCATTCTCCCCGCACCTAGAAAAACAACAATGCCTACGTGGGGTCACAGCAGAGCAGGCTCTTCTGTGCCTCTTTCTTGCCTTGCCCCCTAAACCCCATTCCCCTCCCCAGAGGGTCAGCAAGCTTGGCTGCTGCTCAAGGCAGTATTTTTCATTGAGAATCACTGTAGCACACAAGTCAGGCTCACACACTGTGGCTGAACCACATACTAGCTCAGCGAGCTGGGAATACCTCGCCTCTTGGTTTCCTCACCTGTAAAATGGAAAATTTACAATAGCCTGCTTCATAAGGCGGCTGGAAACGTTAAATAAGCCAACACATACCAAACTCTTAGCACCAGACCTGGCACATATTTGAGCTTCATTAATGGAGCTCCTGGGATTGGGTTTATTTCACTGCTTAATGAATGCCTGCTCTACACGAAGCCTGTGCCTGCTATTGCCTCTAAGACAGAGACCATGTCCTCGGGAAACTACAGAGCTGATGGGCAGAGGTCAAGGTCCACCTTATGCTTAAATATCCAAGTTGCAAGCGTTGCTAGGAAAGAGCTATTTAATTTTTCACCCCAAAGTAAACCATTAATGTAGTAATTTATATAAATAGGTGGGGCTAGGGAACAGAGAATCATTTTGAGGAAAGGAGGATAATTTTGGTCTCCAACCATTAGGGCCATCTCAGCCCACATTGTTCCAGGCCAAAAGTGGGTTGTAATTTGAGAACTTCCCGACCCAGAGTGGTTCAGCTCAGGGCAGCTTTTCCCAACACTACCCTTCCCATAAGCCTCTTTGTCATCCGTGGAATGACCCGGGCCCTTTGGCAGAGAAGTGGGTGTTAAGGCCGTTCCATTTTCTACCCCACTGGAGATGCCCAGAGTGAGAGGCATCACAAGAAAGAAGGGGGTTACTTCCACATCCTGTATCAGGAAGGTGTGAGCAGAGCTTGGGGGCGGGGTGAGGGGGGAGATGGAAAGAAAAACCTAAAACCTCATCCTCTGGGAACCCATCCTCTCCCCTCCAACCCGGAGCACACTCTCTTCCACTGCACTCGGCATCTGCATTAAGGCAGCTCACTGGTAATAGGATCACTAGGTTAGTGTTATAACAGTGTATGTTACTATGCTACCATTCATTAGTACTAATATTGTAATATAATTAGTATGAGGCTAATACTATTACAACAATATTCTGCACCGTGCAGCATTTATCCTGTTCCTCTTTACTGGCCTGCTTCCTTTTGCCCTGAACGTTCAAGGGAGACCATTCCCATACTTCCCTAAATCCCCCAGGCGATGTAATGATGCCCAGCATATTGCATGTCTGTGTGCATGTATGGGGGGCGGTCCGTGCATGTGAAATATCTGATGATCAAGGACAAGGAAACATAAATCATGTGCTCACTGAGGGGAGACACACACGTTTCCATGTCCTAAGCTCCTAGCCTGGGTAAGAACATATCTTCGCCCCCAGAAATGTCGCGGCCTTTTCTGAGGATGCCACTGTTTTAGAACAGTAGTGGTTTGATCTTTGCGGTGAAAGTTACAAAGGTCAAAAATTCCTGCTCTCATATTTAGTAGCTTTGTGACCTTCTGTAAGATGTCAGCCTCTCCTGGCCTCAGTTTCTTCTTCTGGAAAACAGGCAGGGCCGTGTGGAGGCGAAGGGCATAGACTTTGGGTATAGCTACTGCTTACTAGCTCTGTGAGCCTGGGCCACTTATTCTGAGCCTCAGGCTCTCCATCTGCAAAGTGAGGAGAAGAATCTTCTTTGTGGGGACCCTGGAGGGAGTAAGATGGCATACATAAACACAAGGTGCCTGGAACACAGCAGTCGCCTTGCCCCTAGCACCTAGCTCAAGGTTCCAGACTCCAAGCAAGGAGAAGGGGGGAGGGGTGCACAGGGGCTCACCTTTGTCCTTGATGAGGTTCTGCACCTCCTGCTTGACGCTGTCATTCCAGTGGGTGATGTCCACGTGCAAGGCATAGTCACAGCAGCTCTTCCCATCTGCCCACTCTCGCCACTTCTCGTAGGCCTCGGTTAGGCTGGCCTCGGGCTCAGGCACCACGTGGTCAACTGAACGACAGAGGCCCCAGATGGGTAACTCACGGACCCAGCCGTTGCTCCTCTCTGAACAGGCCTGCTCCCGAGTGCTTAGCTAGGGCTGCAAAGCCTCCACTTCCTGAGCGTGGAATTAACCTTAGAAAGTGTCCTCAGGCAGTTTCCAGATGGCTGATAATTGAACTGTCACTTACCCATGTTGCTCTTGGACAAACTACTAGCCTCTCTAAACCTCGGTTTTTTTATCTTTGAAATGGGTGCTCAGGGAGATGGAGGATGGAGTGTCATAGTGCCTTCCTTCTAATTGTGTTATATGATTCAAAGGGAAAATGCATGAAAAGTATTCACCTGATGCCTGGCACATAGTAAGTGCTCAATAAATGTCAATGAATGTCCACCATGTGCCATTATTGCCAGTATTACAGGAAGTCACTGCTAGTGAAGAAAGTCAGACTCCCTTCTACGGGTGGAAGGAGGGACTTCAAATTTATGTGAGGTAACAAGACAGTGACATCCTTGTGCTCACCACCATAGGAAAGAGCCAGTATCAGGTACGTGAACTTGAAGCTCCGCCCACAGATCTTATTTCCACACAAACATTTTGCCAAGAATAAGTTTTCTTTTGGAGCGCCTAGGTGGCTCAATCAGTTGAGCGTCTGATTCTTGATTTCAGCTCAGGTCATGATCCCAGGGTCGTGGGATCGAGTCCCGTGTCAGTCTCCATGCTGAGCTTAGAGACTGCTTAAGGTTCTCTATCTCTTTCTCTCTCTCTTTCTCTCTCTCCCTCTCCCCCTCTGCCCACTGTGCCCTCTCTCTCTCTGAAAATTAAAAAAAGAAGTGTTCTTTGAGGCCCAAATCTACTCCTACAATGTGTGCAACCTTGGACAGCAGTTTTAAAAATAATGACATTCACACCTGATGAGGATAACACAACAGTGACACTCACAGCTCCCTTGGGGCAGTTGGGGGAAGTGCAAATTGCTACAACATTCCTGAGAACAATTTTGATATATACATCAAAAATCTGAGATTTTTCATACTTTAACTCAGTAATTATTCCTGGGCCTAAGAATTATTCCTAATAAAACATGGCCATCTGCAAAATCTGAGCACTATAGATGTTTGCCACTGCAAATATTATTTAAATGTTTATAAAAGTGAAAAATTGGAAATCACCAAAATCTTTAACAATAGAGAAGTTCAGCTAAATAATAAACATACCTTCCTAAAATGGATGATTAGGCACCTATTTTAAATGCTCCAGTGGAATAAAATTAAATGAATGGAAAGACACTCGTGACATGGTTATTTAGTGAAACGGTGGATTAAAACACCACTAAAACACAGTATGTCTATTACGGTCTATTTTTGATAAATAGGAAGAAAACTATAGCCACACTCTGACAGTGATGTGAGCTTTATAGGTTTGCTTTTCCTGCTGCATATCTACAGTTTTTAAATTATCTACAAAGAACACGTACAGTTTTGTGTCTCTTTGTATGGTTTTCTCTCAACACCCACAACTCTGACTTTCCTCCCCTCCCTCCCTCACATTGAGGACCAAGCACAACACATGTTCCCAGGACACTGAACAGGTCCAACACCTTGTCCGATGGCAGAAAGCCAAACCAACATCTCTGGTGTCCTCAGCCTCCTACCACAGGCAGCCCACGTGTGCTTATCAGAAAGCAAACGCGAGGAACTGCATTACTGAGGTGTGCACCGGGGCCTCTATGGGCAGGCGGCTGCAGGGAAGGCAGCTGGCTTCCTCCCTTCAGCTGGAGAAAAGCTTTGGTCTCCCTGAATTGCACCTTTTATGGCCTTGAGGCAGTTTTCCTGGGCTTCCACACCCAACTAGCTGAAGCTCACCCGGCTGGTGCTCCCATCAAAAGGAGGCAAAAGACAATGAATAAACTCTACAGCTCAGGCTGTTCTGTGTTCTTGGATGGATGTATATGGTGTTAAAATAAACAGTGCTCTTGCTGACCAAGTTTAGGGCCGAGCCTAGGATGGGACCCACTTCCCTGGGATTCCTTTGGGACAAGAAGGACTGCCCTGGAATGCTATGTGTTCAGTCATGCAATGGCATGCAACATCCTAGGTTTCTCTGGAATTGCAACTGTTCCCAGAAAAAAAAAAAAAAAAAGACAAAACAGAAACAAAAAACAAAGGAAACCACCCCCACAGCTTGCCTAATCTTAAGATACGAATTGGTCAAAACCCAGTGCAGACCAGATAACAGTAAATGGCAATGAACCTCCTGATTTCTCCAGAACCACAGGTCTCCATTATCTTTCCCTCTCTGGGATGCTTAGCCCTGTTCACACTGCTCTGCCTGTGCTCTCTGCCCCCTCCTGCCTCAAGCCCAAGTGGGAAGTTCTGAAATAACATTTTGCCCATCTCTGCACTTTTGCCCCTCAGACTTTTCCCAGTGTCTGGCCCAGAGAGAAGTGCTGATTCCCCACCCACTGCACACCCACACCCTGCTCTGAGGCAGACAAGAGAGGACAGCTGCCTTCATGGCCAGGAGCCTCATGAATCTCCTCTATCCAATTTCAGTGACCTGCCAGCATCCTCACTACCATCTGCTTTCCTCGGGTCCCATCAGGCAGATGGCCAATGCTCTGAATTGACAGATGTGTACGAGCTATGGCCAGAGAGCAACAAGGGTTAACACGTTAGTTAAACAGTCACTCGTCGGGACCAGGAGTGTGGAGGATTGGGCGGCTTACTGATCATGGTGGTGCCCCCCGCTAAGGCAGCCTTTGTCCCTTGGAAGAAATCATCCACTGTGGTCATTCCTTTGTATGGCATCTGGAAGTGAGTGTGGACATCGATGCCTCCCGGGATCACCATCTTCCCATTGGCCTCGATGGTCTTCACTCCTCCAGGGACAATCAGATTGTCTCCAATTTGCCTGGTGAGACAGTAAAGCAACTGACGATTTCAAAGAAGCAACTCTGAAGACAAACACAGTACTGAGAGGATTTGAGACACTGTAACTTATATTTATCAGAGTGATCTTTGCAAGTGATTCACGAGCCTCACAATCTAGAAACCAAGCAAGACAGGCATACACTCAGAAAACAACTTTTACAGACTCAAAACAAGCTGATCTGCTTTTTGGTGGAGACATGCTTCTTGGCTTGTACTGCAACCCCAGCACTTGGCAGGGTCTGCAATATAGAATGTGAAATAAACATTTTATTATTATTTTTTTTAATTTTCTTAATGTTTACTTATTTATTTTTGAGTGAGAAACAGTGTGTGAGCGGGGGAGGGGCATAGAGAGAGGGAGACGCAGAATCTGAAGCAGGCTCCAGGCTCTGAGCTGTCAGCACAGAGCCTGATGCAGGGCTCGAACCCACAAACAGCGAGATCATGAGCTGAGCTGAAGTCAGATGTCCAACCGAATCACCCATGCACCCCATAAATATATTTCTTTTAAATAGAGGTGTTTTTGTACCCCTTTCATTGTGTTCTTTATTTTCGTGAAGGATGAAGAGTAACATTTGGAAAAACAAATAAGGAACCATTAGGAGAGACTGAAGGAGGTCATGAATCATTTAAAGAATATGTATGTGAAGTTAGCTATCCTCGAAGCGAGTCCATCCGTGCTCCTAACAAGAAGAATCTGAGTGGGTCATTTTACACCTCATTCTTCACTCCCAAGTCCACCCTTCCCCCTGATAATTAATCTGTCAGTCACAGCCAAGGGCAGGTTTGAAAGGAGGAAGCCAAAGACACAGACACCCAGCTGGTGGGCAGGATCTTGGCAGAAGCTTCGAGGCCAGGAAGGTGATAAGGACAACCTCTACAGACACACCTTTGCCCATGAAGCTTCAGCGAATCCCCGGGAAGAAGAATGGGGGACTCAGGTGGGAAGGAAGCTGATGAGTACTCCAGAGACACAGTACCTACACAAGGTAAGTAACTAAGACACCTACTCCTGGCAAAATGTTATCTTACGGACCATCCAGTGTTGCTTGGTTTACATGTGATTTCACACTGTTGATTTAAATGGCCAGTTCACAAAAAAAAAAAAAAAAAAAAAAAAAAGAGGCACCTGGGTGCTTTAGTTGGCTGAGCGTCCGACTTTGGCTCAGGTCACAATCTCACAGTCCATGAGTCTGAGCCCCCCCATCGGGCTCTGTGCTGACAGCTCAGAGCCTGAAGCCTGCTTCGGATTCTGTGTCTCCCTCTCTCTCTACCCTTTGCCTGCTCGTGCTCTCTCTCTCTCTCTCTCTCTCTCTCAAAAATAAATAAACATTAAAAAAAATTTTAAATGACCAGTTAATTCTAGGTAGACTTAAGAGTCTCAAGCCCTGACGTTATTAATACCCACATCCTACCTTGGGGAGACATGTACCTCACTACCAGTGGCATAAATACATTCCCCTTTTGTGCATAGCCAGCCAAGACAGACACTCTCTCGGGATAGTAAGAAGTCCACCACTGGCCTGCCAAAATCTAAGTTCTGCAACTAAAATAAAGTATTCCTGACATCTCTAAGAGTTCAACTTCACCACATCCCCATCGGGCCATTCCAGAGACACCACAATTCAAAACACACTGTGGAAAAAATGTAGCCTCTGATTGTAACTCCATTATAGTCCAGATACTGGCCATTGTCTTCCCATTTTCCTCCCTCCCCGATTTCCCTCTGAGGCAAATTGAGAACAAAAGGCATGAAGAGTTAGCTGTCCAGCCCGTGTGTGTATATATTCATGTTTCCACCAGTTTTGAGCACTTGTAATACCATGTCTGAATCAGAAATGCCTTCTTCCTTTTCTCCACTGAGTCACTCAAGGTCACATTAATCCTTGAAGGCTTGGCTTGTATCTCCCCACCTTGCTCAAATCCCTACTGACAGCCAGCCAGGTCTAATAATTAAGAGTGTAGATGTGCCCTGGATGTAGACTGTCTGGGTTCACAATCCTGGCTCTGTTAGTTACTAGCTTTATGACCTTGGCCAAGTTGCTTAACCTCACCATGTCTTGATTCCTTCATTTGTGAGATGTAAAAAAAACACTTCCTCCATAGGTTTGTCATGTAGATTAAGTGTTAATATGTGTTAAGCCCATAGCGTACTGCTAGGCACAGAAGTCAATAAGCATCAGCTATTATAGTCAATAACCATACTAATCCCACATAGCCCTCTCCCTGAATCTCATCTACTCTGTTACTTTAATACTTGTTACTGATATTATCAGGTAATGTTATGCCTTTTTCATAAATACAGATATCTCCCTCAGTTCCCCTAAAAGAATGTGGGGTTCCTAGGGGAAGATGTGGGTCTCAATGATATCCACCATAGCACGTGACATAGCACGTGTCCCATGCCTTAGACAACTACCTTGCACTCTCTCCGTAAATACTCAGATAGGCAAACAGCTATGTAACAACCATAGGGAATTACTTCTGCTTTTATGCTCTGTGATTTCAGAATGTTTTTGAGGATCTATAAAATTTCAGGATTGGATGAAGAACACTTTAATCCACCCTTCGCTCCACCCCCAACACACACCTCTGATGGTTACATCCCTTCTAGAACATTCTTGGCAAGCAGCCTTCTAGGCTATTCTAACAGAGATGGCAAAGAGGATTTACATATTCAACTCCGATAGTAGATGCCTGAGTCACTGTGTGAAGATGGGTTCTGAGCCTGTATTTAAGGTTCAACTGTGAAAAGTTCTGTGATCAATTAGTGATGCCCGTCATGAGCTCTGGCATGAGGAAGCAACATTAAGTAATATGTTTATTTCCATCTCTGAAAATCTCTACATCAGGGAACCTGCTATCTCCAAAGAGAGTCAACTATATACAATATTTTTTTAGCAAGTGGCACCTAAGTGGCTCAGTTGATTGAGTGACCAACTCTTGATTTTGGCTCAGGTCAAGATCCCAGGGTCATGGGATCAAGCCCCATACTGGGTTCCATGCTGAGCATAGAGTCTGCTTAAGATTCTCTCTCTCTCTCTCTCTCTCTCTCTCTCTCTCTCTCTCTCTCTCCCTGTGCCCCTCCCCTGCTCATGCTTTCTTTTCTAAAATAAATAAAATGAAAAAAAATTTTTTTAACTTTTTTAGTAAGAGAAAAATATGAAATCACTTATATTTTAAAGAAATTATTATCTCACATTGGTTAGCCTGCCTACTATTTCCATCTGTCTTCTTTCTAATATGAAAAAGTGTCTTTGTCAGTAAGGCAACTAAACAAGAATATCTTCATTCATGCATTTGTTTATTCATTCATTCACTCATTCATTCATTCAATGTATTTGATGAATATATTAATCATTAGCAAGTGAATTACTCCCTGTGTTCCTCTTTCTCCTCATCTGAGAAAAAGGTAGTAACAGTACTTACTTTGTGGTATTGCTGGCAAACTCAATGAAGTAAGGCATGTCAACCATTTCACACAGTGCATGGCACATACTACATACTCAATCAAAGGTAGCTCTTTAGCCTCTACATGCTAAGCACTGGGTGAAATGCTCAGATACAGAGCTGAACAAGACGGGGTCCTTCCCCTTCAGGGCGCCGAACAGTGCCAGAAGTTCTGTGACTGATAAAAGCACAACAAGGTGTGTTGAGGCTCACTGAAAGGACACGAGCCTAGATTTGGGTTCTCATAAGGAATACCCACCCACAGAAAGTCATACCTCGGCCAAGTTTTCACAGATAAGGAAGAGATCCGCTATAACCAGAATCTTAAACCAACCAAATAATGTAAAAATAAAACCGAACAAGGCCAGGGGTGGCGAACAGGATGGCCTGTACCCACCAGTCTCAGACACTATCTTTTGTGTGTCTGGGGCATACCTTGCTTTACATGAGGAAAGGCTGGTGTGTAGACCAAACCCCACTTTTTTATTCCTGAAGTTCATTTGTTTATTTTGAGAGAGAGACAGAACCAGTGGCAGAGGGGCAGAGAGAAAGGGGACAGAGGATCATTCTGTAAGGTAAGTACACATCCCTAAAGTATCCATTTGAAAATCTTATCTGAGATGTATGTCCTATCTGTGCTCCAGCCACCTAAGCTCTACCTAAGTCAAGGCTCAGTTTAAATGCATCTCCGGCCCTGCAAACCATCCTCTGAAGGGATTTCTCCTCTTGGTGCACTTCTGTATCACTTATCCTCACTTGAACTCTGATACCAATTACATAAGGCCTTATATTTTTAGAGGGCTGTAATTTTGGTGCACAGTTTTCACTGAACTTAAGGACAATGTCACATCTTCTGCTTCTCCAAGATGCACAGAGTGCCTGTCAATGTCACTTGCACAAAGGGGCCTACAGCATCATTTGGTTGACTGAATTCAGATTTTTCACTTCATTCATGGAACTCAAATAAACTAAAGCCAGTTCCCATTTTAAGGGATTATGTGCATCCAGAACAAAGGGTTAAAATAAAGACTCAGTTTTAGGGGTGCTTGAGTGGTTCAGTCGGTTAAGTGTCTAACTCTTGATTTCGGCTCAGGTCATGATTGCACAGCTCGTGGGATAGAGCCCTATGTCAGGCTCTGCACTGACAGCACGGAGCCTGTTTGGGATTCTCTCTCTCCCTCTCTCTCTACCCCTCCTTTCCTCACTCTCTCTCTCTCTTCTCAAAATAAATAAACATTAATTTTTTTTAAATAAAGACTCATTTTTTAAGGAGAAGAAGAAATGAAACACAAAGAATCAAAGGTCTAGTAAGCAAAAAAGAAGGAAGCTTCTTTCTGAGCCTCTAATAAAGAGAAGAAGTACAAAAAGATAAAGATAAGGCTCTATATACGTACTTTATTAATCCATCTTCCATGTAAATGTCAGCATAAAAGGACTGATCATCGTTGACAATTCTGCCACCCTTGATAAGAAGACGGTCACTCTAGAAAAGAAGGAAAACATAAGTCAGTCTCACAGCTAGGAATTAAGAAGTCACACCTTCCAACCCAATTCACTATTCTAGAGGTCTAGGAGGAACACAGTTACTTAAGACATCTGTGTGCTCAATGCACTCAGTGTTTGAACTGAGTATATTTGTTGGGGATCCAGTCTTTCATGTTTGCCTCTAATTCAAACTCCAGAGTTTCACCTCTTGCTTCTGCAACCTGCCACAGCCACATAGAAACAGAGCTGCTTGAGGAAAGACACTCTTTTATTATTTTCTCTGGCTCACTAAGCAGTAAATTTTAGAGTGGTATGTAACATACACCTCAGTGCCTGGCACCTTGTTGGCACTCAACAATGATTCTCAAAAATAGAACTTAGGATCATGCATACAATGGAATAGGCTTTAAAAGTCTTTATAATGACATAAGGGTCATATCATGTTACAATTCAGGATACATATACATGTATACACACACGCACATAAGGTTGTGGAATGTATAGGAAAAGCAGTGAAGGGAAAAAAGACAAAATACCTATGGTATTCTATAGTATTTAATCCAGGGTGGAGAAATTGTGCAGGATGCTCATTTGCTTCATGAAACTCTCACATTTTCTGAAATGGTTCTGTTGCCTTTATTATGAGAAAAAAATGCTTTTCTTATAATTAAAGTCTTTTTAAAAACTGTAACTTAGAGGGGCGCCTGGGTGGCTCAGTCGGTTAAGCGTCCGACTTCAGCCAGGTCACGATCTCGCGGTCCGTGAGTTCGAGCCCCGCGTCAGGCTCTGGGCTGATGGCTCGGAGCCTGGAGCCTGTTTCCGATTCTGTGTCTCCCTCTCTCTCTGCCCCTCCCCCGTTCATGCTCTGTCTCTCTCTGTCCCAAAAATAAATTTAAAGTAAAAAAAAAAAAAAAAAAAAAAAAAAAAAAAAAAAAAAAACTGTAACTTAGATGAACTTTGGATAAATGATCAAATTAGAAACAATGCAAATACACTTCAAGCTAGTTAAAAAAACACAAACATATATTTTATACATGTCAGGAGAGGGACAAATCAGTGTCAGCTTTTGTAATCACAAATGCTGATTCCAGATGCCATTAAATGAGTGAATGGTGCTTAGACTGTGGCATGAGGGGTGGATGCAGCTTCAGTGGGCTCCAGGGGGAGAAGAGAAATCTCAGGAGCCTGGCAAAGTGGGACTACAGCTTGAAAGAAGAATGGCACATGGCATTTTTTAAGAATTCAACTCACAGGCTTCAATTCTATCCATCCATCCATCCATTATTCATCCATCCATCTATCTACCCATCTATCCACCCATCCATCCATCCATCCATCTATCCATCCATCCATCCATCCATCCATCCATCCATCCATTATTCAGCCATCCATCCACATACCATCCATCCATCCACTCATCCAGCAAGCAGTTATCTAATATGAATAACTAAATACATTAGGAGGCTGCAATTATTGAGTCACACCATGCCGTTGCTTTTATAAAATCTAAACGGGATATCTGGCAATAAAGGAAAAAGAAAGTCAACAAAACAAATAAAACAATAAAAATTGTATTAAGTGTCACAAAACATAGGGGAGTGGGCTTGTTTTAAACAGAGGCTGAAAGAGGCTCTTGCAGGGAAGATCACCTAGATGGGGTGACGATGGAGAACTGCAGGCTGAGGGAACAGCATGTGCAGAAGCCCTGCAGTAGAAATAGGTTTTCTTTGAAAGCCTGAAAAAGATCAGTGTCAAGACAGGGAGCTTAGGGATCAAGGAGGAAAGCGGCAGAGATGAAGGTGGCAAGGCAGGTAACTGGCTTTTCAAAAAGGACATACGTTGTACGGGGAAGGAAGCCCCCAAAGACGCTATTTCTAGCTTCGGAAAAAAAAAAAATGGTGTGAATAGGGCCAGAAAATGAGAACTGAGGCTAGGGCTGCACATGGGATATAGCAAAGTGCCCCTTCCAAGGTATTACAGGAGAGTAAGAAATTTCATCATGACAGACTGTCAGGGGAGAGGATCTGAAAGAAATATGGATCAATGAGGCACTTATAAAAATACCCACATAGGCGGGAAAAATGTGCTAATGAAGTCAAATACAAATTCCTACCACACGTGACCCACGAGCCCCTCCTGATTTGGCAGTTAGCCAATATACCCACTCTCATTTCTATCATGTATGGCCTCGTGTTTCACACCATGGCAAACCAAGAGACATGTAGTTCTTGTCATGTAGCAGGCTCTCTGGGCACTAAGACTTTACAAAGAAGTTCCCTCCACTTTCCCGTATGTATTCATGTAGTTTCTGACAACCACCCCCTCCTCTGTCAAGCCTCCAGTCAAAGGGTTTCTCCTGTAGGATGCATTACCTGACTTGCGAGCAAATTCCACCTGCTCCCCCTGCAATTCAGTTCAGACAACTTTGTTGTTCTACAATAGTTGCTTGACTGTTCAACTGTCTCCCAACCAGACCAAAGACACTATAGTCTTGGAACCATGCATCTTTTGATCTTTTCACCTTCGTTCCTGGAGCCCATCCTAGACAGCTGTTAAATACTGGTAAAATGAATGGGTAAAGAGTGGGACACAGGAGGTCATATCATGTCTTTATGATGGAAAGGCCATCTGAGTCAGAAAACGATGTGATGTGACCAGAAAACTGGACTATCATTTTTACAGTAATTGCAAAATTATATGAGGCGGTCCCAGAGCTGTGCTTCCCAAACAAGGGTGCATATTAGAAAAATATATTCCCAGGGCCTGCTGCAGACCACCAGATCTGTACTTTATAAACTCCAGAAGTGGCTCGCACACAGCCATCAGCCAGCCCAACACCAAGTCAGAGAGGAGCACCAGAAACCATTGTTCTGTGTGTTCCAGGCACAGTTCTGTGCGTCTGGGAAGGCAGAAGAAGCTTCATAAAAACGGGACGCCTGGGTGGCTCAGTCAGTTAAGCGTCTGACTTCGGCTGAGGTCACAAGCTCACGGTTTTTGAGTTCAAGACCCGTGTCGGGCTCTGTGCTGACAGCGTGGAGCCTACTTGGGATTCTCTTCTCTCTCTCTCTCTCTCTGTCCCTCCCCAGCTCTCTCTATATCAAAAATTAATAAACATTAAAACAAATAGTCTTGGTAACTACAAGGTTTCCCTCTAACAGCTCAGTGCTTTTCTGATGTTCTTTATCTTCCTGGCAAAGAATTGAAGTTGCTGTTTGGAAAGGAGCCAGCTACCACCCATACTGAGCCCAGCTATGAAATATGACCATCCTCCTGCCTAGCGGAACATCCACCCTAGGGAACAACGGGCATGATCATTACTTCCTTCAACAAGCATCAGATGTTAGCAAAGGGGCGTGGTATCTCAGGCCCATGGTACATCAGGGGGATAGTAAGAGGTGATCCAAGTGGAATTAACATCATTGAGATGGCATCGCTGGAGACTCCTCAAATGCTAATTAGATAAACCTTCTCTGGCTCAATAATCCAGAATCTAAGTAAATAGAGCACAGAGATGAATTACAGGCCTCGTGTAGGTTTCAGAGATAGGACTAACAGGGCTCTTGCTCTATGGACTGCTTTAGTACCAATATTATTTGTTTTCATCATGCAGAGCAGAAATATCTAAACCTCAATTCACAGAGCTCAAACAAATGCTGCCCCTGGGGATCCTCAGCTTGTCCCCTACCTTTTATTAAAGTGGTAAATAAAACTACTTCATTCATTTAACTCTTGCCATGCATGTGGGATCTGCCACAAAGGGTAGCTTAGGCAAAGTGTCATCAGACGCAGGAAAATCTGAAAGGCAAGTCCTGGGTTTGTTATTGAAAACGGCATCACTACTGACCATCCCCAGGTCATAGAAAACCAAACCTCACTGGATACAAAGCATGCTTGTCTGTGAGCTCACAACCCAGCTCTACAGATTAACACAAGCTAGGCCTGAAAACCAACAAGACAAACAAATCTGACATCTGTGATTAAAAGTCACCCTCGACGATGTTAGGACTGGTCAATGTGGTCCTGTGGGACTCTTCATTTTCTGTTCCCAGAGGGTGATGATGTCAAGCATCCATGAGGTGACGCCAGAAGAGGTAAAACGGTCTAGTCTGGATATCCACCAACGTTTCTCATGTAATGATACATACAAAGAATGATGGTATTTTGAGAGCACACTGGGATAATCTGGAGGGTATATGGAACCCAAAACAAAACTATTCAGAGCCTAAAATAACCGAGGACTCTGACTGCCTTGGGCCCTGCCCAGCTGCCAAGGGCTGGGTATGGTGAGCTCTTGAAGGCCAGTGGGGTGCAAGGCATAACAGCAGGCCAGGCTGGGTCTGGCTGGCTTCTCCTATCGCTAGGAGAATCAGGTAGACCAGTTAATGAGGTGTGTGATCTTGAGTTAGGACCTAACCCCTCAGAACTTTAGTTTTTATTAGCTCAGAGTGGATAATAATACCTAGCTCACCTCACAGCACAGCTGCCAGGAATAAATGGGGGGGGGGGGGTCGGGGGGGGGGGAGTATGTGTCTGTGAGTGCATATACACGTATCAGATAGCCAACACACAGTAAACACTTCTACTAAATATTAGCTATATTGATTCTGCTCATATTATTTACAGCATTTTTAAGTATTTTTAGAAGTCTAGAGGCACCTGGGTAGCTCAGCCCATTAAGCATCCGACTTCAGCTCCAGTCATGATCTCATGGTTTGTGACTTCGAGCCCCATGTCGGGCTTTGTGCTGACAGTTCAGAGCCTGGAGCCTGTTTCATATTCGGTCTCCTTCTCTCTCCGCCCCTCCCCTGCTCTCTCTCTCTCTCTCTCTCTCTCTCTCAAAAGTAAATAAACATTAAAAAATAAATAAATAAAATAAAATATTTTTAAAAGTCTTAAGAAGTATATTGGAAAGGGATTGTTCCCATTTTCCAAATGGGGAGATACACATAAAGGCAAGTGACTTTCTCCAAATGACAGAGTTGATTAGTTCCTGTCAGAAGCAAATCCAGGTCTCCTACCTCTGGACACTGGACAGATTTCTACCTAAGGCCACTGAACCACTTATTCTGAAACCTTATGACAAGTGGCTCATTCTGACAGAGCTCTCCTCATTGTTTGATACTGAGTCTGACTGTTCCAGTGCTAAAACATCTGACCAGATCTCTGTGGCAGGTAACTTCAGGAATCGAAGAACTTTTAAGCCACTACTTATAAAAGTAGTGCATTAAACCTGCCCATTACAGCCTGAGTGTGTAATTTGTTACATTTTATTATTACAGCAGCTTATTATAAAGGAGTCTCAAATACAATCCAGGGTAGCACCAGCCCTTCAAGTTTAACAAAGACCAATGTTTTTTCCTTTGCTAATGTATGATAATGATTTAAAAAATCAACCATAGGGGCGCCTGGGTGGCTCAGTCAGTTAAGCGGCTGACTTCGGCTCGGGTCATGATCTCGCGGTCCGTGAGTTCGAGCCCCGCGTCGGGCTCTGTGCTGACCACTCAGAGCCTGGAGCCTGTTTCAGATTCTGTGTCTCCCTCTCTCTGACCCTCCCCCGTTCATGCTCTGTCTCTCTGTGTCTCAAAAATAAATAAACGTTAAAAAATAAATAAATAAATAAATAAATAAATAAATAATCAAACATAAAAAATTTGCAGTTTGTCAGAAAAAGGGAGGGAGGAGAAAGAGGGAGAGAAGGATGGAGGAAGGAGGAAGGAGGAAGGAGAGAGAGAGAGGAGAAAATAAAGTCTGTAACAAGGGGTGTTGTTGAGAATGGCTGGACTCAGGGGAGCCTGGGTGGCTCAGTTGGTTAAGCATCCACTCTTGATTTCAGCTCTGGTTATGATCTCACAGTTTGTGAGTTTTAGCCCTGTGACGGGCTCTGCACTGGCAGCATGGAGTCTGCCTGGGATTCTCTCTCTCCCTCTCTCTCTGCCCCTCCCCTGTGTGCGCTCTCTCTCAAAATAAATAAACTTAAAAAAAAAAAAAAAAGAATGGATGGATGGATGGATTCAAACTAGAACAGAATGAAAGAACAGAATCTTGAACTCAAGGCTACTGGAGATGTGGGTTCCCATTTTAGTTTTTCTCGGCTAATCTTCAAGTTAAAAGAACTTAAATCACTACCTCTGTCTGTCTGAGGTAATGAGAATATGCCTCCCAGAGAAACCAGAGCCCTCTGTGGACTTCTTCCCCATGAATAAGTCAGCCTGAGAACAGTACTTAAGACACATCTGTTCTATACTCTGCCGACATTCCAGCAGCTCAGAATAAAAACTATAATCCCAAGAACAGAAAAGGAGGATATAAAATGAAGACTGTCTTCCAAAATCAAATACTGTGTTACCTGTGTACAAATCACAAAGCACAGACTCTGACCCTCAGTGGGGACTCAAGATCCTTTTAAAGTCCAGAGGAAGGCGCAGATGGTTATTCAAAATAAATTCCCATCTGGGTAATTAGATTTAACTCCCTAGAAACATTCCTACTCGTAAGAATACATGAGGATGGGTAGACTACATGGATGAAAACTTGTTTTTCTTCCCCAAAGCGGCATCATTTAAAGAAAGAAAGGGCATTCTAAGGTAGTCCAGTTGACACAATATAGTATTCAGGAAAGCATACCGAATAGGCTCCAGGAGACCAGAGTTCCCATCTTGGTTCTGCAGGATTGGGTGAGACACACAGAGGCCTGGACAAATGACTTCACTTCTCTGGGCTTCAGTCACCTCAAAGGGGACAATGATACCTTTCTCTCAGGGTGCTAGCTAGGATTATGGGGACACTATATGTACAGGGCTGAACTCTTAAATGCTTAATACATGTGAGCTACTATCTTTATTAGAACTGGCTACTGTAAAACTGCCCACTCACAAATACTCAGGAAGAAGTGAGCTAGCATTTTATTAATCAAAATATAACAGATCTTGCCATAAAGGGAATGCCAGAGACGCCAGTCTCCAGTCAACCCTCAGCAACTGTTCTCGGCTCCTGCCGCCAGCAGCCAAGCTCAGCCAAGACTTCTCCTTTTAAACTTCTCCCCCTGCCCAGAGGGCAAGTTCTCATGGCCCCTCCAGGTCATTCTTCCTCTGAAAATAAGCCTCCATGAGGATATAACAAACCACTTGCTCTTACGGCAAGATCTTAAACCTGCCCCCAAACCCACTCTCCCTGCTCAATGTATGGATCTGTTTCCTGGATCCTCAGTGACAAACATACCATTGAGACAGAGAGAAAGAGAAAGGTCCAGGAGAAAACAGACATACCAAAGAGCGACACAGTTTCATGATTCTGAGTCTGTATTGCAACTGAGCATAGTTTCACGGTGTCGGCTGCTCCAAACCTCTAGAGTGCTACAGACGAGTCTCACGTTCTTTCTCTCCTCACCCAAATGCATGCCCAGGTGTGCTAGACGGAGGTTAATCTGGGGCATTCCCTTCAAAACTGAGCCCACTAAGCAGAATTCATAACAAATGGGAAGCCCCATTTTCACTTTCTTTATTATGTTCAGTTTGGCCCTGGAGGGGCAGAACCCAAGGCAAGGAAAGGCAGGAACACAGAAGAAACAGTAGCCACGGAGAGTATTAACCCAGGGTAGGGTGGCCACTCGGTCTTGGGAACTAAGAACTTCAAAGCCAGCTATGTGCATTCTTCCCTCCCCAGACCATGTTAACCGTCTTAAAGATGTGATTATCAAAGGGCCAGACAAGTTATGTAGCCTGCCCTGGGTGAGAATGGAGAGGGAGGTGAACTGTGGATGGTATCTTAATCCTAGCCCCCTGATAACAGTCTTTCCATCTGCAGCAGCATTCCAGACACATGTGAGCACAAGTGGATAACCAGGTTAGAAATGAGAGCAGGGGAGGGGAGGTGGACAGGAGGAGCCACAAGTCCATTTCATTCGCAAGGAGGAAGGTCAGCGGGGCCTATGAAGCCCAAACCTCAGACGCTCATGTACCATTTTCAGACGTTTGACATAACCTGCTAGAAACTGTGCTGTCATTTACTTAATATTAGCCTTACATCAATGTGTTCTAAAAGTAAACGCTGCCTTACTCCTATAAATTCTAAGCTAGTATCACCTACCAAAAATAGACGGCGAACCTAGGAATGAATACTATAAAAACATCACTACACTTTGGCTATGTTCTGCTGCCTTCGAAAGGATTCTAAAGGATGAGCTCAGATCTGATACCTTTGTTAAAATGAAGTTACCAAGTATCGGGCAGGTGTCCAATTCAGAACAGCAGTACACTGAGACATCTTCCTTGAACTATTCAAACAGGTTAGAACAATAATTAGAAAGGGGACAAAATGTCTTACTGGGGGATACAATGTCAGAATGCCCTCTGACAGAATGACTTAAAACGATCAAATGTAGCAGCAGGGATACCACCCCTCGAGACCTAGACTACCATGGGCCAAAATGGGCTTGTCAGAAGCAAGAGCAGGGCTCCAAGCAGAGTCACAGGGATCTCTGAGATTCTGGGCAGCACAGCAGAGGAAGGAGATTACCAGGGATCACAAAGAATCACTGTGTCGGAAGGTAATGGGGAATGAGAGAAAGAGGCAGAGTCGGGTAGATCTAGTGTGAGGATACACCTGCCATATCAGAAAGCATGAAGAGCCAGGGCCTGGATAAAAGAAGAAGTTGGCACATATTTAGCTGGACTCTGGGAGGGAAATATGGAAAGGTGACTGTCTTGGATGGCGACCAGCCCTGCCAGCAGTGTGCAGAGCCATTCAGAGTTGAGGGAAAGACCAAGGGGGTGTGCAAGCCAGACCTGCATTGGCATCTCTGCTACTAAGTACTGGTTTTAGGCAGGTGACTTGATCTATGTCTGGGCCTCAACTTCCCTAGATGAGTGGAACTCAACTAATCTCAGCTTCCGTAGCCTTAGCTCTCTACAAAGGCCTGCTGATGGATCTGTAAAGTACAGATATATTTCAACAGATATCGAGTACAATAACGTCTACCTCATAGCGCTAGTGTGAGAATTAACTATCAGGCAGGGTCGACACTTAGAAAACACTCCCTACGTGGTAGGCATCGCAAACATTGCCACTACAGCTGCCGCTACCACTGTGCTACCACCGCCATTGGACTGCGCTTATTCTACGGATACACAAAGGCAACACCAAATCACCATAGAAATGTAATGCAGGTATTATTTATTATACATAAATTATTTAGTAGTAGTAGTAGTAATAGCAGTATATAAAATGTGTAGCTCAGGACCAGAATGTAAAGTAGAATATAGACTAAAGAAAAGCCAGCGCTTTAAAGAATTAATTCGTGGGGTGCCTGGGTGGCTCAGTCGGTTAAGCGGCCGACTTCGGCTCAGGTCATGATCTCGCGGTCTGTGGGTTCGAGCCCCGCGTCCGGCTCTGTGCTGACACCTCAGAGCCTGGAGCCCGTTTCAGATTCTGTGTCTCCCTCTCTCTGACCCTCCCCCATTCATGCTCTGTCTCTCTCTGTCTCAAAAATAAATAAACATTAAAAAAAAAAGAAAAAGAATTAATTCGTGGCTATCTTGGGTCTGGATTTATGTGACAGTTTTGTGTTTTATTATGTTTTTGTTTTTGTTGTGCACTGTTACTTATTAGGACTCAAATCCAGGTGCTTTGGGTGAAAGTGCTCTGCGCATATGCAGGCTAGAACCCCGGGATCCAGCTTCATTCAAACAAGATCCCTTGCCGCTTCAGCTCAACAGCCTGTGCAAAAGCCAAATGCCTACTTCATCAGGAAGGAGTGCATGAAATTTCAACCCAGGCCTCGATTCAATGGGCCTAATAATTCATTCCTGAAACACACATTTGTGTGTGCCACCTGTGAAGTTGTATGTTAGGAGCATGTAGGAAAAGTAAGGTGTGAACACAAATAGCAAGATGAAGTAGAGAAAGGGTAAAACTATCGATGGTAAAATGATCAGTGGTTGCCAGTGGTTTGAGGAGGTGGTAAGTGAGGGGGATGGGGGTGTGTGCTGGTGAACAGGTGAAGGGATGGAGCCCTGGAGATTTTCAGGGCAGTGAAACTATGCCGTAAGGTACTTTAATTGTAGATACGTGACAGGATGCATTTGTCAAAACCACAGAACTGCACAAGAGTAAACCTTAATGTACAATTAAGGACTTTTACTAATAACAGATCAATACTGGTTCATCATTTGTAACAAATGTACCACACCAGTCAGAATGATAATAAAGGGAAACAATGGGGTGGGGTGGTGGGTGGGGAATGAAGGGAGTTTATGAGAGTGCTCTGTGCTTTCTGCTCAATTTTTCTGTAAACCTCAAAGCACTCTAAAAAGTCTATCAATTAAGAGAGAGAGAGAGAAAGAGAAAGGGAGAAAAATCCTGTTTCCGGTAGAAATCAAAGAAGGGTCCACAGAGGCCCTATCAAAGTAGATCTTGGGAAAAACCACAGGTCTGGACACACAGGTATGGCCAAAGGTAATTCTGATCAGAGTTGGGGGGAGGGGGACAATAATTCATAACAAGCATTTACTGAAACCTTCTTATGCACTACAAACTCTTCAAAGAGTTCAATGTATCCACAGAGAAATGCTAAGAATTACATGTTGTTATTCTCCTCATTGAATTGATGAAGACATGAAAGCTTATGGGGAGGCTGGCTCATGGCCCGACATCACATAACCAGTTGCTTGGAGAGCCAGTATTATCAGGGCAAGAAATGTACTTCTATGGGACAGCGTGGTGTTGGGCAGGGTCCCTGATGCCTAGGATCCTAGAATGGGGGATGCAAGAGATGGTCAGTGAAAGAGTTTGACCTTTATTCTGTGGATCCCGGAGCTCAAGAAGGATTTTGGGAAAACAAATGAAATACAATCTCAGAGCAGAAAAGAAAATGAAGCTGACAGAATAACCATGCTGGAGATAAAGGAGCTGGTTAGAGAGTCACAGCAAGTGGCCAGAGAAAAATACAAGAAACAACCTATACCGTTCAGGGTTCCAGGAAAGAGACAGAATATCCAAACTAGATTATTAGAGAGTTTAACAAAGTGTGGGCAGGGTTTGGGAAATTAAATGGATGTACAGCATCCCCAGGGCCAACCAACAGCAGGGAGCCACGCCATCCCCAGGCCTGAAGTGGACAAGGGGAGGCAGTAATGACCCGGCTGAAGAGGGCAGCTTTATGGACGGCTCTGCCTGACAGGAGCTGTGACCTTCCAAAGTGGCATGCAGCCACTCCTCAGTGACCCAGCAGGAAGGAATCAGGAGGCCGAGATACCCGGTTGTTCACCCGCCATCCAATCTCCTAGTTGTGTCGCAGGAACTGACACCACGTAGGAGCCCAAGGCCAAAGGGGTTGGAGATGAAGGCCAGACAGCGCCGGAGCCTGGAGCCAGGCAGGAAACGTGGACCAGGCAAGTGGAGAGTCAAGCCGAAAATATCCCACCCAGTCCCTGAATATCCAACCACGGCACATGATGTCATACGCTGCAATACAGCCACACAATGGCTTGTCAGACAGCTATTTTTTAAACAAGCTAAATCTGTCTCTTGACTTTACAATAAGTCACAGATCAGTGTGACAAATATGATACTATTCTTGCAAAAGCAAAAAAAAAAATACTACATGTAAATGGGTTTATGATGTTTTTGTGTGAGCAGGAGAAAGGTCTGGATGGATGTACACCACATTATTAACACTAGATATGGTAGGGGGAAGGGATGCAGAGGGAAGAGGTATGGAAAACTTAGAAACTTTTTCCTTTCTTTTTCTCCAGTATTTATTGACATTATTTCACTAGTTGCGCAAAGCATATGCCATTTTAACTGGTTTACAAGGGGTTTAATAAAGAAAATTATAAAGAGGTAAAAGAACAGGGTGACTGCTATGCTCCAGGTGACAGCAAGAATATGGACTAGAAAATGCATGGCATGCCATGGAGGAAAGCTAGAATTCACTCGGCAACTGAGGGGGAATGGAAAATGACATGTCTAAGTTGACCGAAGTTTCAAGGCAAGGTGGCCAGGAAGAACTTATGAATAAAAATGGAGAACAAAGTTCCTATGTGGAACTTGAGAAACTTAAGAGAAGACCATGGGGGGAAGGGAAGGGGGAAAAATAGTTACAAACTAAGACGGAAGGACGCAAATCATAAGAGACTCTTAAATACAGAGAACAAACTGAGGGTCGATAGGGGGGAGGGGTGGGGGAGGACGGGAAAACAGGTGATGGGCATTGAGGAGGTCACTTGTCAGGATGAGCACTGGGTGTTGTATGCAAGCGATGAATCACGGGAATCTACCCCCAAAACCAAGAGCACATTGTATACACTGTATGTTAGCCAATTTGATAAAAAATTATATTTTTAAAAAATGGAGAACAGAAAAGAGTAACAAAGTTGAGGTGTAAGAGTATAAATTACAATTCTGAGGTGCTGGTCAACCACACAGCCATGAAGCAAAGTTAGAGATGGAGGCCTGTGATTTAGGAGAATGGGCAGGTGTCTACGGATGGACTGGAGCTAATGCCCTACTCAAAATGGCGATACCAACTGACAGGCAACAAAGGATAGTAGAAAGACTCTGGGAATGGGGGTCAGAAGCCCTGGATTCTGGTCTTAGCTCTGTAACCCTGAGCAAGGCACTGGGCCTCTCTGGGCTGCTATCCAATGAGCGGTATTCCCTTCCTCTTTTAGAAGTGGACTCCTCTTTGATCATTTCCGACTGGCAGCTGGCTTTGACTGGGCCTTTAGAATGACAGGGAAGCCTACTGACTTCCAACCCTATTGCTTCTCGGAAACAAGAAACTCTTTCACTGAGGTTGAAAGCCGGCCCAAGGCAATTCCCAGAGGAGAAATGCGGGCTTGGGCCTCAGAATGTGTGAGCGGCACCTTCAAATGATAGGCGACTGCTCCCCATCTATTTGTGGAGGCCACAGGGATTCTTCTCCAAGTCTGACCTTATACTTTTAAAATTGGCGGGGCTGCCCAGGCATTGTGGTTATAAGCACACAACCACTGGCTTATGCAACTTCCCAAAACTGGTCCTGTGGTGGATGCATTAAGAGACATACAGCTGTGATGTTCCAGCTCACATCACGTGGCTGCAGAAAGGGTCCTTGGAGAGAGATCGTGGGAGGAAGGGACTGTTTCCAAGACGTTTCCCACTTTGTTCTGCCTTGGAGCCCAGACGTCAGAGATTGGGTCTGTACAGGAGAGCAAAGAGGGGCCTCATCATTCACTTTGTAGCTAAAGAACCCAAGTGATGAATCAGTGCCAGATGGATTGGGGAAAGGGGAAGGGCTGTGGAGTCCCAGTCCTTGCTGCAAAATGAGGAAAATGATATCCACCCCAAAGGACTCAAGTGAAAATTAAGCCCAAATTCTGGTGCATGGTAGGTGCTTGATAAATGCAGGTTTCTTTACAGGCTGGGACACAAATCTCAGGTCAGCGCTTCACACCTGGATGTCTGCTCACTCTCTCCTCTATCCCTGAAAAATAGCTTGGCTTTTCATTTCTTTTTAGTGTGCACATGTATGTGTGTCTATATCTTTATTTATAAGTTTTTTTTTAGTTTATTTATTCTGAGAGAGAAAGAGTGGGGGGGAGCAGAGAGAGGGGGACAGAGGATCCAAAGCAGGCTCTACGCAGACAGCAGAGAGCCCTATGCAAGGCCCGAACCCATGAACCACGAGATCGTGACCTGCGCTGAAGTCGGGCGCTCAACTGACTGAGCCACCCAAGCTCCCCTTTAACTTTTTTGGTTTTTTGTGGGGTTTTTTGTTTTTTTTGTTTGTTTGTTTGTTTGTTTGTTTTTTGAGAGAGAGAGAAAGCACATGCAGGAGAGAGGCAGAGAAAGAAAGAGGGAGAGAATCCCAAGCAGGCTCCACGATGACAGCACTTGAGCTTGAAGAGGGGCTCGAACTCACGAACCATGAGACCATTACATGAGCCAAAATCAAGAGTTGGAAACTCAACTGACTGAGCCACCCAGGTACCCCATGTGTGTCTATGTATCTTAACTATCTTCCTATAAGAACCCAAATACTTCCTAAGGAGTACGGGGAGCTGAGGGGATGGACCAGTTCACTCTTTCTTCTGGCTCTTTCTGGACACAATTGGCAGACAATGGTAATAACTGATTCTCTTGGTTGGTTTTCTCTCTGCCTAGACACCTGCAAACCCACAGCTCTGTTTTTATTTGACAGATAGGTGATTATTAAAGAAGTAGTTATTTTTTCACTCTTGAGGCCCAAACTTCTCCAAGTTCTACTGGGCAGAGAAAACTGCAGGTGCTCTGAGAACAAGGACTTCAAGCAGTCAGGTGGACTTTGAATGAAATGAACCCTTGAAATAAATACAATTGAGCCTCCATTTAAAAATGATCAGAACTCAAAACATGAGATTGGCAGGCAGTTAATCCTATAACAAAAAGCTTATTCACACAATAGGCACCTCCTAAAATGTATTTAAGACTGCCTTTTCTATTTGCAAATATCATGCTGCAATCACAAGACTGCATTCCCCATTCTTGAAAGCCTGCAGACTTCATTCCTACCTGCCAAGTCTTGACGTTGCTTCTCTGCTTCATAATCACTATTTAACATTCTCGGATTCTAACATCAGGAGAATCATCTTTTGAAATAATTCCCAAATAGTCCGTTCTTTTATGACCTGTCCCTGCTCAGAAATGTTTCAAAAAGTGGTACAAAGACTGAAGTTTAGAGTTGCAAATGTTTGATGCATACCCAAGCAAGATGTGCATGGTGACATGTTTCCAATTGTGTCTAAAAAACAGCAAACATATAACAAGCTTTGCAAGTGCCATCAAGTTGGCTCAGAGAGAGCAGGTTTCCATTCACGTGTTACCACTTTTGTCCCTGTTATCACAAATCTTGTCACCTTCATTCACTGTCTCATTCATTCTAGGTTAGAGTGAGCCAAGCCTTGGTGACACAGTGGGGAAGGACACAGACGTGATCCCTCTTACCAAAGAGCAGATACCTCAATAGCCCTGACAACCCTGTTTCCTTGACACCTGTTTTCCACAAACCCTGGCCCTAAGGAAAGCACATTAGCTTTTCATACACTGATTTATTTATCCATTCATTCTGTCATTTAATGTTTACAAATGCCTCCCAGTCACAGTACATGAACAAAAATAAATTCTCTGTCATTGTACTGCAGTGGTTGAAAAAGCAAAGAATAAGTAAGTTAACTAAATTAATAACTTAATTTCAACAGCAGACAGTGGAATTCAGAAAGAAGGCAAGGGGACAGTGGAGGCTTGGAAGAGTCTGGAACTGCTTCTGATTATGTTTTCAAAGAAGGCATGTCTAAGAAGCTGTCAGCTGAACGGAACTCTGAATGATCTGAGGGAGCAAACCAAGGAGAGGACTGCTCTTAGGAAAGACTGTTCCCCACTCCCAGGGAGCAGCAAGCACAGCAGTTCTGAGCTGGAGGTGAATGTGTCAGGTCCCAGGGAGTGCGAGGGCAAAGGATGACTGATGCAAGTCACTGAGGACCGGTTGGCAGGACTGGGAGTCTGGGGAGGAAGTCAGAGGGCCAAGCCAGATGGAACCTTGACAGCCACTGTCTCTTTTACTCCAAGTGCAACAGATGTTGGAGCTGGGGAGGTGACTTGATTTCATTTACGTTTTTAAAGGATCACCTTGGTTATGCATAAAGAATGACCTCATGTGTAGGTAAAGTGGAAGCACAAAGATCAGTTAAGGGGTTGCTTCAATAAGACAATGGAGCCTTGAGCTAGGATGGTGCTGAGTGATGAGAAATAGTGAGAAGTGATTAGATTCAGATTCCACTCTGATGCTGAGCTGGTATATAGCTGAGCTGAGCCTTAAGGCCAGTTTCTGCCGAAAACAAACCCTATCCACCTCCTAACTTGAAAGTGTCTTCCTTACCAATAAAGTCCGAGTAGCTTTAACCTCTACATTTAAGCACTGCTAGACCACACAAAACAGGGAGGACGGAGCGGCAAGAGAGCCATTTACATTCAATAAATAAAGCACCTCATATTTCCCATATGATTTCCCACATTTCCCATATTACTCTTTGGGTTTGCCAGTAAATCAAATTAATTTGATTTTTTTTCTTTTTTAGTTGACTGAATATTTATCAGGCCTTATTGCTGAAAATTCTTCTAAGCTATGCCATTATAAAACTCTGGCATAGATAGTTCCCACATCCACTCATGTCAACAGATGTATGGGTCCGGATTCCTGCTTTAGCAAATGTGACCCAGTGTGGGTAACTGATTCCCCTTCAATAGGTCAGATTTCTTCAGGGCCTGGGGTCCATCATCCCAAACCTTAATTCTTCACTCTGTACAACTGCCCATTTCACAAGTAAAGGTATGAGCCACTTGGGAAGACTTTGTAGTACAACTCAACTGGCTTAATTAACTTTTAAAATTTCCCTTATCTCTATATTTATCCTAAAATCAGGGGAAAAATTTTTCCTGTCCAATCCATTAAGTGGATTCTAAGTCACTGAGGTTCAGGAATAAGTGTTTTCTTCTTCCTAACTTTAAACAACTAGATAATACTGGTGACCAAACAGCTTGGATTAACTTCGTTATTGGGAAGTAGCATCATGTACTAAGTAAGGGTTTAAAGTTAGACAAGGAGGTGAATTGGGAGCTCGCTCTATTAGTTACTTACTCCCTGGGTAACTTTACATAAGCTAACCTTTGGAATCTCAGTTTCTTCATCTGTAAAGTGGAACTATTAATAATTACCATCTAGGCATAAGGAGGAATGAGATGCCATATATAATATTACAACTAAAAATCAGTTAGGATAGGATCTAATAGGACATAATTTCTCACACTAATCATTTAGGTTTCTCTTTTCTGTTCATTGAGAACTTCCCAAGTTTGAAGATTTGAGTTTTTAAATGTCTTTGCCCTTAACTTCCCCCAGTATTAGTTTGCTAGGGCTACCATAACAAAGTCCCACAGGCTGAGCGTCTTAAACAATGGATTTTTTTTTTTCATAGTTCTGGAAACTAGAAGTTCAAGATCAAGGTGTGGGCAGGATTGGTTTTCCTCTGATGCCTCTCTCCTTGACTTATAGGTGGCCTTCTCCATCTTGTGTCTGCAGATGGTCTCACTCTGTGACTAGGTCCTAATCTCTTCTTACAGAGCCAATCATAATGGATTAGGGCCCACTCTAATGACCTCATACTTTAATCAACACTTTTAAGGCCCTATCACCAAATCCAGTCACATTCTGAGGTACTGGGGGTTAGGAACTCAACACTAGAACTTTGAGGGGACAAATTTTAGCCCTTAACACATCCTCAACCTCCTCACCTCAAAAAAAAAAAAAAAAAAAAAAAAAAAAAAGTATGAGAAATGCACTGAACTAAAGCAAGAGAAACAGATTCTATGCTTCTTTTTTCTTTTTCCTTAACTGTTTTGCTGTGTGACCTTTGGCAAATTATTTTCCCTCTTTGGCCCATATTTTCTTAATCATTAAAATGAAGGGGTTGTAATAATGGATCCCTTATTTCTCTGCCTGCCCTCAACTGAGCAAAGCTAAGTTTTCCCCATAATTTCTCACATCAAAGACGGTCTGAGATAGAGCATGCAATAAAGTAACTGAAATAAAAACAAAACAAAACAAAATATACCTTCTTTGTGGAGTCAGCCCAGGATGAAGTCTCTAGAAGCAGAGTATTAAATCCAATTGCTTTAAAACCTTCTAAGTTGTTTACGCCCTCTGTCTCTGTAAGGCCATAATTTAAACCAATTTACTTGGATAAACCAGAAACCTCAAGCTGAATTTATCAATATCCCCCAAACAAAGTAATCTCATCAAGACTGGGGACACAAATTGGCTTTGAGGGAAAGAGTATATGATTTCAAATAAAGGTCTCCTTGAAAGAATTAAAGGGGGGGAGGACTTTTAAAAACAAACGTACATTCACACAGAGAATGTAAAATTAAAACCAGCTTCCAAGCTCATAGGTTAAGCCATTAAGGAGAGGAGAGAAGGAGCTGGGCACGTCTTCCCCTCCAGCTGCGTAGCCTCAGGTCTCAGGACACTGTGTACCTCCACAAATGTCACAGCTGCAGCGACTCAGACAGGCAAGCAAGGGTGGCAGTGAGAAAACCAATGTGCTCCCTCAAGAGCAGAAGAAGAGAGAGGGAAAGCAGAACTCTCCATGGAAAATGGCCAAACTGCCAAAGCAATCAGAGCAATGACAAGCATATTGGAGGACGACGAAAGATGGCGTGATGCAAATCTGTAGTCCATCAGTCTTGAGCTGAGAAACTCTGGGTAGGTCACTCAACTTGTCATCCTATAATAGCTTTTTTTTTTTTTTAATTTTATTTTATTTTTTAACGTTTTATTTATTTTTGAGACAGAGAGAGACAGAGGGGAGGGGCAGAGAGAGAAGGAGACACAGAATCGGAAGCAGGCTCCAGGCTCTGAGCCATCAGCCCAGAGCCCGACGCGGGGCTCGAACTCACGGACCGCGAGATCGTGACCTGAGCTGAAGTCAGCCGCTTAACCGACTGAGCCACCCAGGCGCCCCCCTATAACAGCTTTTGACTTAACTTCAGCTAAAAAAAAAAGCCACTGGAAACAAAGCCATCATTTCACTTTTGTTGTTAAGACCAAGATCCTGGAAACAAACAAAAAAATTAAACAAAGTGGGATGGATTAATTTAACCAGATCCCCAAGCACTGGGATAATACATGGGTTTTGTAAATTATGGTATGGAATAATATTTGAAACATGGAAAGATGCCATAATATATTGTGGAATGAAAGGCAGGACATAAAACAGCATAATACTATGTGGTACGATTTTAATAAATGGCATCTATAGTCATAAGAAACAATTCTAGATGGGCGTACTCAGAGAATTTATAATGGCTGTCTCTGAGTAATTTAACTCTAGTTATTTGTATTGTTCTCATTTTGTTTGTTTTTGGTAAAATTTTCTATAACCCTCATGCTGTTTTTTGTATTTGAAAAAAAAAATCCTACTTAATTTTAAAATCTCTGTGCCGCGGGGAGCCTGGGTGGATTAATTGGTTAAGCGTCCGACTTCCACTCAGGTCATGATCCCACAGTTTGTGAGTTCGAGCCTCACGTGGAGCTCTGTGCTTACAGCTCAGAGCCCGGAGCCTGTTTCAGCCTCTGTGTCTCCCTCTCTGCCCCTCCCCTGCTCACGCTGTCTGTCTGTCTGTCTCTCTCTCTCTCTCAAAAATAAATAAACATTTAAAAAACTTTAAAAAATAAATAAATCTCTGTGTCCTACCATAAACCAGACAGTAGAAGCAGCCCTAATTCATTCAGTCCCACTTGCGTCTCCGTTTCTTCATCTGTAAGGGAAGTCTAGACTAAAATAATCTCTAAGGGAACTCCGACTCTGTGAATCTCACAGAGCTACATGTAATCAAAACCTCAGCAGAATCTTGCTTTGGATTTATGGAGAAGCTGGGGAGTGTCCTGTAGGCTATGGAATGAGAAGGAAGGATTCAAATTCATGTTAAGAAGAAACCCTCATTGGTATTTTTGTTAATTCAATGCAAAATGGCCTTCATTGCTACGAGGGGTGGCCCCCTAACAGGTTGACCCTGTAGATATAACAGTCTGCAGCTACTCAGGACATGGGAAGCGAGGCTGCCCCTAAAGGGAAGACTGGAGGGCTTCCTGAACCAGGCAGTGCTCATGCAGAGGAGGGCACCAAATGGCTGTTCTCTGCACCTCCCAGAAAACCTCGGCCTGCTCACACCTCACAGAAAACAGGTGCAGAGAAGGACTTAACCCTGGACTTGAATTAAAGGCACTCCAATTTGAACCACTGTCTCGTGACACTGGAGGTGGGAGGTGATAAAAGAAGGTAGAATGTAAGGTAACTCTGCAGGGCAGAGTTAAGACTGTGGGCTGACTAAGTTTGAATTTTGGTGCCACCGCTGAAGGCTTGTGTGATCCTAAGCAAATTTTCTGACCTCTCTAAGTTTCCTCCTCAATAAAATGGGAAGAGTGAGTTGGAAATCCATCTATGTAACTGCACAGTTTTGAGGATTACATGAAATAATGAAAGAAAACCACTTAGCACAGGATGAGATAAATGCTTGTTGTCATTGTTATTGATATTAGAAGCAGGAGTAAACTAATTTCCCTCTGTGTTCTAGACTAGATGCTCCAGGGACAAGCACTACATTGCTAAGTCCAGAGCCAATGGTCAATACTTATTATATAATCAAAAAATAGTTAATGCTATTATACTTGATCATGTTATACATCACATATTCTAATATATAAAGTATTTCAAGTGCTTTCTGACCTGAAGTTTTAGGTTCCATAAATACATTTGGATTCTTCATTTTGCCTTCTCTTGTAAGTGCTCCCTTTAAAAGGATCTAGTGACTATTATTACACAGAGATTATTGAGACCATAAACTGTATGGTTTACAGCCAGGGATGAACTTGGTAAAACGTGCTTGAAGTTTAACTATCCTCACCCATCAAAGCAAAAAAAATGAACTTCAGAATAATTGCTAATCACAGGAATAGCTCCATATACAAGCCCCGAGAAAGTGGACAGATGCAAAGGAGTGACGGACTAAAAATCTTTGAGTAAACACACACACAAAAGCATAGGAACATTCCATCTAAAAGGCTAACCCTAAACCGGAAAGCAAAAAAGAACTATGGGCGACTCCTTCACCAAGCTTTCTAAAAGGAGGAGTTTTCTGTACAAATGCAGACTGGCCTCTCTAACTGCTGCTAATAATTCCAATGGCTTGTGGTTTCTATGCAAAGACAGAAAGGCTTCAATTAAGACCTATGTTAGATCCTGGTTCAAAAAGTCATGGTGACGACTTTGTCTATTTGAAGGAAGGCATAAAGGTCTCTTTAAATCATTTGCTGGAAGAGAAACAACAGGTCTGTTTGCAAGCAAGAAGTACCCAGGTAGGCCCTGACACAGGCTGAGAATGAGGCCAGAAGCAGGATTTGGAAGAAGAGGAGGAAGGGAGGCCTGAGAAGAGAGAAGAACAAATGAGGGCTGGGCTCCGACTGCCCAAGTCAGAGTTGAGCCGGAGTTGACTCGGCTTGCTCTGCTAATGGGCTGTCATGTTTCTCCTGGCTCTGATTTTGTGCCGGTTTCTGAGAGCCAAGCCTTCTCTCGTAAAAGCTAATATTCAAGGGAGCTGTCAGTGAAAGGGAGGAGGATGTACAAGCACAAATGTATGTACATTTCTGATCATCTTCTGATCATCTTCTGACTTGAAATTATTCCAGCAAACTAAGTGTTAAATGTATCCATTCATTCAACAAATATTTGCAGAGGGCTTAATATGTGCCAGCCAAAGACTAAGTGCTACAGATTCAGTGGTAACAAAACCAAAACCACCCCTACCCCATGGGGTGTCCATGGCATGATTTGGCCTTTGGGGATGGGTTATTTCCATTGGATGGCAGCCATTACCCTTAAAATACTGGCAAGAGCAACTGGAAAGAGCTTGGTGGAGCATATATAGACTTGGAGCTGTTTTCTGTTGTTTTGCCTATTTGTTTGACCAGTCCAGATTTGGGACAATCTGTCACCTTCGTGCCCTTATTGATGGTAGCCTTACCCAAAAGAGAGACTGTATGTGTCAGCAAAGGAATCATGGTCTCATATTAATAATACTCATTTGAAATAATACCAAAGTTCTGCTAAGGAAAGGACCTATCAGTCATCATTACTCCATTTCTCTCTTGCACAGAGTCTATTAATCAAGTCTACCATCTGAGAAAAAGCCTGGGATTTTAAGTGTAAAAGGCAAGCAACCAAAGACCCTTACACCCAACACAGATTTGGGCTGGTGGCATTCAGTTTAAGCCCTGATTTTTTTCTCACTATGTTCTTTTCCCTCATGGGAAGGACTTAGAATTCTTCTCTGAATTCAGAACACAGTGACAAGGGCTGATCAAGATCTCAGGATAAAGAGAAGACAAAATAAGGCTCACAGGGTCATCTGCTCTGGCAGGGACCTTGTGGATCATTTAGTTCAATGCCCTCATTTGACTGACGCAGAATTGAGAGGGATAATAAGGGTTTGCCCAAAGTCACATATAAATTAGAGGCAAGGGCAGGTCTGAACCACAACATGCTGACACTCCATCCATGGTTGCCCTTCCCTGTCAAAAAAACATGAGGGCCCCTGTTCTCTGCTAGCCAGCAGACCCCTCTCTTAAAAACTCAAGTCTCGCTTTTTCCTGCATATCTCATTGCCCAGTGCTTCCCAGGAAAAAAGAGATTAATTAAGCTATGAGAAATGTGTCCTTGAATTCCAGATGTCCCAAATAGGTTCCTGGACCATTCTAGAGTGGAGCTCCCCCATCTGGCTTAGAGTGCTGGGCATGTCCTATATTTCTCTGGCACAATGGGAACAGAGAGCTTGGCTCCTTCTGTGTCTGGGAAGCGGACAGGGACAGAGTGAGAAGGGGCCTTGGGCCCAGATCTGCACTTATGCAGACAGGAAAATAGCATCTGCTTTTCCACCCTGCACTCCTACATGCATCTGGGCAAAAGCCAGGAGCTAACTCAGACAGCTGGCAAAGCAATGCGGGAGCCACTGTTAGAAGGACATTGCACTCACTCAGTTGTTTTTCAGGTGGTGATATGATAGGTTTGGCCAGATCTTCCCCACTCATTCCACCCTGTGAACAGGGACCAGCATTTGTGAGCTAACAGGTGTGGACAGCTGGAGGTGATGGGGGTGGGGAAAACCACCTGTGGACACTGAGTGACTGCTTTCCTGCCTAAGAAACCAACTCATGCCCGGAGGGATCAATCCCAGAATCCTGCTTTTCCGACTGTGTGACGTTAGTCAAGGAAGGTACTTAAACTCTTGGAGTCTCTCTCCGGAGCGCAAAATGATGGTGAATCATTGCAGCTAGAGGAGCTGTTGTGCATCAAATGAGGTAATCCATGTAGTTTGTGCTAAGACACTCAGTAAATGGTAGTTATTAAAAGCTCCACTATGCTCAGGCCCATCTTCCTAACCACTGACTTCCCTACAATCTAATTAACAGAAGAAAGTTCCTCAAGAGAAGTTGTTTCTGTTAAGTAGACTCCACGGCAAGATGAGGGCCAAAGGAAGAGGCCAAAAGGAGGGGCTCATCCTATTCCACCACAATTTTTTTTTTTTTGTCTATTTCATACACTGAAATAGACATATATTGAGTTTACTGAAAGAGGGATTTCACAACAGAAGAGTCTGAAAATAGAAAATAGCCTATTTCTCTGGTTTGTCCAGAGTCTTTCTCATTTGTTTCTGAATGGCCTATGGAAAATGGGAGAAAAGCTAAAATGGAACACTGATTTGAGGAGGGAGGAACACTGGAGAGCCAGTCAGGCTTCCTATTAACATTCATCATGGGAGGCAATGACATACTCAAATTTCCAGTCCCCTTAGGATTGAAGCACAAATGCAATCAAAGAGAAGTAGTTTTATATCCTAGGGAGACATTCCTACTGTTATAAACATTCTGTAACTTTTCAAATGTGATAAGCAAAAGTAAGTAGTTCTATGAAGTATGTCAACAGGTGAAGAAAGTAGGGTTATTAAGACATGAAGGGTTTTTGTTGTTGTTGTTTTTCAAATTCAATTCTATTTTTTTTCCAACTGTGGAGAAAAGGCAGAGAAAAAGCTACTAAACAGGGAGTTGTGAAAAAACTTCTAGAAAGTGAATTCATAACCTATGTCACTTTAGGCTACAGGTTGATGAGGACTGAAAAACACTGCAGTTCAACTAATTAAAAAATGCCCTTTATTTAGGTTAGGGAAGAGTCTCTGTCTCAAAGTCCAAAGGCAATCCAATGGCCTCTATTAGACTGTCAGAAATGAATGAGAAGCTTAATTTTGTAACATAACTAAAGCAAGAGAAAAATAAGAGTTTTTATATGACATTGTATTAATTTTTGGTTTTGAAAACTTGTATTCAAAAAATAGTTTCCTAAGTAGCCTCTTTCTACCCCAGATGTTTATCAAGTCTTCCCCTTCCTTAATTTCCACACTGCAAAGTAATTGAGATTTTATAAATAAGTCAGTTTTTACTCTTTTGAAGACACTGGGGCTCACAGACCACTTTCAGGGTCACTCTCCTCCTCTGGGCCTTTCAACAGCCCAGTGAGATAAGCGGGAAGATTTTCATTTATAAGCTGACAGTTCTACCATATAGACAAGAATTCCCTGAGGAAATCTATCCCTCCAGAATTCCCCAAAATGCCCCCCACCCGCTGCCCCATGACAGCTAGTAACAGGCAGAGCTCTTGACATACCTGAGGCACTTGGCTAGCATTTCAGAAAGAGGAAAAACCTGGCTGAGAATCACCAACGAGGTGCTCAAAATACAAAGCAACAAGTGAACAGCGCAGGCAGGCCCTGGGCTGAGATGTCCATGATCGGATATCTAAGATGCTTTCCATTCCTAAGCGTTTGATAGTTTCCCTCAGTCTTTTACTCTAGAGTTTCCCTTCCAAGACGCTTTACATGGGTAGAGCCGAGTGTGGGTGACGGCTCTTCTTTTGGTCTCCTATACGCTGGTTCTCCATGTCCTAAATATTTGCTCCCAGTTCAAAGTGAAGCGAGAGGAAGCAGAGATGCAGGGGCGGGACTGCACCTAGGCATCCTCCAGGTTCTTGGCTGGGTCTAGGCCCCCCAGCTCTTAGCCGCTGCTCTTCGTAGGACCCCTCCCCTTCGCCTGGAATACAGACTTCCCATGTGGCCGCGACGCTCACCATCACACCTCTCATCACACCACAGCGCCCTGGAAACAACTCTCAAGGTCGTGTTCCCATCCAAGGACATGTATTCTGGGAATTCCCAAACACACACCAAACACATCACATTTACCTCCAATGCGGCAGAAAGGCATTCTCTGCAAGATAATATTTACAGAAATCCACTTAGTATTTGCAAAAAGCCACTTCTCTGTGATATGTCTCCTAGAGAGAATTCCGGAACTCTTTATCCACACCTTCCAAATTTCTGCTGCATGTGCCTCTGGGAGGCGGCACCTGTACCTGGGCTGAGACTGTGAAGCCAGAGAAGACCTGCGTTTATTTCCAGCTTTGCCCAAAACTTCTTGCTGGATAACTCCGGATAACTAACCTCACCTCTCTGTGCCCCAATTTCCTCAAAATGGGTTTTTATAGAGACGCTGACAAGAAAAGACATAGAAAACACTGGAACCTAACTGTGAGATCCCAACCTCTCCTGGGGTCCGCTACAAGTGATAGCTCACAGCAGAGGAAAACAATGACTGTAACTATCCTAACTTCCTACCTGCAGAGCTCATATGCTAGCTATCATCCCCCTAAATGTTATTCATACTTATTTAATATGCAA